>NW_007260378.1:168346-191896 GCF_000164805.1 Carlito syrichta
AAAGGCGCGGGATTACAGGCTGAGCCACCGAGCCTGGCCAGATTTTTTTTTTTAGTAACACAAGTATATACGAATCTATTCTCCCTGTAAAAAACTAAAATATTGCAGAGAAAGTCAAAGTCGACTTTATCATCCTTTATCCCTGCCTACCTTTCTTTGAAATAATACCACTGTCATCAGTTTGCTCTGCATTCTTTCAGAACTTTCTGTATGCCTTTGTATATATAGACATATGTAGATAATAAATAGTCTTTTAAAACCTCTTACTAAATGTCACCGTAGGCACTGTTCAACAACTTTTTATTCCATTAAATGGAAAGCGATCACTCAATCTCACCTGTATTAAAGAAAAAAGCAACATGCAAAAAAGTGCATAGTAGGACACCTTTTATATAAAAAGAGGAAATATCAATATGTGTATATATTTGCATTTATTTTTTAAAGTAGAAACATAAACCAGAAGTGAATCAAAATGACTACTGAGGGGAGAGGGGGCAAAGAAAGAAGCTACATTTCCCTGAGTGTCTTATTTTTTCATTTTATCTTTAGAGAAAAAAAAAAAACAACTTTAGTTTTAGCTCTTAAGTTAGAAAAATTATTTATATAATTTAAATCAACTGAATCAAAAAGAACTTTTTAAAAACACAGAAATATATGAAATTATCCATATATCAAGTAGGTGACATACCACACAGAGAAGAAATATTTCAAGTGACTTTGGAACATGCTCTCTTACTGTTCACCCTTGATGTGATATGACCTGAGGACCCAAATAAATCTTTGAACTGTGTTCTGAAGATTTTTTTCATAGTATTTCATACATATCTTACTGTTTTAAAAATTGAATCATAGTAATCAACCACATGAATGTAATGGGCTTTTTTTAGCCTGTTCCTTATGTTAACTAATTTTTTACTTGAAAAAAAATATGTGCACATGGTAAATAACTATATGACGAAAAGTTATTCTTTCCCCCCATTTCAATTCCCTTGTATCCGCTACAGTGGTTTCTTGTTTCTTTCTGGATTACTCTATGCATACACAAGCACATAGATCACCTTTTTGTTCACCACAAATGGAAGCATGTATTACAACTTGTCTTGCCTCACCTGTTTCACTGCCTGTATAGTATTCTACTGCATGCATGTTCCATATTTTAACCTACCCCCTGTTATTGGCTGCTGCTGTAAGCAGTGCTACAGTGGACATCCTAGTCCATCAGTCTTTGTGCACCTTGTCCTCAGGTGTTTGAGTCTGTGGATGAGGTGGAGCAGGTGGAAGCTGAAGGCAGGTTGGAGGAGAAACAGCCCAAGATCCCCAATGGGAACCTGGTGAACGGCACTTGTTCCCCAGACTCTGGCCATCCTTCCTCCCATAACTTCTCCTCGGGTCTCTCAGAGCACTCAGAGCCCAGTCTGAGCACAGAAGACAGTGTCTTGGATGCCCAACGGAACGCCCCCCAAGTGCTGCAGCCTGATGACGGCAGCCTAGATGACAGGCAGAGCAGTCAGGCCACCACTTCTCAGGATGAGGCCCCCCGTGAGGAGCTGGCTGTGCAGGACAGCCTGGAGAGTGACCTCCTTGCCAACGAGAGCCTGGATGAGTTCATGTCCACCACTGGCAGCATGGATGTAACCCTGCCTGAAAAGGATGCCATCACAAAGGAGGGCTGGCGGGGCAGCGAGGCGGAGAAATGTGGCCAGGTGGACAGTGAGGACAACCTCTCAGAGGAACCTGAGATGGAAAGTCTCTTCCCCGCCCTGGCTTCTCTGGCTGTAATGACTTCTGCCAACAACGAGGTGTCCCCTGTCTCCTCCAGCGGTGTCACCTACTCTGTAAGTCACCAGGACTCTCCCCTCGATTTCCTTAACTCCAGCTGCTAGAGGAAAGGGATGTACCACAAGCCTGGTACCCAGGAGAGAAACCTCTGGTCTGTTGCATTATCCCCACCATGGAGGATTCACTGTAGAAGCGTATGTGGGAGAGAAGATTATATACTATTTAAAGAAGACAGGCTTTGCAGTTAAAGGTCCTGGGTTCAAATCTCAGCTTTGGCAAGTCGTTTTATCCATCTGAGCCTCAGTATCCCTATGGTCTAATAACTTCCTGAGTTGTTCTCAGAATTAGCAAGTTAAAGTCCTCCACACCTGGCACATAGTAAGCAATCAGCAGCCTTGATGATACCCATCGTGATTTAGAGTCAGGTTCATCATCTTTTAAGTATTCAATTTTGCTTTCTTGCCAGAATGTCCAAGCCAAAGGATATCAACTGAAAGGAAGAATTTTCGGAACCAGGCACTATATATCTGTTTTCTTTTAAATTCTTCCTTGCTTCTTTCCTTCCCTTTTTTTTGGGTTGGGGTCTTGCCCAGTCTGGAGTTCAGTGACCCACAGCCTCGACTTCCTGGGCTCAGGTGACCCTTCCACCTCAGCCTCCCAGGTAGCTGGGACTGCAAGTGCACACCGCCACGCCTGGCTAATTTTATTTTTTGGAGTGACGAGGTCTTGCTATGTTGCCTAGGCTGGTCTTGAACTTCTGGGTTCAAGCAATTCTCTTGCCTCAACCTCCTTAAATGCTGGGATTACAGGTATGAACCACTATGCCCAGCCATTAATTTGTTATTTCTTTTTTGTGTGTGTATGTTTGTTTTGAGTTGAGGTCTCACTCTGTCACCCAGACTGGAGTGCAGTGACACAATCCCGACCACTGCAGCCTCGACCTGCTGGGCTCTGGTGATCCTTCCGCCTCAGCCTTCCAAGTAGCTGAACTACAGGCGCACGCTACCACACCCAGCTAATTTTTTGATTTATTGTAGAGATGAGGTCTCGCCAAGTTTCCCAGGCATATCTATCACAGATATACAAGCTCATAGTTTAAAGAATCAAACACTTAGACAAGGCTGGATAAAAAAACCCCAGAAGATGTCTATACTATCTCTTCTCATTAGCCTTCCCCAGAGGCAATCATTTTTTCTCACTCTGACCAAATTACTTGGTGTTTACCCCCACATCTCTAACATACTTGTATTACTGCCTCTTGACTATTTTTTTTTTCAGTCTTAAGACATGATCTATTCACTCCCCACAATGGAAGAGGAGAATTTTGCTCCCATCTCCTCCCTGACCCCAGCCCTCACCATGCATGTGGCACTCTTCCACCCCATCCCTCCAATAGAGTTATATAATTTCTTTGTTAAATGTTTACATTATTACTATTATTAATTTTTTTTAGTTGGAGTCTCACTCTGTCACCCAGGCTGGAGTGCAGTAGCCAGTACCATGCTCACGACCACCCCGGCGTCCACCTGTTGGGCTCAGGCGATCCTTCCACCTTAGCCTTCCAAGTAGCCAGAACTACAGGCGTGTGCTACCACACCCAGCTAATTTTTTGATTTATTGTAGAGATGAGGTCTCACCAAGTTGCCCAGGCTGTTCTCGAATCCGTGAATATGCAATTCAGTTGCAGGGGTTTTTTTCCTTTCAATACTTTGAAAATATTGTTCCATAGTCTTCCAAACTCCATTGTTGATGTTGAGAAGTTGGTGTCTAATTGCCATTCCTTTAAAGATCTTTAAAGATCTAATCACCATTCCTTTAAAAATAATACTTTCTTTTGTTTACTTTTAAGAGTCTCTTTTTGGTATTTTGTGCCATTATGTTTCTAAGTATACATTTCTTTTTATATTTCCAGGCTAGTGGTTAGTTGGGCTTTTATCCATCTGCAAATTGGTGTTTTTATTCAGCACTGGAAAACTTTCGTCTATTATTTTTGTTATTCAGCTATTTCTACTTCCCCATTTGCTCTCTTCATCTGTAGCTCTGATTAAATGTTTGTTAGACTGTCTCACACTGTCCTCCTGTGTCCTCCTTTCTTCTCTTTTGCTTTATCATTTCTTTGTCCTTCTGTGCTGAATTCTGGATAGTTTTTTCAGATCTCTTTTCAGTACACTAATTCTTCCTTCAAGGGTGTCTGGTTCTCTGCCACCTATCTCTAATGAGTGTCTAATATGTTTTGTTAAAGCTTTATTTAGCTTTTCTTTAAATATGCTATAAAATCATTTGCTTGATTATTTTATAGTCTCTTGCTCTTATTTTTAACCTTTTCTTTTACTTATTTAAATACAGTAAGCATACTTATTTTATATTCTGTTCTTTTTACTTCTAATAGCTGAGGCCCTTACAGTTCTGATTCTGCTATCCTGTATTTATGCTATCACTTATGGTTCTCTCTTTCTCTGGTTTTGTGATTTTATACATGAGTTCATATTTCTTGGAATTTTATCTGTTGCACTATTTGAGACCTAAGTGTAAGGTAGATTCCTCAAGAGAAGATTTTCTTTTGCTTCTTCCTAGTAAGAGGAAAGTAATAAATATGAGATGACTGTAAACTAAATTCTATGATCTTTCAGACCACAAAGGTAGTGGTAATTTGGGTGATAAACCTTCATGAGTTGTGAACCTGATATATGGCTTTTGATTATTCAGGGAGATATCATACTTAATTTGATATCTATGCTCAAGGGGCAATCAGGCAATTCTTCGTTTTTGTTGTTTTCTCTCAAACTCAAAGCATAAACATTCACTCGGTGAACTGCCATTGAGAAAAAAATATTGTCATCGTTGCAGACAGGCAATTGTTTTGAGACCCCAGGATGTCAGTGTTTTTTTCTAGTTTTCCCTTTCTGAAGGTGTGACTCTGAGCTCCTACCTTTCTGCAGGAAGGTCCTTTATTGGACTCCTTGCCTTGGAGGGGGGAAAAGCACAAAACAATCAAATCTAAGCCTAAGTTTTCTCAGTTTAGCAGCTTCTCTCAAGAAAAAGCCAGCTTTGGTACTTTCTCACCTTTCTGGGTTGGTTTTGAGTTCTTAAATGTTTCCTATTTTCTTGCCATATCATTGAACCGCTTCAAAATGGGGTACTAGGTTTATTGGTTAGGGCATTGAGTCCAGTAAATTTAACAGAATCAGACTTCAGTTAAATCTTGCATTCTTCTTGTCCAGTTTTCGGCGAGAGAGTATAACTTTCTGAGAGAGAATTTTCTTCCTATAAATTAACATACACCTTCCCAGGAAACAAACAAACAAAATCAAACACCTGATTGGGCCAGGTGGGAAATTTATATATGTATTTCTTTTTCTTTATTTTTTACTTTTTTAAAAATTTTTTTATTTGGAGTCTCACTCTGTTGCTCAGGCTGCAGTGCAGTGGCACACTCCCAGCCACCGCAGCCTCGACCTGCTGGGCTCCAGCGATCCTTCCTCCTCAGTCTTCCAAGTAGCCGGAACTACAGGTGTGTGCTACCACACCTGGCTAATTTTTTATTTATTGTAGAGAAGAGGTCTCGCCAAGTTGCCTAGGCTATTCTCAAACCCGTGGGCTCAGGCAATCCCCTCACCAAAGGGCTAGGATGACAGGCTTGAGCCACCATGCCTGACTTGTATTTGTTTTTCAGTGATAACAGGAGAGGATGAGGAGGAGGAGAGAGAGCATCTCTGTCTCTCAGTGAGGAGTTGGGTGTAACTTTTCATTTTTTCCCTTCCTGGGGTCCTACAGCCCGAGCTTCTGGACCTGTACACAGTGAACTTGCACCGCATCGAGAAAGACGTGCAGCGGTGCGACCGCAACTACTGGTACTTCACACCTGCCAACTTGGAGAAACTGCGCAACATCATGTGCAGGTGGCTGCAGGTGGCGGGGAGGGGACTGAGGGAGGAAGATGGCGGGGCCTGGTGAGCAGGGGTTCTAGGAGACCCAGCTGGAGCTCATTTCAGCCTACGAAACTGTCACCCTACCCACCTGGGGTCTTAATTCTGCCCACATTGGCAGTTAAGACACAACAACAAAAATAATATGAACACTGATTAGGCACGTACTGTATATCAGACACTTTCCTGAACCCTTCGCTATCATCAGCTTACTTAGTCCCAAAACAACCCTGTGAGATATTATCCCCTTTTACAGTTGAGGATCTGGAGGCTCGGAGCGGGGCCACACTGCTCAGAGTCCCTATCGGGACAGAGCTGAGCAGAAACTCATAACCACATCTCTCTGGCTCTAGAATCTGTCATTTTTTTTTTCTTTAAGCCAAGATCTAAGGCTACTTATTACTGTTCATTAAAAATAATAGTTGACATTTCTTAAATTATAAAAGTAGCCTAAACTTATTGAAAATCTGAATCAAACAAGGAGACTAGAATGTCATAAAACATAAAAGTAGACTTCTTTCATCTCTGCCCATCAGTGCCACTTACCCAGAAGTAATGACTACTAACAATTTGGTAATATCTAACTGATTATACATTGTACAATATGATGTATAATACAGTATGAATATGCATAGTTTTAAAATGTTTTTAATTATAATATAGTATGATAAATGTTATATTAAAATGAAAAAAGTGCTGAGGGAGAAGGAAGGATATACTGACTTTTGCCTGGTTATGGCATAAGGAGATATCATGGAGGGTCTCATAGTGATAGTGACCTCCAAGATAGATTTTAACAAAATGAAGAAAACTAAGTAAGCCATTTAGCATGGAGGTTAGGATAACAAATCCTCAAGAAAGGCTTTCTGGGTTCAAATACTGCCTCTACCACTTATTATTAGGTATGTGACTTTGGGTATGTCATTTACCTCTCTATACCCTAGTCTCCTCATCTGTAAAATGGGATAACTTTGGTACCTATTTCTTATTATTATTCTGAAAATTACATAGTACAATACATGTATAGTGTGCTGAATATACAGTAAATGCTCAGTAAATATAAGTGGTTATCAGTAAGGGGCAATCAGAATTCAAGAGAGAGGGAAATGTAAGGCAAAGGTACAGAGACATAAATGTGTGATTTGTGGGAAATGAATACCTCAGTGTGGCTGGAGATGAAGAAGTACTAGGAAGTGATATGTGAGGCTGTGAAGATGAGTTGAGGAGAGACTATACTTACCTTGTACTGCCACTAAAGGAGTTTGCACATCATCCCATCAAATAGTGGAGAACTCATGAAGGTTTTTGAGCATGTGGAGGCCTCCCTGAGCAGGACTTTAGGAAGGTCATCCTGGTGGCTGCACATAGGATGCTCAAAGAGGGTGAGACTGGGGATGGGGATGCTGGCAGGAGGCTGAGGAGGTGGAACAGGTGAAGGATGGGGGACCGAACCAGAGAGGTGGGGAAGGAGGTATAGGTTGGAAAGGCAGGTCTTGGGGTACCATCATCAGGCCCCTTATGTCTCTCCTAGCTATATCTGGCAGCACATTGAAATCGGCTATGTCCAGGGCATGTGTGACCTTCTGGCTCCACTACTGGTCATTCTGGATGATGGTGAGTGTGTCTTCCCTGCCCCAGGGCGAGGGGTGCAGTTTTCCTCCCACTGCAGATAGGGGATTAGCCTCACTTTGTGACTCCATGGAAAGGGTCAGGACAGGTGCTCACAAGACTTATCTAGTGTACACATCAAGAGACGAGTGAAATAAAAAGTCCTTGTGTTCCATGGTGCCCAACACTCAGCACCCAGCCAGGGCTTTATTGGCCCCTGACTGTATGAACATGAATGGGAACAAAAAAATATAAATCCAGCCAGATAGCTTCAACCCAACATTTAAAGAAAAATTAATAGCAATTCTTCACAAACTCTTTTTAAAAGCAGAAAAGAAAACAATGCTTCCCAACTTATTCTGAGACCAGTCCTTATATGAGGAGTGAGTACCTCATTGGCTCCCTGATACCAATACTAGACAAAGACATTGCAAGAAAACTAAAGACCAATATCCTTCATGAATATAAATGCAAAAATTCTCAACAAAATGTCACAACAAACTTAAACCAACAAGACTTAAAAAGTATTATACACCATGACTAGTGGGATTTATCCCAGGAATGCAAGGGTGGTTTGACATAAAAAAATCAATCTATATAATTTACCACATTAATAAAATAAAGAACAAAACCCACACAATCAATTGACACAGAAAAACATGACAAAATTCAACATTCTTTCACAATGAAAACACTCAAGAAACTAGGAAAAGAGGGAAACTTGCTTAACATGATAAGAGACATCTATGAAAAACCCACAAATAGCACCATACTCAATGGTGAAAGACTGAACACTTTCCCCCTTTGATCAGGAACAAGACAAAGTCTTTACTTTTGCCATCATAGGTTCTAACCAGAGCAATTGAGAAAGAAAACGAAATAAAAGTAATCCAGATTAGAAAGGAAGTAAAACTCCTCACGGATGACGTGATTTTGCACATAGGAAGGAATAAAAGAAATAGAACTAGCAAGTTCAGCAAGGTAGCAAGATGCAAGATCAATAAACAAAAGTATATTATATTTCTACACACTTGAAATGAACAACCCCAAAATGAAATAGGGAGAATGGTTCCGTTTGCAATAGCATGTAAAAGAATATAGTACTTATGAATAAATTTAACAGAAGTCCAAAATTTTTTACATTGAAAACTACAAAGCATTATTGAATGAAATTTTTAAAACTTAAATAAATGGAAAGAAATATTATAATCATGAATCAGAATACTTGGTATTGTTAAGGTAGCAATGCTCTCCAAATTGATCTATAGATTCATTGCAATCTGTGTCAAAAATTCCATCTACCATTTTGCAAAAGTTGACAAAGTAATCTTAAAATGAATATGGAAAATTCAAGGAATTAAGAATTACCAAAACAATTTTGAAAACAAGAGAAATATTGAAGAACTCACACTTCCTGATTTCTAAACCTACTAAAAAAGCTACAGTAATCAAAACAAGGTTGTATTTCCATAAAGATTGATATGTAGTTCAATGGAATAGAATTGAGAGTACAAAAGTAAGCCTTTACATTAATGGTCAATTGATTTTGACAAAGGTGCCAAGACAATTCAACTGAATAAGGAAAGAACAGTATTTTCAACATACGATGCTAGAACAACTGGATAACCATATGCAAAAGATTGAAGTTGAACCTTTGCCTCACACCACATACAAAATATAAGCTCAAAATGTATCATAGACTTAAAAGCAAGAATTAATACTGTAAAACTCTTAGAAGAAAACATAGGAGTAAATATTTGTAGTCTTGAGTTTGGGAATGGTTTCTTAGATATGACATCAAAAGCATAAATGACAACAGAAAAAAATAAAAAAATTGGACTTCATCAAAATTGAAAACTTTTGTACTCAAATGACACCATCAAGAAAGTAAAAAGAACCCAAAGAATGGAAGAAGATATTTTCAAGTCATATGTGTGATAAGGGACTTTTATCCAAAATAAAGAACTCTTACAACACAACAATGAAAAGATAAATAACCTAATTAAAATGGGTAAAGGACTTGAATAGACACTTCTCAAGAAAATCAAAATATTCAAATGGCCAACAAACGCATTAAAAGATGTTCAACATCATTAGTCATTAGGAAAATACAGATCAAAACCATAATGAGATACTACTTCACATCCACTGGAATGATTAGAATCAAAACATGGAAAATAACAAGTTTTGATAAGAATATGGAGAAATCAGAGGCTTTATACATTGCTGGTAGAATTGTAAAATGAATTGGCTACTTTGAAAAATAGTCTGGCAGTTCCTCATAATGTTAATCACTAAGTTATCATATGAGCCAGCAATTCTATCTGTAGATATAAACCTAAGAGAATTGAAAGCTTGTTTATACGAACACTTATACATGAATGTTCATCATAGCATGATTCATAATAGCCAAAAAATGTGGAACCATTCCAAATGTCCATCAGCTGATGAATGCATAAACAAAATGTGGTGTATTCATGCAATGGAATATTGCCTGACCAGAAAAAAAAAGCACGAAGTACTGATGCCTGCTACCTTGTGGGTGGACCTTGAAAATATCATGCTAAGAGAAAGAAGCTGGACAAAAAAGACCACATCTTGTATGATTCCATTCATATGAAATGTCCAGAATAGGCAAATCCACAGAGACAGAAAGACTTGTAGGTGACCAGAACTAGACAGAGAGGAAATGGTGACTGACTGGTTCATGGGTACAGAATGTACTTTTGGGATGAAGGGATGCTCTGGAACTAGATGGGGGTGATATTTGCACAACATTGTGAGTATACTAAAACCACTAAATTGTGCATTTAAAACTGAATTTTATATGTGAATCTCCATAAGACTGTTCAAAAATGGAGAGCATAACACCCTACTCTTTAGACACAGGCTGCACATAGTGACTTCCTTCCAAAAACTACAGTAGGGGAGTTGCTGGTGGGGGGGGGTAGAGACAGATAAATTCTGAAGCAGAGAGACCTGACACATACTACCTCAGCCTGGTGACCAAGGTCTATGTGAATAGTCAGAAATCATGTCAATAGCATATGATATGATGCAACCAAAATGGCACTTGACCTCTGTGGTCTTCCTCCCAATGACCCACAAACCCAGTCTTATCATTGGAAAAACATCAGACAAATTCCATTACTAATAGTGGCACATCCTAAAAAAATACCTGAGCAGTCATCTTCCAAACTGTGAGGTCATCAAAACGAGAGAAATGGCCATGGCCAAGAGGAGCCCAAGGAGATGTGACAACTATAGGTACACTAATTGCTATCCTGGATGAGATCTAGGAACAAAAGAATGATGTTTGACAAAAACTAAGGAAATCTTAACTAAGGATAAACTTTAGTGAATAATGTGTCAATACTAGTTCAACAAACGTACCATGCTAGTATTAAGACGTTAATAATAAGGAAAGTGGGGGTGGGGTGTATGAGAACTCTCTACTCTCATCTCAATTTTTCTGTAACTCTAAACTGGTCAAAACAAAGTCTTTTTAAAAACTGAATGAGATCCTACTGTCCTTAAGAAGGCTTCCAGTCTAGCGTAGCTTTCTCCAGAGTTATCAGTTGTTAAAAATATATAGACTATTCTCAAATAAGTTTGAAACACTGGGTTAAACAATATTAAACTTTTTTGAGGTGGGGAGTCTCACTCTGTTGCCCAGGCTGGAGTACAGTGGCATGCTCACGGCCAACCTGCTGGGCTTCTGCAATCCTTCTGCCTCAACCTCACAAGTAGCTACTACAGGCACGCTCTACCATGCCTGGCTAGTTTTTTTATTTATTGTAGAGACAAGGTCTCACCATGTTGCCCAGGCTGGTCTCGAACCCACAGATTCAGACAGTCCTCTCGCCTCAGCCTCCCAAAGTGCTGGGATCACAGGCTTGAGCCACCGTACCCGGCCAAAACACTTTTAAATTGCAGGATTTCTCAGAGCCTTTACTTTCTTAAATGCATGAGGTGATTACCCAAGCAGCAGATATTCTAAGCAGCATTTCCTAAAGTTATTTGACCCTTTCTTTGCATATCATCTTTAAAACTCTTCCAATATTGACAATTGCAGTTCAAATACTTAGTTGCTAGACTTGAGATTTTTCACAAACCAGTAGAATTTCAAAAAAGAAAAAAAACATTTGGGACCAACAAAACATTGTTAACTTTTTATTGTAGCAAACAGGTATCTTTTTAAAAAGAGCATCTAGCTGGGTGTGGTTGGCACATACCAGTAATCCCAGCAATTTGGGGTGCCAAGGTGGGAGGATCACTTGAGCCCAGGAGTTCAGGATCAGCCTGGGAAACATAACAAGACCTATCTCTACAAAACAAGCAACAATAACAAAAAACAAACAGAAAACGTGGTAGCACACGCTTTTAGGAGAATCACTTGAGCCCAGGAGTTTGAGGTTGCAGTCAGCTATGAGGTTGCAGTCAGCCATTGCACTCCAGCATGGGTGACAGAGCCAGATCCTGTCTCAAAAAAATAAACAAATAAATAAATAATAAAGGATCATCTGCTATTACCATCATTTCCTAGAAGATGTTTCCGTACCCAAAGATGAGAAGTATGTGATGGAGATTGGAGAGCATGCCCTACCTGGTCCACGTGCTTCTCACCTGGCTGTGGACTTGGCGAACCAGCTCTAGCCTTAGAGCATCACTTTGGGAACGCATGTGCCTTTGGCAGTGGTACAGCTGACTTTCTCTTGTGCTGCTTCCCCTCAGAGGCCCTTGCCTTCAGTTGCTTCACGGAGCTCATGAAGAGGATGAACCAGAACTTCCCCCATGGAGGTGCCATGGACACACACTTTGCAAACATGAGGTCACTGATCCAGGTATGACTCAGCATCTCATCTTGCTTTGGACTTTTTTTGGGAAACAGTAAGTATGGCTTGGTGGCTGAAGATTGAGTAATTTGGGCTCAGCTTGATGGCACACACCTGTAATCCCAATACTTTGGGAGACTGAGGTGAGAGGACCACTTGAGACCAGGAGTTCAAGACCAGCTTGTGTAACATAGTGAGACCCATCTTTACAAAAATATAAAAAGGTTAAAAAAATAGAAAAGAAAGGTAGAAAGAACAATTTATTAAATACCCATGTTTCCACCCAACCTGCCCAAGAAATAAAACATTAACCATAGATTTTTCGGCCTTCCTGGGTCCCCTCTTGATGACATTTCTCCACTCCTATCCTCACAGTGGTAAGCACTTTGCAGAATCTGATGTTTATAATGTTTTTTAAAATTCTTCTATGACATGCATATATGTCTAAACAACATGTCATTTTGTTTCTTGTCTCCCCACTTTTCATAAATTGTCTAAACGGTATGGATTCCTCTACAGTCTGACTTTACATTCAGTGACAAGTTAGAGAGTCCTCGACAACAGTGTGGCACATTCCTTTTTCCCTGAAGTACAGCCTTCCACCTTAGAGTAGAGTTCTTTATGTCGCATTTAATTTGTATCCATTTTCCTGCTGGTGGACATTTAGGTTGTTTCTACTTGCTTTTGTTTGCTTTTGCTTTAGGGAATTTGGTGTTTTTTGCGGGGGTGGGGGGAGTGTTACAGAGAGCGCTGTACTGAGATTCTTGTGTGCCACTCCTCTTGCATGCACTCAAGAGCTTTGCCTGGGCACTTGTCTGGAGTGAAATTGCTGGGTCAGAGGGTATGCGCACCTTCAACTTTATCAGCCATGGCAGAATCACTCTCCTAAGTAAGGGTACCAATTCCTATGCCCGAGAGCAGTGCTGAGAGTGTTTTGATGTTGTCATGCTTCCTAATTTTTGCCAGTCTCTTGGGTGTGATTAGAGCATCCCAGTGTGATTTTATTTGTATTTTCTTGTTGACAGTGAGATTGAGTATCTTTTCTCTGTGTGTTTTTAGTTCATCTGGATTATTCTTTCTATGACATGCCTGTTCATATGCTTTGCCCATTCTGTATATACATTTTTTCCATAATTAGGATCATACTGTACATAATTTTTCTTTCTTTTTATACCTACTGTTTCAAACCTGCTTTTCCCCCCATTTAACAGCATATCCGACAGCTAGAGGTATTATTCCATCACCTTCTTCCTCTAAAATAGTTTTGCTGAGATATAATTTAGATACAAAAAAAATTCAGCCTTGTAAAGTGTACAATTCAGTGGCTTTTAATACATTCACAGGGTTATACAACACCAATTTTAGAATATTTTCATTACCCCAAAAGAAAGACTTTACCCATGAATGATCACTCCCCATTCTCTCCCTTTCCCCAGCCTCTGGAAACCGGTATCTACTCTCTGTCACTGTGGATTTGCCTTTTCTCAACATCCCATATACATGGAATCATACACTATGTGGCCTTTTGTAACTGGCTTCTTTCACTTAGCACAGTGTTCTCAAGGTTCATCCACATGGTAACACATATCAGAACTTTGTTCCTTTTTATTACCAGATAACATTAAATTAAATTGTACTGATATGCCACTTTTTGTTTATCTGTTGATGGACGTTTGAGCTGTTTCCGGTTGACTGTTATGAATAATGCTACTACGCACATTCATTCACATACAGATTTTTATGTGAATATGTGTTTTCATTTCTCTTGAGGATATACCTAGGTGTGGAATTGCTAAGTCATTGGAAATTCTGTGTTTGACTTTTTTAAGGAACTGTCAGATTGTTTTCCACAGCGGGAGTACCCCCTGTGCACATCCAGGAGCAATATGTGGTGGTTCCTATGTCTCCACATCCTCGACAACACTTGGTATTGTCTGCCTTTTTATTATTATTATTTTTTGAGTTGGAGTCTCACTCCATCATCCCAGGCCACCCCAGTGTCAACCTGCTGGGCTCCAACAGTCCTTTCGCCTCAGTCTTCCAAGTAGCCAGAACTACAGGTGTGCACTACCATGTCCAGCTAATTTTTTATTTATTGGAGAGACAAGGTATCGCCAAGTTGCCCAGGCTGGTCTCAAACTCACAGGCTCAGGCAATCTACTTGCCTCGGCTTCCCAAAGTGCTAGGATGACAGGCTGAGCCACCAAGCCTGGGCTGCCATTTTTATTTTAACTATCCTAGTAAGTGTGAAATGGCATCTCACTGTGGTTTTGATTTGCATTTCCCTAATGACTAATGGTGTTGAGTATCTTTCATGCTAGCCATCTGTAAATCTCTGGAGAAACGTCTATTCAGATCCCTTGCCCATTTTTAAACTGTGCCTGACTGTTAGGAGCTATATGGTGTCTGGTGTGTGGCTGGACCACCATTTACTCAGCTGTCCCCTATGCTCCAGCCTTTTCCTTGGAGGCTGATGTGACCTTTCCTTTCTTTGACAGATCCTGGACTCAGAGCTGTTTGAGCTGATGCATCAGAACGGAGACTACACTCACTTCTACTTCTGCTACCGCTGGTTCCTGCTGGATTTCAAGCGAGGTACAGACTTTAAACACAGGACTTATTTCCATTATCTTCACAGCAGAACTTCACGGGAACAGATAACCGTGAAGGTGAAGCTGAGGGGTACTGGGGCAAAGACAGCAAGGAGAGTAACATTTACAGAATTCGACTATGGGCTCACCTGCCTTCTCTTGCAATGGAGCTACACACTGGGCTCTGTGAAGATCTCCATTCTACGGATGAGGAAACCAAGGCTGAGAATTAAATTCAGAGTTAGGACTAGTAGAGACACTGAAGCCACCTCCATCTACCCCAAGAGTCCTTCCACTCTCTTATGCTGCTTATCAGAGACCAAGAACTCTAAAACCCATGGAGCAGATGTAATTTCATGCACATTTCAGGCATGATTTAGGGGTGATGTATAACTCAGTATATCGCTGCTAGTGTGTAGTTGTGGGCTGATGCTACCAGTAAAAAGATCTAAGCTGAGCTGGGTTGGTGTCTCAGCCTGTAATTTCAGCACTTTGGAAGGCTGAGGCGAGTGGATTGCCTGAGCCTGTGGGTTCAAGTCCAGCCTGGGCAACTTGGCGAGACCTCGTCTCTACAATAAATCAAAAATTAGCCAGGCGTGGTAGCGTGTACCTGTAGTTCCGGCTACTTGGAAGGCTGAGGCTGAAGAATCACCTGAGGCCAGCAGGTCGAGGCTGCGGTGGCCGTGAGTGTGCTACTGCACTCCAGCCTGGGCGATGGAATGAGACTCCAACTCAAAAAAAAAAAAAGATCTAAGCTGCATGGAGGTATTTATTAAGTACCACACACCTTGCGGAGCCATTATTTGTGTTATCTCCTCAGTCCTTTTCCACTGTCAGCTTTAACTAACTTTTACAGATGAGGAAAAAGAGAAGCTCGATGGAAGAAGGATTTCCAGCTCAAGGTCCCCTTGCTAGCAGGGGCTTGGGGGAGGATTCACACAGAGTTCCCTGGACATAGGAAGCCCTGCTTTTAGCCACCACTGCTCGATTCTGTCTCTTTAGTGGACTCAGAGGCTGCAGCCAGCTCTGCCTGTAGTGGTAGGGAAGGGGAGAGGGAAGATTCCACCATAGGTGCTTATAGAGATGAAGGGTGCAGGAATACAGAGGGGTGCTTGTCAAAGGGCAGGGCAGGGAACAAATCTGTATATCAAACCCTCTCATGCCCAATTCTTCCAGTCACAGAATGTCCAAGCTGGAAGGAACTTAGAACTCACCTGGTTACATAGCCTATTCTATGGATGGGGAAAACTGAAGCATCTAGTGGTCAAATGACAGAATCCAGGTCTCCTGCCTTCCAGCCTGAGCTCTGTCTGCTGTACCAGGGCAGAGACACAAAGCACAACTGACCTGAGATTTTCCCAGAGGGGTTTTCACAAGGGAGGGCGGCATCCTGAGCCCTGTCGCTGACTTCCTCTCCATGTGTGTGCATGTCCTGATAGAACTCGTCTACGATGATGTCTTCTCAGTCTGGGAGACCATCTGGGCTGCCAAGCATGTCTCATCCGCCCACTATGTCCTGTTCATCGCTCTGGCTCTGGTGGAAGTCTACCGAGACATCATTTTGGAGAACAACATGGATTTCACAGACATCATCAAGTTCTTCAATGGTACCTCATCTGAGGGGGCTGGGCTCTGGGAGGGATGGAGATTCTCTGAGATTGTTGCACGGGAAGGGGATGGGGAGTTCTGCCTGCTTCTTTGGCTATTTCCAAAGGGATGAGTTGACAACATTTGATACTGAGGACGCGTTTTACTTAGGGATCTGGCTGAGGGTGCTGAGATCTGCTCAGGGACAAAGCCCAACTCTGCCACTAGACCAGCTGTGCCCGTGGACAAATCACTTCCCCTCTCTCTAAACATCCACTTCCTCATCTGTGAAGCAAGGGGAACAGTGTCTGCTTCAGAGGGTTGGAGCACGTAGGAAAAGCAGGCACAAGAAAGCAATTGAAGGAACATGAAAAAGGTACAGCCTTTGAAACCAGACAAATGTGGACTTGGATCCCGGCTTTGCCACTCTGGAGCTATGTGTCCTTGTCCAAGTGACTTTAGGGTTAAAATGGCACTAATACCACCCCCCTTCCAGGGAGGCCTGAAGGATTACATGAGACAATATGGATACGTCCCATCACATGGTACCTGATTCACAGGAGGAACCCAAGAAAGCCAAACCATTGCCACTGCGCTCACTATTTAAAAATAAAAAGCTAAAGGTTCTGGGGGAAAAAAGAAAAAAGCCACTGTGGCCTCACTTTTGAAATATTAGGATTCTTATTTTAAGTAAACTTTTTATTCTGGAATACTTTTGGACTTTATATATCTACTAAAATTTTAGATTTAGAACGGCTTTAGATTTCAGATAGCAGAGAGAGCCCATGATACCCTTGGCCTAGCTTTGCCTACTATTAGCATTTTACATGATGATGCTGGTACATTTGTCAAAACTAAGAAATTATTGGAACATTACTACAAAATTTATTTGGATTTCACTTGATTTTTCACTAATGTCCTTTCTGTGCTTCAGGATGCAATCCAGGAAACCATAGTCATGTATAGTTTTTTGTTTTGCTTTACCATCACATATCCTGTTGTATTTAGTTTGTTTGTTTTTTTCACTTACTGGTTCAAAAATTATCTTCCCTGTGATCATTTGTAAGACAACAGAATATACTCAAGTGACTGTCCCATAACTTCCTGACCCATCCCTCATCATTAGCACTGAGGTGGTTTTTAGTATGAAGGTGTGAGTGAGCACCCAAAGTGATTTATACCTTAGTGTCGTAGTTCCCAAACTTTCTCAGTTCCTGGAACCCCTAGTGTCTCTAAACAATTTCCACAGTGCCCCAGGCCAAAATTTCCTTTCAGTAAGTAGTTAAGTCCAAACCACTTCATAAAGAGATGTCCCAGCATCTTAATAGCTATTTGAAAAAATAATGCACATCAATAGAAAGAACATAGTATCTTTATTTCATTCTTAAATACGTACATTCACTTACTAATGGGCACCTGTAGAACTTTGCACAACTTCTCAAGCCTTAGAATCAGATTGGATCCCACCATCTTCAATTTGTATCATACTAATTTTCACATGGTTCTTTTTTATTACAGAAATTGCTGAAAACCCAGCTTTGCAAAGATATAAAACCTTCCAAGTAGTTGAAACGATAGGCACGCGCTACCACACCTGGCTAATTTTTTGATTTATTGTAGAGATAAGGCCCCCTCAAACTGCCCAGGCTGGTCTCAAACCTGTGGGCTCAAGCAATCCTCTCACCTCGGCCTCCCAAAGTGCTGGGATTATAAGCATGAGACACCATGCCCGACCATATGTTTTTATTCTACTAAATGGCTTCTTTATGATAAGTGTCTAAATTTAGTATTAAATCTCTGACTTAAGGGTTTGATCATTTTGTATGGCTCTTGACAAATTTTTTTTTGCTTTTCTGTTCTTCCCTCCCCTCTCCATCTTTCCTTCTGTCTGTAGGAAGGGGACAGAAATACCCCGTGTTTTTAGGACACACACTGTGAATCAACATTATCCCATTTGATCCCCACAGTAACCCTGTGATGTGGCTACTGTTACAATCCCCATTTTACAGATAAAGAAACCAAGGTATGAAGGTGCGGGCCTTCCCCAAGGTCTCTACTTCCAGAGCCACTCTGTGATGGAGATACCCCAGAGAACCTTCCAGGGGCTGGAAGTGTATCCCTAGGCTGGACGCAGGAGGCTCATGAGATTTTGCCTTCTGCTCTTCCAGAAATGGCCGAGAGACACAACGCCAAGCAAGTCCTGAAGCTGGCCCGGGACCTCGTGTACAAGGTGCAGACGCTAATTGAGAACAAGTGAGGGGTGCTTCACCCAGGTGGCCTCAGCAGAGCTGCCCCCTCCTTGCTCCTCTGTCCACTTTTCCTCCTGGACGGAGGGCCACGCCAGGAACAGGGTCCAGACGTCTGTTTACGAGCATGACTTCTGTGTGAAGAGAAACTGCCTTGGCTTTGGCCACTGAGTGGGTAGAGTGGAGGGGGTGCCCCTTCAGCTCAGCCTTACATTTTCCTATTTGACCAAAGATTGCCCAAGTCTGGCATTTCTCCCTGGCAGGAGTTGGAGGTTGGTGGTGGATGAAGGAAACATATAATTCCTAGTTTCCAGAATGGTCTCCCCTTCTTTCCCTATCCCTCCAAACTGTCTTGTCAGATGAGACTTGGGGAAGGAATTTTTTTGGGAAACTGGTCTAGGTGTGTGGCGCTACCCCTATACTCTGAAAAGGGCCTTTGGATATATTCCAGAACATGGCTGGAAGATAGACTCAGCAGCATCTCTCCCCTCAGCGCTACTGACATTTGGGGCCAGGCTATTCTTGTGAAGGGGACTGTTCTGTGCATTGTAGGATGTTGAGGAACATCCTGGTGTCTACTCAGTAGATGACAGGAGCATCATCCTCCACCCTCAGTTGTGACAACCCAACAGAATGTCTCCAGACATTGCCAGATGTCCCCTGCGGGGCAAAACTGCCCACATTTGAGAACTACTAGCTTAAAGGAGGGACTTCAAATGCACCGCCTGACCCACTGTCTATACTAAGCCACCCTGTGTCCCTAGACCTCCCCCCATCTAGAAAAGGCACTCAGGAGTCCTGTGCACATCTCTCTTGAAGTCCGGGATTTTATTTGTTGTATTTTCTCCTCTGTCTGATGCTAAGAGATACTTCTTTTCTTCTTTTCAAGAAAAGCATCTCGGGTGATGGAACCCAAAAGGTGTCTGTAGCAATGACATAGTCTGAGGCTCATCAGGGTCCTGCTCAGAGCCCCCCGTCTGGGGCAGGGTCCACATTCTGCTGCCCTCATCCGAGGGAAGACCATGCCTTCCTTCCCACAAATTGGGTCTTGGAAAGATGCACGTTTGGTGACAGCCACTTGATGAGGGAGGCTGGCTTTTCTCTAAGCACCCTGTTCACTCAGGTCAAAGAAGGAACAGGAAGGCAAAGGGAAGCATCTGATGAACCAGGGCCAGAGCTGTGGCTGGGTCCAGGAATGCTCCCCTCCACGTCTCACGCAGAGGGCCACCAATCCACAGACCCAAAATGAGCCGTTTACTCTGCCTACCTGTCCTTTAAATAGCACAGTCTTGCCAACCCTTCTATCCTGAGAGTACATCAGGAGGAGGGGAAACAGTGAGCATCAGGAAAGAAGGCTCTTCCCAGGACACCTGCCAGCTCTCAGGTGGTCAAAGAATGACAGCTAGGATTTTGGGGAGGGGGGGGCCAAGTAAAGCTGCATATTGAAGCATTTGCAGAGGGTCTCATTCATCTCCCCACCTTCACTAGCTACCAGGATCGGAGATCTTTGTCCTGCATGCTTGTGAAGGCTTCTTTCCCTCGGCAGCAGCAACTTTAACTGCATCGAAACCCCCAACATCCCCCTGAGTGGTACAGGATGGACAGAGACCTCCTCGGGCCTTGCCTCCTGAAGAGAGCTCCTGGGAGACCCAAAGCTACAGTAGCCTTCACTGGTCCCAGCTCATTCCCCACCCACCAAAGCAGGAAGGGAGACAGCAGTGTCCTGATTGCCCTTAGAGTTTTGTTTCTCCACTCTGGTCCCCCAGCTTCCCAAGATGGGAATAAATGTGTCCCCCTCCAGATAAAACTTTATTTTGCCACTCAGATGTTCCCTACAGAGGATGTTATTTTAGCAAGACCCAGGTCCCAGACCTTCTGATTCTTATTTATTTTTTTAACAGACTAGTCTCAAAGTACAGCACAAGATCCCTTTTCTGCCTTCTCTCATGGTGTTCCAGAGAGTATCTGTGGTTGTGATTTGGAATAACTCCTATTTATTTGGTTTATTGTGCTTATACAGATCTCTGTACATTGTGTGAATCTCTGTGTCCTGGAAGTGAATGTGTGGGAGTCATTCTGTCTGTGAGTGCACTCTGTTTTTTCAGTGTGGCCCACATATCTTGTAAATGTTTACTGAAGAGTTGTGTCTATAAAGAGAGAAAAATATATAAACAGAGAAATATGTGAATCTGGGTTATTTTTTTTCTTTGCTTGTTTTTTTTAATTTGAAAGAAGGAAATGCTTGTTTCTGAAAACTGTGTTCCCCCACTCCCACCCCTAGTGACCCCAGATGGGCCTTTCCTCAGAAAAGTGAATCACTCCCCACCCCTTGTATTGCTTTGCTGTTACTACAAGTGATGCTATATAACACCCATGACATGGTGGTTTAAAACAGCCATTTGTTTAGCTGATAATTCCATGGGTCAACAGTCCAGGCTGGGTTCAGCTGGGAGGTTCTTCTGGTCTTTGTCTAGACTTCTTCATGTGACTGTGCTCATCTGATGGCCAGATAGGCAACTCTGCTTCTGATAGTTGTCTGGCAGTTAGCGAGGGCAGTGAGGGAAACTGAGTCCCATGTCTCCCATTCTCCAGCAGGCTTCCACATGACCATGAAGCAGATTCCAAGAAAGCAAACAGAACCATACACTTCCTCTTGAGGCCTCAGCCTTTCTGGCATAAAGTCATTTCTGCCACATTCTATTGGTCAGAGGAAGTCATATGACTAAGCCCCATTTCAAAGGGTGGGGAAATAGACCCTACTTCCTGATGGGAGGGTTTAAAATGTGACATTGGAGAGAAACATGGATATAGTCAGGGAAATAATTTTTGCAAGCGGTCTGCCACATCCCCCAAGGGCCAGTGCATGACAGGAGTCCCCAGTTGGTCAGCCTTTTGACTTGGGAACAAACCTCTAAATTAATGCCTCTCTGTATTCTGACTGCTGTGTTAGGTCACCTCTCATCTGTGATGGGCCCACAGGCCACACATCCATCTCCCCTACATCTCTGGTTCTCACTCATGGCTGCTGTTCTGAACCACAGTCATCAGGCCATGGGGACCGTGCATGGGTCTCCACTTCCCACAGTCTCTGAACACGGGCTGATGAAAACTTCTGGTTTTCAGTTGCAGAAACAAAGTTTGATTTAACCTAATGAGCACCTGTCAGAATTTCAGGTTTTGTGTAGAAAAAATTAGATTTTCAAATAAGGTGTTGGCTGCCTAGATGTGTCCTATCACAGCACTTTCTTGGAAGATTCCCTGCAGAGGCAAACGAAGCCACAGCAGCAGGCAGGTGGTACTTGTCCTTTTGCTACCTCACTTGGAAGTTCTCTTGGCTTCTTCCTGGGGGAAGCTTCTCAGAGCAAAGGCTGGTCCTAATATCCTGTCCTTTTGGGCCACAAGTCTCATTTCTCTGACTTCACAGTCTACATGGCTCTCCTCCTAGAGGGCTTCACTGTGGGTTGCAGCTACCTGGCACCGCCAGACCCGAGGAATACCAGGGTACCTGTTGTGTATGCACAAATGCCCGGCCACATGCACTATTGGCCTCTGGTCACTGACTGTCTCTCGGGAGGAGGGGGAGGGGGCAGATGAAGGGGAGGAATGTGACCAAGGGAAAGGAAAAGAGAAAATATATCTATATAGATTTTTTTTTTTTTTAAGTTGGAGTCTCACTCTGTCACCCAGACTGGAGTTCAGTGGCACACTCACGGCCACCCCAGCATTGACCTGCTGGGCTCCGGTGATCCTTCCACCTCAGACTTCCAAGTAGACAGAACTGCAGGCATGTGCTACCATGCTCGGCTAATTTTTTTTTATTATTGTAGAGATGAGGTCTCACCAAGTTGCCCAGCCTGTTCTCAAACCCGTGGGCTCAGGCAATCCCCTCATCTCGGCCTCCCAAAGTGCTGGGATTACAGGCTTGAGCCACTGCGCCCAGCCGACAATATATTTTATGAGGAAAAAAAATGCTAAGAGAACATGTTTACTTCTATAAAGTCTTTCCTAAACACATGCATTCAAACTCTGTATAGATGTGAAAGGGTAAGTCTCGGATTGCAAGGCATCTTTTCAGAACTCAGTGGTCTTGGCTTCCATGCATAAGTTTTTAGCAATGTGGCCACCTCCCCACATCCTCTTCTCACTCTTCATTCTGCTTTTCATCCCCCTTCCCTCCATTTTTTTCTCTTTTCCTTTCCCTTGGTCACATTCCTCCCCTCCATCCCTACTTCTTTCAGCTCTTTATGCTGCTATCAAAGAGCCAGTGGGGTAGTGCTGGTGCCTGCGTTTTTTACCTGAATGATGTTGGCCTCTTTCTTTTCCTTTTTTTTTTTTTAAGCAGGATTTATTGAAAGAACAGAAAAGCTCCCACAGTGGGAGGAGACCCAGAGGGGTTGCCTGACCTCTTTCTTACTTGTTTTCCTCCCTCCCTCCCTCCCTTCTTTCCTTTCTTGTCAGAGCAAGAGCAAGTGTGTGTGTGAGTGTGTGTATGTGTGTATTTAGTGATGATTAAGCAGCGTGTGTGTGTGTGTGTGTGTGTATTTAGTGATGATTAAGCAGCCCATTTCTTAAATTAAGATTTGTGTGCTACATAGTGGTTTACAGTCTATTGCTCACAAGTTCCTGTTTTTTGTTTTTGTTTGAGAAAGCAGGATTTATTGAGAGGACAGAAAAGCTCCCACAGTGGGAGGGGGCCCAAAGTTCCTCTTCTTATCATCTACTTCTGAACTAATTTACAACCAGTGAAAATCTCAAGATGATGATAAAAGTCATTATTTTGCTGACTAATTTTCTTCCTGAAGACACCATCCCCCAGTGCCTCCAGTTCTAGAGAGTTATGTCCTGATAAGATACACCTGACCACCTGGTTTTTTTAATTATCTAAGCTATGCCTGCCTGCAAGAAACTCCTCTATCTCTAAGCTATGCTAGTTACCCTGCCTCAATGGGGTGCAATATAGATTTGTCCTCCCCCCCCT
>NW_007260378.1:191916-206722 GCF_000164805.1 Carlito syrichta
CACTCTGTCACCCGGGCTGGAGTACAGTGGCACACTCACGGTCACCCCAGCATCAACTTTCTGGGCTCCTGTGATCCTTCCACCTCAGCCTTCCAAGTAGCCAGAACTACAGGTGCACACTACCATGCCCGACTAATTTTTTATTTATTGTAGAGGCAAAATGTCACCAAGTTGCCCTGGCTGATCTTGAACCCATGGGATCAGGCAGTCCACTCACCTCAGCCTCTCAAAGTGCTGGATTACAGGCTAAACCACTGAGCTCAGTCTTGTGTTTTCTTCTTACCAGATCTTAGGTCCATCAACCAATGAGTCTTCTCCCCAAGTTTCCTTACAACTCCCAAACCCAAGCCATTTTCTGTCTACCTTTCTGAGTTTGGCTGTATCACCACCTCTACTATTATACTTTTAGTAGTTTTCTTTAAATAAACTAATTTTTTTAAACTTCAAACTTTTGGAAAGCCAGGATCATTCACATAAGCAAAAAATAACTGTCAAATATGATTATTTTACCAAAATACAATTTTCCCCAAAGACTTTGAGCCTGAAGTGCATGCACTTCCTCCTCCTTACCAGCTCAGAGATTTAGCAAAGGGTTTTAGAGGTGTTGAAGACGAACCAGCCTTTCTTCTCTGAGGACTTAGAGGAGAACTGAAACAAGAATGACTTTCTCATTGCACCAGCCAAAATCCTGTCACACAACTCTGCATATCTGAGGAGCCATGGATTAGGGACCTAGATCTGGTACTTAAGCAAGTGTGGCCTTGGGCAAGTGACTTTACCTCTCTGAGCCTTAGTTTCCCCTTCTGTGAAGCAGGGACAGTAAAGCCCCCCTGGTTCTGGATCCAGTCCTGGTCCCTCGTTCCCTGGAGCCCCTGCCCCTCAGCATCGCTGGGGATGGGCATGGGAATACCTTTCCCTGAGTTCCCATCGTGTACCTTTCTCAGGTTCTCAGATGAGTCCTTGAAACTTAAGAGAAAGTGGCACCAAGAGGAGAGCTCAGGAAGGGGTGAGCTGGAGCACAACCTCGTGGGCTGCATCTTGGAGAAACACCAGTGTTGGGTGTGTTAAGGCCAGCAGCTCTTGGCAGGAGTGGCCTCCATGCTGACTCTGCAGTGTGCATCTGATTGTGCTGAGTCAGGAAAAGGGCTCCCAGGCCTCTGTCCTTTTTGCTTTAAGCCACTGGGCACATTAAGAGCTTGAGCCCAGGACAGGTATAGACTAGAGGAACACAATTCAACCCTTTTTTCATTGCCAGTTTGCCAATCTGTTTCTAAGTCCACCCCAGCAAAACGCAAATGACCCATAGCAGTACAGAAACCCTCCTGTATCTTCCTGGCTTTCTTTTTTAAGATTTGTGGGCACAGTGACTTCTGGGTTTTGTGGGCACAGGGCCCCTTGCAAACAATGGACACCTCTTATTCTGATGGAGAGAATTCAATAGACAAATGCCGTCTTTATGGAAAGTGTTTTTGCTTTAAGGGTTAGAGAATCACTCCCTCTGACGTTGGAATGATTCAAAGGGAAAATTAAGGGACGTGGGGGCCATCATGGGTTTATAACAGGGATGGCAGCATGTCCCAAGCATGGGTGGTGTGTGGCTTGGGCTTTGACATAGTGGCTTGCACCTCCTGCTTGTTGCACTGAGGTCTGCCTGGGGCTCAAGGAGTCTTCCCATGAGACTGATGTGCACTGAAATGCTTCTGATGACACTTGGCATGGACCATTGGTCTGCAAGCCCATTTGAACACCATGTGGTAGCTTCCTAGGTTTTCTGTTACTTTATTTTTTTATTACTTTAAAAAAAACCTGTCACGTTGTCCTTACTGTTCTTTCTGAAAGATAAATATAGGATGTGCTTTCTGTGATCTCCATGTCTTCAGAGGAATAGAATCACTCTGGGAGTTTTCAGGTGTTCTTAGGTGAGCATTTAAAGCCAAAAGAGTTTAATCTAGGTGAGCTAGTGGCAGAGGGACCAAATTCAGGTGTTATTTTGTATCTACCATAGAATCTGACAGGTCTGAATTCAAATCCTGGATCTACCACTGATCCGCAGTGTGGTCTTGGGCAAGTGACTTTACCTCTCTGAGCCTCAATTTTTGCTTATATGAAATAGGGATAGTAAAGCCCGTCCTAAAGAGAGGGCCAACCATTGAATGATTCTGCCTGCTCAACATCCTTCCCCCATTCTGGTACCAGCGCCCTCCCCCATCCCTGGGAAACTGTATCTTCTCCTCCACAACTATGGCCTTCCAGTGAAACTGGTAACATTCCTCTCCCTGCCTAGGGTAGGCACATGACTCAGTGCTGACCAATCAGACTCCTTCCCTGGGACTTACATGCACCAAGTGAGGAAAGAGAAGTCCACTCTTTCCTCTGGGGTGGTCAAGCTAGGAGGAGGCCAGCCTGGAGCTGCCTGTGGCCATGTCTCCTCCAAGAAGGGAGGGTCAGGCATGGCTGGATCCAGGTGTTCACATGAAGTCCTTACAGTTCCATCTCTGTCCCTCTCTCTGCCTCGTGGTTCCACTTTCCTCCATGTTGGCCTCCGTGATGCCTGCGGCCAGCTCTAAATCAGCCATCTTCACTGTACTTGGTTTGCCAGAAGGGCTCCTTTGTCCATTTTCAATCTGTGGTGGCCAGAGAGTGCCTGAAGGGCTTTTCCCCAGGCAAGATGAGGTCACTTCTCCCACAGAAGGGCGATGGGTCAGGATGCAAAAACCACAGCTCGACTCTCACATCCCTGGTAGAGAAAGCAGCTCACACCAGAGTGTGGAGGCAGGAGAAGGCTTGTGTTATGTCCAGGACTTCACTGTGGCTGGAGAGAGAGGCACAGAGGCTGGGTGGAGGACAAGAGAGAAGTTGGACTGGATGACCAAGGGCCTTATGTGCCCCAAGTGACAGTGAGCTTTCCACATCAGTGGGATTATTTGCACAGGGGGTGAGATAGGCCCCCAAGTCTCATACCCCACCTAACACAGGCACACGATCTTGTACCTAAGAGGCACTCACTAGATGTTTGATGGGAAGATGAACAATTTTCAGGTTTTCCCAGAAAGGAAGAATTATAAAAAGGGAAGGGGGAGAGAGAGAATAAGCACATGCCTGTTAAATGATTTTGTTTTTGTGACAACCACGCACTCAGGATTGGCCTTGGACTCTCACCACATTCCTAAGAGGTAGGAGTTATGATCATAGTGGCTAACGTTTATTGAGTATGGTGCACACCAGATAGTGCAAAGGGCTTTATTTACATAGAGAGTCTCAAGTTAATTTTTAGAATCATCTTATGAGGTAGGCATTATTTCTTTTTTTTTTTTGAGTTGGAGTCTCACTCTGCCGCCCAGGCTGGAGTGCAGTGGCACACTCACAGCCACCCCAGTATTGACTTGCTGGGCTCCAGCAAACCTTCCACCTCAGCCTTCCAAGTAACCGGAACTACAGGTGCACGCTACCACACTCGGCTAATTTTTGATTTATTGTAGAGATGAGGTCTCGCCAAGTTGCCTGGGCTGGTCTTGAACCCGCGGGCTCAGGCAATCCACTTGCCTCAGCCTCCCAAAGAGCTGGGATAACAGGCTGAGCCACCGAGCCCAGCCACATTATTTCAATCTCCATTTTACAGAAGAAAAAACCTGGGGTCCAGAGAGGTGAAGTGTCTTGCCTAAGGTCACCCAGCAAGGAAGCAGCAGAAATGAGATTTGAAACTGGGTACATGATGATGGACAACTGTGGAGGACGCTCTTTTTGCTCCTCCCAGGAGATTCTTATTTATTCATTTCTGGCACAAGGATGATTCTCTCAGTAGCACTGGAGAAAAAGATGGGCCCCCCCCCCCGGACTCTGGTCATGCGGGGCCAGCTGATGACGGGCAGGAGGCTGGCCAGGGACTGTGTTGAGGATGGCGGTTCACATAGCCCCAACCCAGCTGGTACTTCCCACCATGGTACACAGAGAAGGCTTCACAGACTTTCCTGGTGAATGGGGAGGCAAGGCTGGCTGGGAAAACCAGAAGACCCAGGATGGTGGCAGTGGCTGGAGACAGCAGGAAGGAAAGTCAGCATGTTGGTCACAGGGCATTGGGTTAACTTTCCATCCATGGACTCACTTGTTCACCTACCGCCTGCCCATCCATTCGCTCACCACCCAGCACCCACCCTTCCACCCATTCACTTATGTATTGACTCATCTCTCCTTTTCTCCACCTACTCACTCATCTACTCTTATACCCACTTGTCCACCTGGCCATTCATCCATTCAACCACATTCTTATCTGTGAGTTCTCTCCGTCCCTCTCCCCAACGCTCCATTCAGTCATCCATTCATTTATCCGTCCATTCATCCACCCATCTGTCATCCTTCATCTACCCAACCATATTCCAGCCTACCCATCTTTCCTATCCATCTGCCCATCCATCAGTTCATCTGCCCACTTACCAACCTACTCATTCATCCATTCCCTAACCCACCTTCGGGTCTCCTCCCTCTGTTGGAGTTTTTCTGTCCTCTTAGTAAATCCTGCTTTCTAAAACAAACAAAAAACTATAGGAGGGTCGGACTCCGTGGCTCAGCCTGTAATCCCAGCACTCTGGGATGCTGAGGCGAATGGACTGCCTGAGCCTGTGGGTTCGGGACCAGCCCTAGGCATCTTGGAGAGACCTCATCTCTACAATAAAAATCAAAACATTAGCCTGGCGTGGTAGCACATGCTTGTAGTTCGGATACTTAGAAGACTGAGGTGGAAGGATCGCCGGAGCCCAGCAGGTCAATGCTGGGGTGGCCATGAATGTGCCACTGCACTTCAGCCTGGGCAACAGAGACCCCAACTCAAAAAGAAAAACCACCATAGGAGGTGCTGGGGTGGGCATCAATGACACAGCCAGTGCAGGGGAATCAGAGACCCCATAGCCTCCTCGCTGCCCTCCAGCCACCCAGGACCACTTTCAGCTTCTTGCACATGCCTCTGCCCCTGTGTTTCTGGGCTTGGAAGGTGAGACCTTGAGCTCACCAAGTCCAGAGAATCCACAGTCAGCCATAGGCAGATCTCAGGAGGAACGGGATCTAATTTAGAGGTGGCTACAAGGGGCCTGACATGCCAAATCACTGTGGAACTTTGAGCACATGCCAAGAAAGGCAAGGCCCTTCTCGTGTTTCATTCATTCATTCACTTGTCATTCATTCATTCACTCATTCTCTCCACCATCAAGCTTTCGCAGTCCCAAAGGGCTGCTTCTACCCACAGGGGCACCCTTTTAAAGGTTCACACACTGCTGTTTCTAATGGCCACCCTGCCCATTTGCTAGCTCCTCCTGGTCAGGAACCATTTTATTTATTTATTTATTTGAGTGAGAGCCTCACTCCGTCACCCAGGCTGGAGTGCAGTGGCACACTCATGGCCACCCCAGCGTCGACCTGGTAGGCTCTGGTGATCCTTCTGCCTCAGCCTTCCAAGTAGCCAGAAGTATAGGCACGCACTACTGCGCCCAGCTATTTTTTATTTTATTGTAGAGATGAGGTCTCACCAAGTTGCCCGGGCTGGTCTCGAACCCGCGAGTTCAGGCAATCCACTTGTCTTGGTCTCCCAAAGTGCTGGGATTGCAGGCTGGGCCACCGAGCCCAATCCAGGAACCATCTTAATTATTTGATGCGCATCATTTTATTTGAAGTTGTTTTTGCAAAATCAGTGCTGTGCATGCATTTTTATCTATGCCAGTGGCACTATTTGATGTACTGCCTTTTGCTTCCCACTTTGGGCACTGTGTATCGTGATTTTAGGACTGATTCATGTTACTGTTCCACTGTCTTGGTTTGGGTTCCCTAGAGCAACTCCCAAGGGCCCCACCTCCTAATTTCATCACCCTGGAAGTTTGGATTTCAACATATAAATTGGGAGGGGGAGCACAAGTGTTCAGTTCATAGCAGAAGTCTAGTGAGAATTTGTGAATGTGACTTGATTATCCTTGTATTTATTGCTCTGTGGTTTTTTTTGGTGATACTGGTTTTCCAATGAACATTCAAATGTATTTTAATAAAAAAGCAAGTCAATTTGAAGTCAAGTCTTTCTTAAATAATAATGGAGGTGATCAAATGACACAGCCGCGGCTGGAAGGTGTTTTGCTCATAGCCCTGCCATGGATGGAAAGCAAGCCCACAGGGTGAGCCTTCCCAAGGACATTCAAGGTCAAAAGCAGCCGAACTGTCACCCAAGCCAAGGGTGCCTACCCAAACTTCCCAGGCCACCGTGTTACAACCTCGGTTTTCACTTTGGCAGTCTAAGGCCAGCCCGGACTTCAAACGTGGCAGGAATTCTGGGCTTGGAGGCCAACCAACCATTCTGCCATTTCCCAGCTGTGGCACCCCAGGCAAGCTACCCCATTGCTCTGGGCCTCAGTTTCTCCCTCTGTACAAGTAGATGATAAGTCCCCGGGGGAAGGTAGTGTTGGGTTCAATCACAAAGCTGGGTGATGTGGTGGGGCGGGCAGAGAGGGCCAGGGCCCCCTTCTCAGCTGTATGAGCCTGAGGAGGTGACCTCGCCTCTCTGGAAAAGGGGAGTCGAGGCTGCTGTGCAGTATCAGGGGATAAGATGCATGCGTGTGTGTGGCAGGGGGAGGGCCAGAGATAAGCCTGGCAGGTAGGTCAGGGTCAAGTTGCATGGGCTTTTTACTCCAAGACTTCCTGGCTGCGCTCCAGCGAGGGAGAGGTGCTCCCTTGAGTGGGAGAGGATGATTTTGTGTTTGTGTGTTTTGTTCCCCTACACTCACATCAGCCTCTCTTTGGGTTGGCAGGATCCCGAGGGGTGTAATTCCAGCCAGGAAGCTGGGGAGAGCCGAGTCTGCTGAGGCCGTGATTCGGCCTGTCTCTGGCTGCGCCGGTGGCTTCCCAGGAGCTTTTGACCTTGAAAGGAGTTTTGTTCTCCAGATAATGCCCAATGTCACCTGGGAAAATCACACCAACCGTGCAGGTGCCCAGGAACCTAAATGAGGCATTATAACCTGAAACCACATCCAGCCAGGCTCCAATTAGCTGGAATCCACCTAGGGGAAACCGGAAAGGGACAGGATATGTTCTCCTCTGGCTCACTGCTTAACTTCTAATAGCAATCAACAATTCTTGAGCACTCACCAGGCCCCATCCGAAGCACCTGCAGTGCCTCGTTGCATGTAATCCTCACATCCACCTGATGAGGTCGATACTGTTGGCATCGTTCCCATCTTACAAACAACAAAACTGAGGCTCAGAAGGCAAGCAGTGGAGTGAGGACTCATCCTTAGGCTCTGACTCTGGGTCCTAAGCCCAAAGTTGATATTAAGGGTGTAATCAGAAAGCCAGATCCCCCAGTGGCTTCCCAGGGCTGCCAGGGTTAGAGCATGGTCAGCTTGCCCACCTGCTCTGGTCAGGGAGCATGGATGGTTCCAGAGAACCCACAGTCAGCCAAAGGCAGATCTCAGGAGGAACGGGATCTCATTTAGAGGTGGCTACTAGGGGCCTGCCATGCCAAGCTTAAGTGCCTTTCTTCCCCTGGCTTCCACATCCTCATCCAAAAACAGAACAGGTTAATCATTCATTCGTTCAACATTGACGTGCCCAGCCCAGTGTGACCCCTTAAGCTCCCACCCCTGGGATACAGTGGAGAACAGAACACAGTCCCTGCCTTCAAGAAGCTTAGAGTTTGTGAGCAAAACAGACAAACAAGATGTACCAATAAGGCCCGCCCATTCATCTATCCATCCATCCATTTATTCAGCAATTATTTATTATCTACTATATTCCAGGAACTGTTCTGGTTGCTGGGGATTCAGTAGTGAGGAAAACAAAGTCCCTCCTCACAGAACTTACACTCTAGTGGAGGAGAGAGACAGTAAAAAAAATCCGAGCAACCCCTTCAGGTCCCCTCCCACTGTGGGAGCTTTTCTATCCTCTCAATAAATTCTTCTTTCTCAAAAAAAAAAGTCCATGCATGATATGCTAGACTCAGTAAGTGCCCCAGAGACAAAGCATCGGAGAGAAATAGCGAGTGAGTGGGAATGGTCATGGAAAGTCCCATGGAAGGTGACCTTTGAGCAGGGACTTGAGGGAGGGGAGGGAGAGAGCCACATAGAAATCTGGGAGAGGAATATTCCAGGCAGAGGGAAGAGCAGGTGCAAGGGTCTGAGGTAAGTGTGTGCACTCGGGACGCAAAGAGGTTCATGTGGCTGGAAGAAATGAGGGTGAGGATGGGAGAGAGGAGCAGACCTTGTAGGCATTGATGGAGTTTTGAATTTTAACTTCTGAGTGGAGTGGGGGCTCTACAGACAGTCTTGAATCTTGACATGACTTGTCTCATGTCCTTTTAAAAATTTTGTCTGAGTTGGAGTTTCACTCTTCTCCCAGGCTGGTGTACAGTGGCATAATCACAGCTCACTGCAGCCTTGACCTCCTGGGCTCAGGTGGTGATCCTTCCACATCAGCCTCCCAAGTAGCTGGTACTACAGGTGTGCACCACCTCACCTGGCTAATTTCTTAATTTTTTTGCAGAGACAAGGTCTGGCTATGTTACCCAGCCTTGTCTCAAACTCCTAGGCTCAAGCAGTCCTCACCTTGGCCTCCCAAGGTGCTGGGATTACAAGTGTGAGCCACCATGCCTGGCCTTGTCTCATGTCTTAAAAAGACCACTCAGCTGGGCTTGGTGACTCAGCCTGTAATCTCAGCACTTTGGGAGACCGAGGTGAGTGGACTGCCTGAGCCTGTGGGTTCAAGACCAGTCCGGGCAACTTGGGGAGACCTTCTCCCTACAATAACTCAAGTAGCGTGCGCCTGTAGTTCTGGCTACTTGGAAGGCTGAGGCAGAAGGATCGCCGGAGCCCAGCAGGTCGACCCTGGGATGGCCGTGAGTGTGCCACTGCACTCCAGTCTGGGTGATGGAATGAGATCCAACTCAAAAAAGAAAGAAAGAAATCTGGCTTCTGAGTAGAGAACAGGCAGAAGGGAAGGCAAGAGAGAAGCAGTCAGGTACAGACAAGGGTGGGTGGAACTGGGGGAAGGGAGGGAGGGAGGGCCAAGCGTGGTCACATTCTGGCTCCGTTGTGAAGGTCAAGGGCCAAGCTGACTGGATTTGCCACTGGAGTGGGCCTGGGGTTTGAGAGAAAGTGAGGAGGCAAGGATACCTTCAGGCTTTTGACCTGGGCATGTGGGACAGGGAACCTGCGGGATGAACAGGTGCCTGGAGGCGAGGCTGTTAAGTATTAACAAGGCTTGAGATGGGTACTTGTGCCAACGCACTGGTCAACAGATACACACGGGGCATGTGTATGGGCACCCCCCCCCACCACCACAGCAAGGCCTGGAACCACCCTGGGGACAGGCACAGGGGAAGGGCACTTGACACAGCCTGGGGGGCGGGCGTGTCCAGGTTGAGCTCCGCAGATGGGCAGGTTTATCCTGGGAGGACTTTGCCTCACATCCCTTGCTAAATTCTCCCAGCTGCACAGCCAGGGAAGCCCAGTGTCTGGGTCTGTTCCAGCTTCTGCTCCAAGTTGGCTGTGTCACCTGGGACAAATTATGCCATGGCTCTGGGCCTCAGTTCCCATCTACCAAATGAAGGCAATGTCCTAGGGGGACTTAAGCTTTCGGAAGGTGATGCATCCTTCAAAAACATGATCTAGAACTAGGGACACCTCCCCCACGCGCTCCCACATGCGCACACACACCACGGCATGGAATTCCAGGGGCTTGTGGGCCTCCAGACACCCGTTCTGGCCCCAGAATGACGTCTGGGGCCACCTGTTTCCTTCCCTCCCCCTCCTTACCTCAGATGGCTCTTCCCTCCAGACTCACCACACTTCAGGACAATACGGTCCAACGTGGCCACCTCTGCTCAGGCTCTGGCTTTGGACCCGAGTCCGTGACCTTGTCAAAGGTCTCCTTTCCCTTAAAGGAAACGTTCTGGTTGTTGAGCAAAGCCCCAGCATGCATGATAAGTTGATCTGAGGGGTGTGTGTGTGTTTGTGTGTGTGGTTTTTCTGTCCCAGTTCCTAAATCAATAGCATTGCACTCTGTGCTGTGGGGTGAGCTGAGCAGAGAGGAAAAAGCCAGCCCAGGATGGTGACAGGGTGAGGGTGTGGTGTTTCCTGGGTAGGGGAAGGTGTGAATAGGGATTCACTGATCTGTGGTTAAACACCAGCTGTAGACAACCTCACAACTATGTTCTCTACCTCTCTAACCCAGTAACTGTAGTCCAGGGGACCACAGTGCCCATTTTTCTGTATTTCTCACAAGATCTTCCCTGTGAACTGTGAACTCCCAAAGTCAGGCACTATGTCTTAAATATCTTTATCCCCAGCATCCAGCATAAGGCTTGGCACAGAGTAGGTGCTTGTATAGTCTTTTGCTGTAAGTGACAGACATGCCTCCCCGACTGGCTCAAGTGGGCACGAGAAACACATTGGCTCACATCACTGAAAATGCTCTGGTATGGCTCCAGGCACAGCAGGATCCGGGGAAATAAGCAGCATCTTCATGATCTTTCTCTGTCCTCCTCTCAGCTCCATTTCCTGCTCGTTTGGCTTCACTCTCAGGCAGATTCTCTCTAACAATGTTGACCTATCAAATCCGGGCTGACAATCTCAGATGCAGCAAGATAGCTGCAGGGAGTGTTGTGGTTAACTTTCATTGGACAGACTCGGACCACATGTCCACCCATGAACCAATCACTGTGGCCAGGCAAAGGAGATGCTCTGATTGGCAGGACCTAGGTCCTGTGTCTTAGGGTTAGGGGTTGAATTCTGGGAGTTGGGAATAGAGGAGGGATGAGCCTTCACTCTACTGGAACTACATGGACTGAGAGTGGAATGGGGTTCCTCCCTGGAGGAAAATTGAGGTGCTGTTTGTGGGGGGCAGGGGGAAGAGAGGGCTGCTGGGCAGGTGAGAATGAGGGGCATCACTTCAGTGCTCAGAATATGCAGGCATCACCATGAGCACACACCAGCTGGCACTGTCAGCAGAAGGGGGTCCAGCAAGCGTGTGGGAAACCTGAGGGAGGCCTGAGACACGGGCTCAAGTCCCGGGTCTGCCACCTCCATTCAGTGTGACCTTAACCGGGGCATCTCTGGAGCTCTGGGCTTCTGTTTCTCCACAGGTAAAATGGGGCCATCTGGAGTAGTGACTGCCAGGGCTTCCCCCCATTCAATCAATCATTCATTAACTCATCTTTTTCTTCTGATCAGTATTTGTTAACAGACTTTGGAGTTAACCTCAACTGGATCTAGATTCCAGTTCTGCTGCATGGTCGTCATGTCAGGCCTGAGAGTTGCGCCTTCTCAGTTATGCTCAGCTGCGTCCTTCCAGCCACCCAGCAGCACTGGGCACATTCCAGCCTCTGCTCGCCCCTCCCGGCAGGTGGCCTGGGTTGGTGGCTGCAGCCACTTGATCAGTGAGCCCTGCATGTATCCTGAAGATCTGAGGGCCATGTGGTTGTGAACCAGATGACAGGCAGCCTGCATCATTGCCCAGCCACCCAGCGCCCCCTGAGGTCATCTGAGCTGATCTGACTGGACCCTTTAAGGGAAGGATCTCTGGCACCTCGGCTTCCAGGCTCAAGCTTCCCCTGTGTATGGAACTGGCTTCCCCTGTGGCTGCCTGGGGGCCCACATCACACAACCCCAAAGTGAGGAGCAGTTGGGCCCAACTGTGACTGCTGGTGGACAGGGAGGTGCCAGCCTATAGTGTCTTGCCCTCAGCCCTGCAATGGTCTGTTTCACATGGCTTCTCCAAAGATGCCCCAAGTAATGGAATTCCCAGCTGTATTTTCTCAAGACACTGTGGTCAGTCCCGTAAGCCATGTCTTCTATCTGCTCTCTCTCCTTCCCTGCCTGAAAGTGTCTTTCCCGTTCACTCTTACTGGGCTGGGATTACATTCCTGATAAAGTATCAGCACATAAGATATGCCTCAGGCTCTGTTTTCCAGGGAACCAGGTTGACCTACTAGCTGTGTGACATTGGGCAACTTACTTAACCTCTCTGAGCTTCAAATCCTTCATCTGTAAAAGGGAGATAAGAATAGAGCATCTCTTACAGTTGACGGTTAGTGAGACAGCATAGGCGAAGTACTCAGTTTAATAAATGACAGCTTTTATTAGGATCGTTACTGTGAACCAAACCCTGGGTCATGCCATGTGAAGGTATTTATTCAAAATGGAATCCCATGGATGTTTATTGAGTGTCAACTCTATTTCAGGTACTGTGCTACTGTCTGCCCTCCAGAGAAGTAATTCGGCAATCGTATTACAGTGTGATCAGAGCTTTAGTGGAGGAAGCACAAGACTCAGAGGCTGTGGCATCCGATCAGTCATGGTCATCAGAATGGCTTCTCAGAGGAATTGGTGTTAAAGCCAAGAGCTGAGGGACATGTGGTTGTCAAACAGATGATGAGCAGGCAAAGGGCACCATCTTCCTGGCAGGGGGCTTGGGCTGGGCAGAGGACTGGTGTTGAGGGAAAACATTTCAAAGAACATACCAACGGCTGCCTTCAAGAAACAGGTAGCTTACAAGAAACATGAAATGGATAAGTATGCACTGACGAAAATGCATGAACGAGCCAAGGAGTGTGTGCACTGGAGAGCTATGCTGTTTAATAGGGTAGCTATGGCCACAGGTGGCACTTAAATGTAAATTAGTCACAACCAAGTACAATTGAAAATGTAGTTCCTCAGTCTCACTAACCTCGTTTTGAGGGCTCAGCAGTCACTTGTGGCTAACATTGCACAGTGCAGATAGCATCTCGTTCACTGCAGAAGGTGCTATTGGGCAGAGCTGCCAGAGTCTGAGAGTGGGCAGTCTAATCAGGACAGACTGGAGGGGGAGAGAGAGCAGAAAGGGGGTTCTGGGAAAGTCCCTGGAGTGGCACTGCCCTCTGTCCTCAGGAAGCCTCGCCTGGGAGTGGGAGTTGGGTGCTGGCTCCGGAAACAGTGTGCCACCTGAGCCCTCTGGGTCAGGGTATAATCTACCGCTGGCACCCCTCACCTGGGAGGGAGGGCGCGGGAATTCTGGGGGAACCTGCTGAGGCGGGGCTGAATCAGGAAGTCCCGCCTCTTCTGAGGCCAGGAGGGTACTGGGAGTTGTAGTTTGGCACCCCCGGGAGCCCGGCAAAGCTTGACAGGCAAAGAAGAGCTGACGCTGCACCTGAGCTGGGCAGCTTTTGGGGCAGAAGTGGAGATGGGGTAGTCAGGGCTGGGGACACACCTAGGCTTGGAGTCTCTGTGGGGGGGTAGGGTGGCAGATGGAGGACTGTCTTGTTTCCTCCTGTGCTTGTGTTGTGAATGGAGAGGAGATGCCAAGATGGAAGACTAAGCTGGGTGGGGAGCAGAGAATTAAGGAACATTCTGTTAAACAGAATCCCCAGCCCACACTTTCTGGTTGGTGGCAATCTGCCCGGGAGAGACAGAAAGTTTCTATAAGGTTAGGGAGGAGAGACAGCAGATAGTATGTCATCAGCTGTCGGGGATTCATGGACTCAGCATATAGCCACTGAGCACCTACTGTGTGCTAGGCCCTGTTCTAGGCACTGGGAATCAGCAGTGAACAAGAGACACGAGTCCCGTCCTCGAGGAGTTCTAGAGTGAAAAGCAGACAATGAAACACGATTTGCCTTTGCTGGTATAACATGCACGTGTCATGTAAAAGCCTGGCTTCAAAGGGGATGTTAAGAGATTTTTACTTTCAGTCCAACCATTCCTGGTCTCCTACTTCACAGGCCTCTCCATGGAAGTGGGAGTCATGTGTAAAAGCCACTGGGCTTGGTCCTGTTGAGACAGTGCTCTTGACATCCAGAAAAGAGAAAATCGCAAGGCAAAAGGCCCCATTGGGCCTCTGCCCACCATTCTGGGTTCTGTCACTGTGGGTAAGTCTGCAGGGGAACCTCAGGCTGCTCCTTGGTAAAATGAGGGTGGTAACCCCAACTTTAAAAGGATTGCAGCACAAAGGATGTGTAACAGGAGCTGCCTTTGCTTCTTTATTTAAAAAAAAAGGCTCTCACTATGTTGCCCAGGCTGGTCTTGAACTCCTGGCCTCAAGCAATCTTCCAGCCTCAGCCTCCCAAATTTCTGGGATGATAGGCGTGAGACCCTACGCCCAGCCACCCTTCTCACACACATGCAACCCAACAATATGAAAATGAGGCAAGATGGCCCTCCACCAATTCCTTCGAAGCCACAAAATGTGATGTTCTTTTCTCTCTCTCTTTAACTTTACTGATCTCCAGCTGACTTAAAGGCACATACGACTTCAGGCCCCCAGTTATTCGTGCTCTGTACATTTTCCTTAGGAGCACGTGTCACACACATGCGATCCAATATACTCGTGCAATTATTTTTTCCAGAATTTGTAAACACCACAAGAGCCTGGATCTTGCCAGTTTCCCCACTGTCATCTCCAGCACCCAGCATTCAGTCGGTGCCCAATAAAGGTCTGCTGAATGAAATGAGCGAAGGACGACAGAACAGGATATTCTTCCTTCCGGGGCGACCTTCTGCGAAGTCTCCACCTGTCCAAACACGCGACCCCACAGCCCCCACACCACGCAACGGCAGGAGACTCTACGCACAGCGGGGGCCCGGCCGAGGGAGCCCACCGGGGCAGCACCCCTCGCCGCGAGGGGGCGCGAGCGCCTCGTGCAGACCGTGCGGGCTCCAGGCTGGCGCCCAAATCCCGCGCTGGTCCACGGGCGGCCGGCTTCCGCCGAACACCTCAAGAACTCGCGGGCCGCGCTGGGCTTTCGGAGGCGCAGGCGGCGCGGCACGCCGGCTCTGTCGCGAGGGATCCCCGCTCGCGCCTCGGGCCG
>NW_007260378.1:207245-217740 GCF_000164805.1 Carlito syrichta
TGGGCAGGGCGGTGGGGGACGGCGCGGACGAGGGCCGCTAAGTTTCTGCCTGGCCGAGGCCCCGGGAGAAAAGTTGGCAAAGTTGGCCGGGAGGAGGCGGGGACCCGGTGGAGGTTCCCAGGCTCCCGGCTGCGAAGAGAGCCGATCATCCGTCTCCCGAGACTTGGAAGTGGATCCCGCGGGAAGATCCCGCCCAGGGCACCCAGTGGATCCCACGCCACCCGGCTGGCATCCTGGGGTCAACCCCAGAGGGGATCGGGCGCCGGCGGGCTGGGGTCCCTCTGAACGCCCAGCCGGGGGTGACGGCGGGGAGCGACTTGGGACGGAGCCAGAGGATCCCTTTCCCCCGCGCCAGACCGAGCCTGGGGCGTGGATCGCGAAATGGCCAGAAACTGAGCGATCGCTGGAGATCTGGGTACTAGCCTGGGGCTGCTAGCATGCAAACGTCGATGCAGGCTGGAGGCCCCGGAGGTGGATCGCGGGGGCAGGGGCGACGAGCGAGTCGCAGCCTGGGGCGAAGGGGGCCCGGCGGCGGCGGGGCGTGGAGAGAATAGCGCGCCGGACCCTCTGTCGTCCGGGCTTCGGACTGCGCTCCTGGCTGGGCCTACGCTCCCTGCGATCGTCTTCCCAGGGCAGAGGGCCCTGATGGGATTAAGTCTCAGCCCTCCCGCTCCGCTCCCAGGCAGGCCCGCAGTATCCCCACCCCGGTGGCGGCGCCGCCCGGCGCCACGGGTGGGGCCCCCGGCAGAGGAAGCGGCCCGTTGACCCCCACCCGAGCCTGACCTTTTCACGCCCTCCTGGCACACGCTGGCCTAGGAGCGGGTTCGCCGCGCGCTCAAACCTTGCTCTCTGTCTCTGAACGGGCGGGTGACCTCCGCGCGCCGCCCGGGTGGGGCGTACTGCCTGCCGGCCGGGGCCGAACTTTCTGAGGCCAGGAGCAGCCATCGCCTTTTGGAAGGGAAAGGGCAGTACCTGTTGCACAAAGAAAAAGCTGTTTCTTTGCAGCTTCTTTGTGACCTTGGGCAAAACACATAACCTGTCTGAGCTCAGGTTTTCTTTCTGGGCAAAATGGGCTTGTTTGGTAAGCGGGGCGGGGGGCGGGGGGCGGTGGTGTCACAGTACTCTCTCTTCAGGGAGCCGGCAGATGGATCAGTATGATGGGATATGAAACAGATCGGGGCCCTGGAAATACTCCTGCCCCCTCCTTTCCCATGCCCCATCCCCTGTGGTTGCCTCACAATATCTGAGGGAAGGCTCCAGAAACCCAACTGGGTATCTTTTAAAACTGCAGGATTAGAGAGGTATTTAACTTTAGTTTTTCTTCCAAATGGGTTAATTGCCCCTCTGATCCCCTCTTGCAGACAGAAGCGCTGAGGTTTGGCTAATCTGTAACCAGGATCTTTAGACCAGCCTTCTCCCTTGGCCCAGCTTTCCTTCCTGAATCCATCAAGGCTTCCCCAACAAACGCCTTCACCCTCAGACACTGGCACTCCTTCCTTCTCTTTGTCGCCAGGGACAGTTCCCGAGGGAGTTGCACAGACACAAGTCCAGGGTTTGGTGGTTTTGAGGGGAATCCTTTTTAAATGATTTGCATGCTTGACAAGGATGCAGTTACCAGAGAGCAGTGCAGAGTTTCAGTACAGTGTCTGGACATATGTTTCAGCTGAGCATATGAAATGGTTGGCTAGTGTGTTCAGTCCGCTAGTGTGTGTTGAGAACCTACTCTGTGGAAAACACTGTAGGAGTGGTGTGGCCCAGAGCAGTGCAGGATCTGTCCTCCTGGAGTTATTTTCTGTCTGTAGAGCAGTCAGCCTGCCCTGTGGTCTAGTGCTGATTCTTGATGCTGGGGATGCAGTCCTCACCCCAGATTCTGAGGCAGGAGGGCCTCTATTCCCCTGGAGGTCCACAGGACTGGCTTTTATTCCGGGCTGACCTCAGCAGGAGAATGGAGGAGCCAACTATCTGGCCCTGAGCACTTCTCTCTCAGCATCACCAGAACATATCTCCGACCAAAGCAGAAAAACAGCCTCAGAGAGATATATTATGTATGTGTTAATTCATTCGTCATTCATTTATTCAACAGCTATCAATCCCAAGACACTATGTCAAACATAAGGCCTAGCCATGCATGGTGGCTCATGCCTGCAATCCCAGCACTTTGGGAGGCCGAGGCGAGAGGATTGCTTGAGCCCAGTGATTCGAGACCAACCTGGGCTACTTGGCGAGACCTTGTCTCAACAATAAATTAAAAAATTAACCAGGCATGGTGGCACTTGCCTGTGGTTCCAACTAATTGGAAGGCTGACTGAGGCAGGATTGCCTGAGCCCAGCAGGTCGAGGCTACGGCGGATGTGAGCTGCATACCACTGCACTCCAGCCTGGGCAACAGAGTGAGACTCCAACTCAAAAAAAAAAAAAAAAATCAGGTCTGTGGTCACATGTTTAAGGGGTGAATCTTTTGTGAAAATAGGCACCTGTCTAGAAGGGGAGACCCCTGATAATGGGAGGAGGGGTTGATGCCTCTGGCCTGAGGAGGACTGGTGTCAGAGAGTTTAGTTTCCTAGAAAGTTAGCCAGTGGGAAGAGGCTGGCGTTAGGGACCATGAAGATGGAACAGCTTGTGCAGAGGCCTGGCAGCAGGAGGGCACACGGATGTTGGCAGATATTGGCCAGGGGCAGTGGGGCACTGTGGAAGGTTCTCTGCCGGTGAGAGGTGGGGTCAGATATGTGTTTGGGGAAGCTTGCCCTGGCTGGTGTGGGAAGGCTGGAGTTCCCATAATGAGGATGCTAGAAAAATCCAGGTGAGCAATGATGGTGGACTAGACTTTCATAGAGGCAGGGCAGTGATGTCGAAGGTGCTGATGGACAACTTTGCGACAGGGCATGGTACTTAGAGAGTCACTGAATCTGAAGATGCCTTCCTTGAGGTGTAACAGTCTTTTAGTGGAAGGAAACCCCTCAGTGGAGGTGACCTAATCACTATTTTAAGTATCAGTACCCAATTCAGTTCAGCAAACCTGTCTAAGCACCCATTGTCTGCCTGCCCATTTCACAGATGCAGGGCTCAGTGGTGTAAGAGAGGTCTGCCTGCCGCCAGTGGCAAGGCAGGAATTTGAACTTGCTTCCAACTTGCAACTTGCAGGCGTTTGGAGTCAGTGAGGTTGAGTAGTAGAGAAGCAACAGAGGATGGTGGGGTTGAAGTGTGCTGCAGAAAGGGTAAACCCAAGGAGGTTTCCAGGAGGAAGTGGGGATAGAAAGGAGAGGGATCTGGGGACAAATCCTGCCCCTGCCCCTTCCTGGCTGTGGCTTTGGGCATGGTACTTGTTTGGAGACTCAACTTCCTCATCTGTGAAAAGGCCTCATGATATACTTCTCCCCTCAGGGGTGTGTGAGTTGAGTGAAGCAGGGAATGGGGCTGAGCTCCCTTAAGTGGTGGTGTGGTTCTTGTCATCAGAGCCTGTCACCAAGATGAGGTTCAGGCGCGGCACCTTGCTTAGTGTGTGTGTGTGTGTGTGTGTGTGTGTGTGTGTGTGTGTGTGTGTGTGTGAGGGGGTATCCTGCAAAGGTGACACTTGAGCAGAGTCTTTTTTGGTTTTTGTTTTTTTGAGCCAGAGTCTCACACCATCACCCAGGCTGGAGTGCAGTGGCATGCTCACAGCCACCCCAGCGTCAACCTGGTGGGCTCTGGTGATCCTTCCGCCTCAGCCTTTCAAGTAGCCGGAACTACAGGCATGCACTACCACGCTCAGCTAATTTTTTTGATTTATTGTAGAGATGAGGTCTCACCAAGTTGCCCAGTCTGTTCTCTGAACCCGTGGACTCAGGCAATCCCCTCACCTTGGCCTCCCAAAGTGCTGGGATTACAGGCTTGAGCCACCACACCCAGCCAAGCTGAGTCTTAAAGGATGAGTAGGAAGTAGGAAGATGGGTGGGAGTGGGGGAGGGGCGGTATTCCAGGCAGAAGGAACAGCACAGGCAAGCACAGATCATTTGGAGAATTGCACACTAATTGGTATGCCTAGAATGCAGGGTGTGTTGAATGAATAAAAGTTAGATCGCTGTTGGCAACAAAAATTCTGCTGACACCCCCGCTGCACCCTCAAAACCCAAACCTGAAGACTTTGGTAGGTTTGGGACAGAGAGGAGGGCAGGGACATCCCAGTCAAGGAGTTCATCCAGATTACAAGAGTCTGAACTCTGACAAGCCACTTCCCTCTTGGAACCTCAGCTTCTTCCTCTGTAAAATGAGAGGATTGGGGAGAATGCAGGTGACACATGCAGCACATCAGAACCGCTGCTGTTGTGCCAGGATCTGGACTAAGCTCTTTGATTCCTTCTTTATTGTTCACAGCAAACAAAACTGCTTGTTTTTGAGACCCTTGATTTTTCTTGAAAGAGGTTATGTGATTTGCAGCCAGCAGGAAGTGAAAGTGCTGGGATTTGAACCCTGAGCCATCTGTCTCAAAGCCATGCCCTTACCAACTCCATGATCACCAATACAAGGAGGGATGCTTCTGCTCACTCCCACTACCCAAACTGCTGTTATTTAAAAGGAAGCTAGCAAGCCGGGCTCGGTGGCTCAGCCTGTAATCCCCCGCCTTTGGGAGGCTGAGGTGAGTGGATTGCCTGAGCCTGTGGGTTCGAGACCCGCCTGGGCAGCGAGACCTCATCTCTACAATAAATAAAAAATCAGCTGAGCATGGTAGCGCACGCCTGTAATTCCGGCTACTCGGAAGGCTGAGGCAGAAGGATCGCCGGAGCCCAGCAGGTCGAGGCTGCGGTAGCTGGGAGCGATCACTGCACTCCAGTCTGGGCGACAGAGTGAGACTCCAACTCTAAATAAATAAATAAATAAAAGGAAGCTAGCAAACAGTTTGAGTTGAGGGATGCATACGTATAATTTTTTCCTTTCAGCTTGACAAATATTTCATTGACCATCTTATGTGGGCGAAGATGAGGCTTGTGAAAAAGTCTGAGGATTTCCTGCCCTTGGGCATCCTCTAGTCAATTGTATGGGGAGAAAGGAGGGGGAGACAAGTATGTACATAACTTTGAACTTGATTTCTGGGAAGGAGTTATCACTGTGACATTTATTCATTGCTCAGTTAAGTGATCTTTGAAATGTTGTCCCCATTAAGAATATAACATATGCCGGGCTTGGTGGCTCATCCTGTAAATCCTGCACCTTTGGAAGGCTGAGGTGAGTGGTTTGCCTGAGCCGGCAGGTTCGAGATCCGCCTGGGCAGGCGAGACCTCATCTCTACAATAAATCAAAAAAATTCGCCGGGCGTGGTAGCGTGCACCTGTAGTTCCAGCTACTTGGTAGGCTGAAGTGGAAGGATCGCCAGAGCCCAGCAGGTCGAGGCTGCAGTGGCCGGGAGCAGCCACTGCACTCCAGTCTGGGTGACAGAGTGAGACTCCAACTCAAAAAAAAAAAAAAATGTAATCAGGACTCAACATGTATGTGAATTGTCTCTATCCATAATCATGTATTTGAGGAATAAACGCAACCTTAAGCTGAGGAATGAACTGATTTTGAACCTTGTTACCTTAGCTTACTTGGACAAGAAATTTCCTACTTTATTATTATTTGTGAGATAAAGGGTAGATTAAAGGGAGAATCCCAGTTCCATATAAAAGCAAAGATACTTGACTTTACTCTGTTCTCCAAAAAAAAAAGAAAAAGAAAAAGAATATAACATATGTCTCCAAAGTGAGAGTTTTGGGTGTTTGTGTCACTGAGTTGGAAATGATAAACACACATCAAAATGTATTTTGTACTATGAGACTAATGCATAACACACCGATCACTTCAAAGATGGCACAATGATGTTCTGTGAAGCGAAAAGTAGAATCTCCGACTGCAGACTCCCCGCCCTGCTTCTTAGAGTCAGCTATTTCTCTTGATCCTCCACAAACTTTACACCCACGTATGCTCCGTCGACATCTTTCCAGACTCCATCACATTCTGGGAATTGTCAAAGTTAGTTTTATGTCTGCTTTGGAGCCAGATGGAAAAAGTTGAATCCTGGTTCTGCTTATCGCTGTGTGACCTTGGGCAGGTACCTTAACTTCTCTGAACTCACTTCATAGTAAATGGGGCCTTACTTCTGAGGGTTGCTATGAGGAGTAAGTGAGGAGGACTTGGCAGTTGGGTGTGTGCTCAGTGTTTGTTGATTGTTGTTGTTAGTGCCCTTCTTATTACTAGAGGTGGTAGTCATCATGGATTTATTATTACTGCCTCCTTTCCCCTTGACTTTCAGCGCCAGGAAGGCAGAACTCAATTTGTCTTCCTGCTGTTTCTTCTGATCCTAACTGATAATGCCAGAGACAGAGTTTCTGCTCAGTACACAGTTGTGGGATAAATATTGCCTTTTAACAAAAACAAAAGTAACAGCAAAAATAAAGAATTTCACACATCGGTTAAAAATAGACTTGGGTCTTCCCCATTTCAGATGTGTTGATTTACCCCTATTCTTTTATTTTTATTTATTTACTTTGAGTTGGAGTCTCACTCCGTCGCCCAGGCTGGAGTGCAGTGGTATACTCAAGGCCACCCCAGTGTCGACCTGCTGGCCTCCGGCGATCCTTCTGCCTCAGCCTTCCAAGTAGCCAGAACAACAGGCACGTGCTACCACACCCAGCTAATTTTTTGATTTATTGTAGAGATGAGGTCTTGCCAAGTTGCCCAGGTGTGTCTCGAACCCGTGGGCTCAGGCAATCCTCTCATTCTTTTAAAAAGTGGAATCATACTCCAAAGTTATTTAAATGATCCCTTGATGATGGGCATTGAGTTGTTTTTGTTTTTGTTTTGCTGTGACACATAGCACTGCAGAGAAGCATCCTTGTTTGTGCATCTTTGCACACTTGTTGCAGTGGATTCAGGCCAGATTCCAGGATGGGAACTGTTGGGGTCAAGGGTGTTGAGGATATTGATCTGCCAGGGCATGCTGTTCTGTAGTGGATTGGTCACTTCTGCTATGCCAAAGCAGGTCACATGGCCAAGCCCAACATCGATGAGCTGAAGCCTACTCCTCTCACGGAGACTGAATAGATATTTGCTGAGCAGTGATATAGCTTGCCACAGTCATGTTTCTGATGGGGTGAGAGAGTCCTTGCAGGAGTGCTGGGTCTGCCTGGAGGGGCTGGTAAGAATTGTGGCTCATGATTTGTGTGGGATGAGTGGACTCAGATGGGGTCTCTGGGTGGGAGGCCTGGCTTGAGTTTGTAACCTGGGACAGGCAGTTCACCAGTCTGAGCCTCAGTTTCCTCATCTGGAAAATGGGAATGATGTGTCCTTGCTGGCAGAGCTCGACTAAGGAGTCGATTTGCCCTTGTGATGTGAGGTATGCAGGTGACAGGAGAGACGATTGTCTTGATGGCTTTTTTCCCAGACCTGGTTTATCATTCCTCAAGCCATGGTACCTGTAGCCAGTAGAGTGGGAGAACACAGTGAGGCCAAGTGGAGGCTGTGGAAGGGACAGGTCTGGATTCGAATCTTGGCTCTGCTCCTAAGGATCACATGCCCTTTGATCAGTCTCATCTAGTTTCTCATCCTCGGTGTGCCTGTTTGTACAGTGGACACAGAGTGCTTGTACCCATTAGCAGGAAGGACTGTGAAGTGCTTGGCCCAAGGTCAGTGATAGCCGAATGGTGGCTGTGAGGGTCAGCATGGAGCTGAGAGGTTCCTGACTTGGGGCAGGTGAGGAATTCTGCAACCTTTTGCCTTGGGAATGTTGCAGGGAATCCAGAGTCAGACTGTCTGGCTTCAAACCCCAGCTCTACTGCTTACCAGTTGTGTGGCTTTGGGCCTCAATTTCCTCATCTATATAATGGGAGTAGTTCTAGTGCCTTCCTCGTGAGGCTGATGAGCACTAAATGTGTTACCACAGAGTACCTGCTAATGAATTTATATAAGCATGAGCTATCATTGTTGATTACTTAGTGCTATTATTCATCTTTGGCAGTCCAGAGAGGTTGCTTCCTTTTCTGGGGGCCACCAGGGCCCTGGGGAGAGGACAAGGGAGGGAGATGTTTTAGGACCTCCCACCTCTGAGCTGGCGAGTTTTCCCCCTCTGCCACAGCTGAGGGGCTGGCTATTCACAGGTCACCCCTTACTTGACTCTCTCTGCTCAGAGCAGGCCTTTCAGGAAGGATGTAGTGCCCTGTTCAACACTCAGCACTCCTGAAGCCTGAAGCAGCTCGGAGACAGCCAGGGAAGAGCCCTGGGAAGCCCTGACTTAAGGACTGCCCACACTTGGCCACTGTGGAAGCACTCAGCAGGCTTCTAGGAGTTCGTGGTTCTGAGTATCCACTGGGGCCACCCAGCTAGGTGCAGCATTAGAGGTCATCCACTCCTGCAGTTGTTCATTTCATACAGATGTATCACGTATCAAGCATGCGTCCCATCTGGGGGGAATGGGAGTGTGTAGGTGTCAGAGGAGTGTGTTCCCAGGCAGCCGGGTGGGGAGTTAGAGTGGGGGGGTGCTTAGGCTTGGGCTTCCTATGTGACCCTGGTGGTCCGCGTCACCCTCTGAGCATTTCCTGGCTGTGCAGTGCATCTCAGGTGGGCCAACTTGTCACTAGAGGTGAGAAAGGACAGCCCTTGACCAGAGTGTACTTGGTAGTTTCTTCCCTGGCCTGTTAGAAGTTTGGGGGAGACGACTGAGGCTGTCTTTCTTCTTTATGTGGAGAACTGGCTTTTAAGAGCAACATTATGTTACTCGCAGTGAAATAAAACCAACGTGGCCAGGTGATGCCTGTCGTCCGCTCTTCAGAGACCAAAGCCAGAGGGGTCCCCTGAGCCCAGGAGTTTGAGCTTGCAGTGAGCAGTGATTGTGCCACTGCACTCCACCCTGGGCAGCAGAGCGAGACCATGTCTCTAAGGGAAAAAAAAAGAAAAAGAAAAAAAAATGATGTGAAGTGAGTACTCACTCTCCCAGGCACTGTGCTTATCGGATTCCTATGGATAGTTGCATTTGATTGTCACATCCCATTTTGTAGATGGGGAAACTGAGATCCAGAGAGGGAGTCATTTGCCCAGGGCCATACACTGGGAATGACTTCAGTCCCCCAACCCTGAGCCTCCCCCTCTGGTTGTGGCATGGGGCAGGCAGCACCAGCAAATCCTAGTGTTAAATCCTGTTTCCACATGCCAGTACTGTGTGGCTTTGCAAGATGACCTCCCTCCCTGAGCCTAGATGAGGTAACTATTTACAGAGGCTCCTGCACATAGTAGGTGCTTTAAAAATGGGAGCCCTCCCCCTCAAAAGAGATCAGTTTAGGGTTTCTTAAAATGTGTGCATGTTATCCCAAGTGATTCTTGCATAAATCATAATATAAATCTTCCTTGTCTGTAGTGGTAGCAGAAATGATAACAGCAATAAAACATAATAATTAACATTGATCAGTTTCTTACATTCCAGTTCCTCTGACATAGATTCTATGTATTATTTTATTGAATCCTCATAATGACCCATGAAAAAGGTGCTAGCGCTATTCCCATTTCACAGATGAAGAAGCTGAGGCTCTAGGAGGTGAAAAACCATGACCAGAGTTGCCAGCTGGTGGCAGACAGAGGATGAGAGCCCCTTGCCTGGGAATCCCATCAGCAGTGCTGCACCGTGCTGTGCCCTGCTTGTTGAAGAAACAGCTGTATTTTCAAAGGCTATAGGTCAGGGCTGTGGTTCCGGACTGGCTCTGTTGATGTCTTTTTTCTTTGTGTTTTGCTTCCTCCATGATGAAAGCCCTTTCTGGGGAGTCCTGTTTACTCTTGGCGTAATGAGGCCCTGTTGAGGGGAGGAACACTGGGTGTACGGGACCTTCCAGCAGAAGGGGAGACTGGTGGGTGCATTGGGGATACTGAGGTCACTCTGTGAATTCATGCTGCTCAACTTGCCTGGACACGAAGCCCAGGCCTTGGCAGACCCTGCTCACTCAGCCTTGCCCAGTGCCCTGGGCAGGGATAGGCAGTGACTTGGCTGGGGAAACGCCCAGGGCCCTTGGGCCTGGGAAGCTGCCCTTGCACTTCAACCCCAGCACTGGGCGACGCTTGTCTCTTTCTAGACCTGATTACCCGTATGTGTACCAAGGATTGTACTTGGCACGCAAAGGGGTTCTAGGCCATGAGAGAGAATCTAGGGGGCATTGAGTTCTTCTGAGTTCTAGTACAGGCTTCTCTGCTATGTGTCCTTGGGTAAGCCCCTTCCCCTCTCTCAGCCTTTTTTACAGAGGGTGGGGAACCTGGATAAGTAGGACCCTAGCGCCTCTTGTTTCTGCCACACCTTCTGGGAAGAGCCTAAGCCAGCCCTTTAGAAAGCAGAGCTTAGGCCAGGCTCAGTGGCTCAGCCTGTAATCCCGTGCTTTGGGAGGCTGAGGTGAGTGGATTGCCTGAGCCCGTGGGTTCAAGACCCACCTGGGCAACTTGGCGAGACCTCATCTCTACAATAAATTAAAAAATTAGCTGGGCGTGGTAGCACGTGCCTGTAGTTCCAGCG
>NW_007260378.1:217929-232981 GCF_000164805.1 Carlito syrichta
CCACCTCAAAAAAAAAAAAAAGAAAGCAGGGCTTAGAAACAACACAAGTTGCCGAGGGACTACTGTGTGCCAAGTCCCTTGCACGGCAAGTATTGTGTGTGACTTCTTATCAGGTCCTTGGAATGACTCAGGCAGCTGGTATCCTTAACCCCCTCTACAGTCCAGGACACCGAGGCTCAGGGGGCAAAGCCTTCCTCAGGATCACTGGCTGGGGTATGAAGAGGCAGAGCCTGGATGTAGATTCAGGTCTGCCTCCTGCCAAGTCCTGGTCACGTCGGAAATACCCTCTCTCCCTTCAGAGTTTCCAGTGCAGTGTGTCCTTCCTCTCTTGGGGCAGTTGATCATTTTCATCTTTGTTATTTATGGAGCGCCTGCTGTGTTCCAGGCTCTGGGAGGAGAGAGATGAGGAGGTAGAGAGCTGCCCAGGGCTCTGGTCCAGGCCTTGGTCCCGGCTTCCCTCAGCCTTGAAGCAAAACTGCTTCCCTCAACGTGTTTGGGACTTGGATGAGGCAGGAGGCCCTGCCAACGGGCAGGCCGCCTTCTTCTTGGAGAGGTGAGATGTGCCTGGTGACTGTCAAACTTAACTCCAGAAAGGCAGCCTCCAGCTTCCGACTCTTGCCACCATCCAGATGTCTTCATCACAGCCCCTCTGTCTTCCCTTCCTTTAATTCTCTGAAAAGGAGGGAAGTGGGGAGAGGCAGCAAAAAACGGAGAGGAATTTTTGGAATGCCCAGAATGCTGGCTGACCCAGCCAAGCAGGTGTGAGCCATCTTCCTGGCTTTGGTTGGGGTCAGCTGGGTGTCCATGGGGGCTCTCCAGGAACCGCCCAGTTCCTGCTCTGGGGCCTGAGTCACCCCTGGGAAGGTGGCTGTCTCATGGACTGCAGCTGTGGCCTGCGGGGCAAGACCCCACCCGAATTGGAGCCATGCAACCTTGGGTCACGGCCTGGCTCTGCTTCCTCCCCAGCCATGGGAGTGGCTTTCCCTATCCCCTCGACATCCACACCCGTGGAACAGGGGTGCTGATGTCTACCTTTTCAGCCAGGCCAGGAGCTCTCAGTGAAGACACATGGTGGGTGTCGGGATGCATGGAGAGTGGGTGTCCGTGAGACTCTATTCAGGTAGGTGTTGATGTTTGATAAAGCACTGTGCACATGGATCTCTCTGGAGTACTGAGGGGTTCCCAGACCACTACTGTTTACATGATCTTATTCCTGGTGGGCCCTTTGGCCTCACTCTGCAGCACCTCCACATCTGGCACATGGTGGCATGAGATGACTGTAAAATGAACTGACTGATGACTCTCGTTTTGTTTTCCAAATTGATGGCTTTTATGTTTTCATCCTCACTATGCAGCAATAAGTTTTTTTTCGTTTTGTTTTCATTTTGAGTTGGAGTCTCACTCCGTCACCCAGACTGGAGTGCAGTGGCCGCTCCTGGCCACTGCAGCCTCGACCTGCTGGGCTCTGGTGATCCTTCTGCCTCAGCCTTCCAAGTAGCTGGAACTACAGGTGTGCGCTACCATGCCCGGCTAATTTTTGATTTATTGTAGAGATGAGGGCTCGCCAAGTTGCCCAGGCGGGTCTCGAACCCGCGGGCTCAGGCAATTCATTCACCTCAGCCTCCCAAGGCACGGGATTACAGGCTGAGTCACCGAGCCCGGCTTCAGCAATAAGTTTTTATTGTGGAACATTTAGAAATATAGTTGTCCCTCAGTCTCTGTGGGGGATGGTTCCAGGGGCTTCCCTCAGATACCAAATCCAAGGATGCCCAAGACCTTTATATAAAATGGTGTAGTATTTGCAAGTAACCTATGCACATCCTGCAGTATTCTTTAAGTAATATCTAGAGTACTTATGATACTGAAAGCAAAGTAAATGCTATGTAAAGAGTTGTTATGCTGTATTGTTTAGGGAAGAATGACAAGAGAAAGTCTATACATGTTCAGAACAGATGCATCTGTTTTTTTAAAAAGATATTTTGCATCCGAGGTTGGTTGAATCCATGGATGCAGAAGCCACAGATATGGAGGGCGGACTGTACAGATAAACAAAAAGGAGATAAAATTCTCATAATCCCACATTCTAAAGATAACTGGTGCTAATATATTGGGCTGTGATTTTTAGACTTGTTAATCACGCTTTGCATATATACATATTGATTGAGATTTCAGCTCTGTATCTCGGGGGGTACGTGGAACGTGGGCTTTATTCTTGAGAGACTTGGATTCCAGTCCCGGCTCTGGAACCTCTTGGTTGTGCAACTTTGGGCAGGTCACCTCCCCTTTCTGAGCTGCAATTTCTGTGCTGTGAAATGAGGCTGGTGTGAGGGGTGAAGGAGTCGATGTCTGTGCCCTGCTTTGAAAGGTGCCTGGACCACGGTGAATGCACACCCCCACTAAGCTGTCGTGTGATACGTGTGCATACTTCTTGTTCTGGGGCGATGAGCCCCTTCTACAATTGCAGTTATCTACAACTGGGGAGGCAGACATTGGGCTCTGCGGGGGGATCCCCCCAGACCACCTCCTCCAGACCCAGCCCAGGGGTGCTTTCTTTAGCTCCTGAGGTGGGGACTGCTCAGAATGGGGCTTGGGCCAGGTGGTTTGGCTTACACAGAGCACTCTGGGCGCACTCATAAGCTGGTCCTGATCTCTATCACCTAGGGATGCGTCCTGTCTCTGCCGAGGCCTGGGCATTGTCGAAGCTGAAGCCACAGGACAGTCTCAGCGGGCTGGAGGTGGCCCCGTCAGGTGAGCTCACTGAGAGTCCTTCCTCCTCCCCCCACCCCCGAGCTGCAGCAGCGGCTTCCAGAGGACGGGCCCAGCAATACCAGGGAAAAAGGACAGGGTCATCCACCTCCAAGATGGTCTGAAAACTGGGAACTCACCCAGATTGCCAGAGAGAGGGAAGAGCTAGAGAGGTGTAGGCAGGGCCAGTAGTGGAGCCTGGTTTTCAGAGGTGACCTTGAGGTAGGGAAGTGATGCCACCCTTTATTAGCTCTGCGACCTTCGACCAGTACATCTGTGACCTTGGACCTGGTCCATCCTCGGTCTCCCTCTCTGTAAAATAGGGCGAATAGCAGGTCTCACCTAATCGGGTCGTTGTACCTTGCCGTGTCAAGTCTCCTAGCACAGCCAGGCATGTGGTGGGTGCCTCTTCCTCCTCCTCCTCATCCAGTAGAATTCCAGCACCAGCGGTACTGACTGAGCCAGACCCTGGGCTAAGTACTTGCCGAGCACTCTCTCCCTGAGTCCTCGTGATATGTTGTAGTCACTGTTATTAATGCTGCTGTCCGGCTGTCTGGCACCCCATTGCTTGAGGGCATTTTTAGCTGTGGCTTCACATCTCTGAGTGTGTGATAAACACTCAGCATGTGGGAAGTGATCGACACAAGGCAGCCGTCGTGGTTATTCCTGTTCCTGTTGGTGCAGCCCAGAGCTATCCATGGGAGACGCTGCTCCCACGCCAACCCAACACCTGCAAGTGGGGTGTGTGCCCCTGTGAGTCTTGCCCGAGGGCTGATCTTGAGAACCACTGCTTGTTTTCCTTGTCTATGACACCTCAGTGCCATGCCCAGTGGCCTCTCATTAGTGGTTCCTCAAATCCTATTTTTTTGTTTCAGTTGCTCTGCAGGATGGCCACCGAATCCTGGGGATGCCCTTGGGTTCAACGGAATGAGAGTTACACTCACAACATAGTACATTCTCAGTGTCTCTCAAATTTGGCGATGATCCATCTGGCTATTGTTGTGGGATATGGTACTAAATATGTACCCAGAAACTACATTTTGGGGTTGCTGGGTTGTGGAAGAAGGAGTTTGGCTTGTAGGCACAGGGTTGGGAGGGCGCCTGGCAGGCTCCTGGTCCGAGTACTTCCTTGAACAGGCTGGAGTCTTCAGGTGCCACCATCTCTAGCAGGGTTTCTTAACAATGCTGCCAGAGGAGTGAACCTAGGGGATTTCATGTTGCAGATGTGAGGGGTTGGGGGTAGGTAGGTGGCTGGAACAGCCTGGGGTCCCAGCCTAGTGACTGGGCCTTCTACACAGGCAGGGCTTAAAAGTCCAAGATCTTGCTAGAGAGAGATGGGAACCTGTAAATATAACTGCCTGGGTGGTGTTTACTCCAAAATTAGTGCAGGATCATTGTAGAACGTGAGCAAAGATAGGCAGGCAGGCAGGCAGACAAGACAGGTAGGCAGGCACACATGCAAATAGGTGATAGATCCACCACAGAGAGACAGATAAGATAGGCAGGCAGGTGGCAGACATCGTATGAAATGTTATTACCCACATAATGCAGTGCTTAACCACAACTAAAATAACTGTGGTTTCTGTTTAGTGAGCCCTTGCTAGATGTTTTACATGTTTTATTTCATCTGCTCAGAAAAGAGTGCTCATGAGAGATTGGAATCCAGGACCTTGTGCTCATAGACACATGATCAGAACCACCCATTTGTTCTTCCATCTTCCATCCGTCTGTTTTCTGTCAATTCTTCTATCCATCCTTCCACCTACCCATCCATGTTTCCACCCATCCACCCATCTGTGCATTCATCCATCCACTCATCCCAGCATGCATATGTACATCCATGCATACATTCATCCATCATTCCATCTACCTTTCCTTTAGTCCCTTCTTCCCTCCCTCCCTCCCTCCCCCCTCCAACCCCTCCATCCTACCCAACAATATTAGCTAACCACCTCCTCTGCATCAGGCACTGTTCTAGGCAACAGCAATGCAGCAGGGTTCAGCGCCTTCATGGACCTGATGTTTGAGTGGGGAGAAAAAAGGCACAGAACCCCTTTTGGAACACAGAGGACGTAACATAATGATTAAGAACCACAGTGAAAGTAAAAGAAGGTGGTTGTGAACAACTGTGTCTGTTTTGAATCAGATGGTGTTTAGACTGAGTGAATGGGGATTGGTTCTTGGAGGAAGTGATCTTTGTGCTGAGACCTGAAGGAGACAAAGGAGTCATGTGAAGGGGGGAGGAGTTAGTTCTAGGCAGTTGGATGTCAAGTGCAAAGGCCCTGAGACAGAAGCAAGTTGAGCACATGGGTGCAGGGGGAGCAGGAAGGGAAGGTTCAGGTGGGTCTCTTGGGCCAGTGAGGGTTTATCTGAAGTGCAGTGGCGCTTCTTGTTTGTGTTTTAAAGATCCTTCTGGCTGCCGAAGAGGGAATGGACTTGGGGTCAGGGGCAGGAGTGGTATCCTGGAGGGCGGGAAGGAGCCAGCGTTCCTGCAGGTGGAGAGGCTAGTGGCACAGGTTGAGGACAGCCTTCCCCATGACCCTCCCCTTCCCTGCTCTCTGTCCTCTCAGTACAGACCCCAAGTTGCAGTATGTGGTTACATATGCATTTGTTTCTCTGATACCTGTTTCTCTAAGGGACTATGAAGCTCCAGAGGGACAGGGACTTTGCTCACTGCCATGTCCCCAGTACAGTGCCTGACACTTGGGCTGCTCAATAAACGTTTGCCAACAAATGACTAATAAGTTCCGAAGAAGATTTTGGGTGAAAATAGTAAGAATGATTAATGTGTCAAATATGCCCTGTGAAGGCCCCAGCCTGCCCCTGTCCACCCTGTGCCTGCCTTCTGCCCACCAAGCCCCTGCTGCTGGTTTGTACTGTGGGAGTTTTGCCTGCCATGGTGGCCCGTCACCTGGCAGGCCTCATCTAATCCCTGGCTGATGTTCAAGGTGTGCTGACTTTCAGGAAGGGATTTATCAGTGGGCTTGGGTCTGGGTGGGGGAGGTTAGGGCGAGGCTTCTGGACTGCATGGGAGGTGAGGCTTATGTGTGGCTGAGGACTGAAGTTCAGGTTTTCAGCCCCACCTTTTCCAGCCTAGTGACCTCAGGCAGGTTCCATCTCCCCTATGGCCTGTTTGTCTGCGAAGCGATGATAGTGACAAGTGGCAGTGCTACCATTTATTGGCCTCCAAGAATGTCCCAGGTACCATACTAGGTCATGTTGTTCTCAAGGTGACTCCGTGAGTGAGGAGCTATTCTTGTTCCCACATTCCATGAGAAAACTGAGGTCTAGAGAGGTTAAGTCACTAACCCTCAGTCATTCAGCTAGGAGGTGATGAAGCTGGGAGTTGAGACTGCAGAAAGCTAATGAAAGCATGAGTTCACATTTCCCAGGGAGTTGAGCCTGCAGAAAGCAAATTAAAGCATGAGTTCACATTTCCCAAACACCATTCCTTCCTGTTTCACTTTGGAGTTTTCTCATATAGTGTTTTCAGTTAATATTTTTCTTGAAGTGATTTCATTTCCAATAATAGCTTTATTGAGATATAATTCATGTATCACGTAGTTCACCCATTTAAAATGTAGAATTAAGTGGTTTATTAGCATATTTGCAGAGTTGTGGAAGCCATCACCATGATCAGTTTTATTATTTTATTTTCCTTTTTTTTGCATTAGGATCTCTGTCGTCCAGGCTAGAATACAATGGCAAATCACAGCTCACTTCAGTCTCTACCTCCTGGGCTCAGGCGATTCTTCTGCTTCAGCCTTCCAAGTAGCTGGGACTACAGGTGTGTACCACCACACCCAGCTCATTTTTCGATTTATTGTAGAGATGAGGTCTTGCTGTGTTTCCTAGGCTGGTCTCGAACTCCAGGGCTCAAGTGGTCCTCCCAACTCAGCCTTCCAAAGTATTAGGATTACAGGCATGAGCCACCATGCTTGGCCCAATCTTATAACACTTTTATGACCACAAAAAGCAGTTCCATACCTGTTAGCAGTCACTCTGTTTTCTCCAACTTCCCCAGCCCTAGATTACCACAAATGCTGACTCTATGGATTTGTCTGTTGTACATCTCATCTAAATGGAGTCATGCAGCAGCAGGTGACTTTTTGTGCCAGCTTCGTTTACTTAGCAGAATGTTTTCTTTCTTTTTTTTTTTTTTTGAGTTGGAGTCTCACTCTGTCACCTAGACTGGAGTGCAGTGGCACGCTCCTGGCCAACGCAGCCTCAACCTGCTGGGCTCCGGCAGTCCTTCCACCTCAGCCTTCCAAGTAGCCAGAACTACAGGCACACACTACCACACCTGGCTAGTTTTTGATTTATTGTAGAGATGAGGTCTCCCCAAGTTGCCCAGGCGGGTCTTGAACCCACGGGCTCAGGTAATCCACTCCATTCACCTCGGCCTCCCAAAGTGCTGGGATTACAGGCTGAGCCACAGAGCCTGGCCAGCAGAATGTTTTCAAGGCACATCCAGGTTGTAACAACTCTCAGCGCTTCATGCCTTTTTATGGCTGAGCACTATTCCATTGTATAGATATACCACATTTTGACTCATTTTGTAAAAATTAAAAACATTAAAAAAGATGTTTGATGGGCAAGTTGTATTTTATCTAATACACATGGAAATACTTCCCTTCAAGTAAAGCACATTTGGCCGAGTGTGGTCACTCATGCCTGTAATTCCAGCACTTTGGAAGGTGGACATGGAGACAGAAGGATCACTTGAGCCCAAGAATTGGAGACCAGCCTAAGCAACATAGTAAGACACTGTCTCTACAAACAATTTTAAAAAGTTGCTGGGCGTGGTGGCAACTACTTCGGAGACTGATGGCTTGAACCCAGGAGCTGGCGGCTGTGTGTACCACGCACACTCGCGCATACACACACAGCATGCTTACCAGTGTATCATCACGAAGCACACCCTTAGCTTGGGTGTATTTGGGACCTTGTCTTGCACCCAGGTGAGCAGTTCTGTTCCATTTGGGAGGCTGTGCAGCGAGATGTTTTCCATCTTTGTCCTACAAGGGAGAAAAGCACGTTCTCCTGCTGGAACCGAGGAGCATTTTAAATGCCTCCTCAATACTGCCCGCTACTTCTTCAGAGCGTTTTGCTGTTGGGCTCAGCTCTGACCTGTGTGTATTGTTGTCACGTGTGTGCTGCACCCATGCACCTATTGGATTGAGACCTAAGAAATTGCGTGTCTTTTGTAGGTCAAGAACGGTGGGATATTATCATTTCACAGGGTTCAGCCTCAGGATGACCTCACTAGGTGGGATATTACCATTTCACAGGGTTCAGCCTCAGGATGACCTCCAGATGGGAAAATGGAGCCTCAGAGAGGGCACTGAGTCCGCCAAGGCAACACGACCAGTGTGGTGCAGAGCTGGGATCCAGATTCGCTGCCCTTTTCTTTTTGCCTCTCTCTGGCTGCTGCTGGCTCACCAAGCCGCTGACGGGAGCGTCGGTGCCTCTGTCCTGCCACGGGGATGAGCTTCCCTGCACCACCCAAACTCCCCTCCACTCAGGGTGGGCTGCCACATGGCTGCTGTGTCCTGGTGGGAAGTGGTGGGTGTTGGCCAGGCAGCCGGCTGGGAACGAAGCAAATGCATGATCGCTGGCCTCTAGGGTGTCAGATGACCTGGCGTTCCCGGCCCCAGAGCCAGCAAGTCCAGGCTCTGGGTCCTGCCACCGCTGGGAGCCCTGTGCTGGGCACATCCCCCTGGGAGGATTGCTCTGCATCCAGCAAGTCCCTGTTGATGGAGCAAGACTGCAGAATCCCCAGGGACGGGTATTGAATCCCGGCCCCAGTGAGGCTGTCTGGATTTTTGTGCCTTTCTTTTGGAAGTGTTCCTTTTTAGGGGAGGGAACAAAAGGTTTGACGAGGATGTGTTTTGTTCAAGGTCACTCAGCCAGCCAGCCAGCCAGCAGCCAAGCTGGGACAAGATGTCAGGATTCCGGCTTCCTGTTTCCTGCTCCTTCCGGCACAACACCCCTCTCTGCCTCCCCCTACCCTGTGCAGGGCCCCTGCTGTTGGAGGAGCCTGTCTGAGCTGCCCCGTGCTCTAGCCAGTGTGAGCTGCTCAGGCGTATTGAGGCCCAGGAGCTGTCTGGGTGGGGCTTGAACACCACTGGCCCCCTGTCAGACTTGGGCGCTCCCACTGGTGGTGCAGAAAGCCCACGGGGCTGGTCGTGACATGAAGGTGCTCTCAACAACCAGCACCCTGGCAGGTGGCGGAATGGATTTGGGCCCTTTCCCTACTTGCTCCCCAAAAGCTGGGGCCCACTCCCAGTTCTGCCCATGGGGCACCCGCCTCTGGCTGGGCCCGAGGCTGCTGGGCTTTGCAGGAGACATGCTGCCAGGTCGAGAAATACAAGAATGGAGTCTCTGGCTTCCCAGGGGCTTGACAGGCGGGTGTGGAGAGGCAGATTGGGACCATCAGACCCTTTGAAGTCACAGCCCAGTGAGGATGACCACGACGTCATGTGAGACTGACCTGGGTTCTATTCTTTCCTCTGGACAAGTCAGGTCACCTCCTTCTCCTTCTGTTTTCTTCTCTGCAAATTGGGTGGGTAGCGATGCCTGCTTCAGAGGTCTGTTTGGGGATTGGGTATGTGCTCAATAAATGACCGTATTGTCAGGGGAGAGGATGGAGCAGAGCAGGTAGCCCCCTGTGTCCAGTAAGCCTGAGTTCGTGTCCTTGGCTTTACCTCTTGCTGCTTGTGTGGCTCTGGGCAGGTTCAGTTCCCAGCCTCAATTTCCCTGTCTATACGATGGGAATGACAGTGGAACTGCCTCATAGGGCTGTTGTGAGGACTGACTAGGATGCTGCTTGTGAGATCCTTAGCCCTGTGCTGGGCTTGTCACTCACTGGTGGCTGTTACTCTGATTACTGTTACTGTAATAATTATGCTGCTACTGTTTCTACATGTCGGCATCAGACACATTTCTGTGCATAGATTGGTTGGCTTTTCAACATTGGAGTTGTTTTTCCTTGAGAAAGGGGAGACCCACTGGGCAGTGGAGATGGGAGTTGGATGACATGACCCCTTAGAGGCTCCTCCTGTCCAGGGATTCTGGATACAATGTTTGTTTCGGGATTGGGACCCTAGGCTGTTTTCTGCCCCTCCAGGCCGGTGACAAGCAGGGCTGGTGCCTGGGGTGAGGCTCAGGGATAGGGTAGGAGGCTTCCTACCCCCTAGCCTCCTCCTAGGAGCAGCTCCCAGGTCTGGCTTTGTGGAGCCTGTGAGTCAGAAGCAGAACCAGGGACATCCGTCTTCCCAGCCTATCCCAGGAATTATGGTGGGGACCAGGGGTCTGATGTGCTGACATGCTGGGGCCACGGGCTGGCTTCAGATCCACATGGGGTGGGTCTCAGATCCATAGAGAGGACAGGGCGTGGGCCAGCATTGCCCTGCAAGTTGAGGGCAGAGGACTCTGGACGGGGACATTTTATTCATCACTGAACTCATGGAGTTTAACTTCTCAACTTCCCTGCGTGCAGCATCGCTGTCTTTATTCCTTACTCACAAATGGCTTCTAGTCCTAAACAGATCAAGGCCCCAAATCCTCCTGGACTTACGTGTGCTTCATGTGGGTGTCCTGCAAAACCTCAGAGCTCCACTAGGGTGTGGAGAGGGAACTGATTATTATAACAGGCAACACTGTAATAATGGCAGTTAAGATACTGATCACATGTTGTGAGCTGGGCGCTCTGCTGATCCCTTTATACCAATGAACTCCTTTCATCCTCCGAGTGGTCCTATGAGGCAGGTAGGATTATTTTTAATACCCATTTTACATATGAGGAAACTGAGACACAGAGAAACAAAGTAACTGTAAGTCTACCTAGCTAGCATGTTGTACAACTAGGTTTTGAACCCAGGCAGCTAGGTCGCAAGCCTGTGCCCTGGTGCTTAACTTGTTAAAAAAAAATTCTTGGCTAGGCTTGGTGGTTCAGCCTGTAATCCCAGCACTTTGGGAGGCCGAGGCAAAGTGGATTGCCTGAGCCCGCAGGTTTGAGACCAGCCCGGGCAACTTGGTGAGATCGCGTCTCAACAATAAATCAAGGAAAAAACATTAGCCAGGCATGGTAGCTCATGCCTGTAGTTCTGGCTACTTGGAAGACTGAGGCGGGAAGGACCACCTAAACCCAACAGGTCGACACTGAGATGGCCATGAGTATGCCACTGCACTCTAGCCTGGACGGCAGAGTGAGACTCCAACTAAAAAAAAAAAAAAAAATATATATATATATATATATATATATATATATATATATATATATATATAAATATTTATATATATAAAAATATATATATATATGTTTTGTTGTTGTTGTTGTTGTTTTGAGTCTGGGTCTCACTTTGTCACCTAGACTGGAGTGCAGTTGCACTATCATGGCTCACTGCAGCCTCTGCCTCTTGGGTTCAAGCGATCCTTCACTTCTGCCTCCTGAGTAGTCAGGACTACAGATGTGTACCACCATACCTGGTTAAATTTTTTTTATTGGTTTACTGAGAGATGAGGTCTCGCTATGTTGCCTAGGTTGGTCTTGAACTCCTGGGCCCAAGCTATCCTCCCTCCTCAGCCTCCCAAAGTGCTGGGATTACAGATGTGAGCCACTGTGCCCAGCTCTAAAAGTTTCATTTTTTAAAGTTTATAGCCCAGTGTCATAAATACATTTACATTTTTGTATAACCTTCACCACCATCCATCCCCAGAACTCTTTTCATCTTCCTAACTGAAACTCTTTTTTTTTGAATCAGAGTCTCCTTCTGTCATGCAGGCTGGAGTGCCGTGGCACCCTCACCACCAGCGCAGCCTCAACCTCCTAGACTCAGGTGATCCTTCTACGTCAGCCTTCCAAGTAGCTGGAACTACAGGTGTGCACCACCATGCCTGGCTAGGTTTTTTTTTCTTTTGAGTCAGAGTTTCACTCTGTTGCCTAGGCCAGAGTGCAATAGCACACGTATGGCTACCACAACCTTGACTTGCTGGGCTCAGGTGATTCTTCCACCTCAGCCTTCCAAGTAGCTGGAGACACAGGCATGTGCCACCACATCCAGCTAATTTTTTGTTTTATTGTAGAGATGAGGTCTTGCCAAGTTGCCCAGGCTGGTCTCGAACCCATGGGCTCAGGCAGTCCTCTCACCACAGCCTCCCAAAGTGCTGGGATTATAGGCATGAGCCATCATGCCTGGCGATTTTTAAAAATTTTATTGTAGAGATGGGATCTCACCAAGTTGCCCAGGCTGGTCTCAAACCCCTAGGCTCAGGCAATCCGGGATTACAGATGTGAGCCACTGCACTTGGCTAAGTGAAACTCTTATATCCGTTAATAAGTTGCCATGTCCCACCCCACCCCGTGGCAACCATGATTCTACTTTCTGTCTTGATGAATTTGCCAGCTCTAGGCATCTCATGCAAATGGATTCATACAATATTTGTCTTTTTGAGACTGGCTTATTTCACTTAGCAAAATGCCTCCACAGTTCACCTGTGCTGTAGCATGCATCAGAATTCCTTTCCTCTTTACGGTGGAATAATATTCCATTGTATGGATAGACCACATTGCTTATTCATTCATCCGTCAATGGTCGCTTGTGTTGTTTCTGTGTTTTCGCTATTATGAATGTACAAATATCTGTTCAAGTCCTGGCTTTCAGTTGTTTTTTGGTTTTATGCCCAGAAGTGGAATTGCTGGATTATATGGTAATTCTATTTTTAACTTTTTGAGAAACAGCCACACTGTCTTCCACAGCAGCCGCACCATTTTACATTTTAACCAATAGTGCACGAGAGTTCCAGTGTCTCCACATCCTTGCCAACACTAGTTATTTTCTGTTTTTTGGAGAGTAGCCATCCTTATGGGTTTGGCTGGCACCTGATTTTTGTGGGAGATTCTTTGAATCTGTATGTGCTGGGTGGGCCTTAGTGTCTGTGTGAGGTAGGACATTGGGCAGGGAGCTTGTTTCTGTTAGAATGTCTGTCACATTGAGATGAGTTTTCTGGAATACTTTGGCCTCTCCCACTAGACTGAACTTTTTGAGGATGTGCGCTGGTGCTCTGCGGAGGCCTGGCCTGGGGCAGATGCTGAGGAAATATTCAGGAAGCCTTTTCTAACCGACCCAGGGCACAACCTCATGTGTCTTTGGTAGGGAAAACTCATGAGACCTACATCTCATTCTTCTGGGAACTCTCCAGGCACCATGGAGCCAAGAAGAAGAAACCCCTGACTCCCTGGGACATGATTTTTAGCCGTGGTTGCTCAGAAGAAATTCCCCGCAGAGCTTTATAAAATTGCTTGGATCACTGTCTGGAGACTCAGGCTTAGGTGGTCTGGGGCAGGTCTGAGCATCAGGGTGGAACACACCTCATCAACAAGGGTACCTGCACAATGAATATTTGTATACCTAACCCTGAATTGTACCCCACAATTAAAAAAAACAAAAAAACATAAACTCCCCCAGTGATTCTTTTTATTTTCTTTCTTTTATTTTTGTTTTGTTTTGTTTATGAGATAGGGTCTTCCTCTGTTACCCAGACTGGAGTGCAGTGGCATTATCATAGCTCACTAAAACCTTGAACTCCTGGGCCAAAGCTATCCTCCCACCTCAGCCTCCAGAATAGCTGGAACTACAGGCGTATGCCACCACTCCTGGCTAATTTTTTTTTTTTTGAGTTGAAGTCTCACTCTGTTACCCAAGGCTGGAGTGCAGTGGCACACTCACGGCCACCACAGCCTTGACCTGCTGGGCTCAGGTGAGCCTTCTGTTTTAGCCTTCCAAGTAACTGAAAATACAGGCATACACCATCATACCTGGCTAATTAAAAAAATTTTTTTTTTTTCTTGTAGAGATGAGGTCTTGCCAAGTTGTCCAGACTGGTCTCAAACCCATGGGCTCAGGCAATTCTCTCACCTCGGCCTCCCAAAATGCTGGAATTATAGCCTTGAACCACCGCACCTGGCCACACCAGTCTAAATTTTAAATTTTTGCATAGAGACAAGGTCTTACTCTGTTGCCCAGGCTGGTCTTGAACACATGTCTCTAAGTGATCCTCCTGCCTTGGCCTCCCAAAATTCTAGGATTATAGGCATGAGTCATGACACCCAGCTTCCCATATGATTCTTAAGTGCATCTGGCCTGAGAGCCATGGCTGTATCACGTATTATTGGACTTCCGGCTAAGCTAGCTGAAGAGCACACATGTATGTGTGTATTGCCGATAAAGTGAGTGAGCAAATGAAGGGATTAGAGTCTATGAAGCTCTTTTATTCATAGATCCACCCTCATGATTTTGGCCATATCTTTTTACTTCCTATGCTATTATTCACCTGATTATTTAAAGTCACCCCACCTACTTGTACTCAAATAATTCTGTGTATCATTACTGTCAATTGAAAAAGCCAGCCACGCTGGCCATAAATAGAAGGTAAAAATACAAACAAAGAAAATCAAATGGTGCCATCAAGTTCCCACTAAATAGTCGCTGCTTTTGCTGTGGGTGTTGAACAGGGAAGGACTTGCTTTCTCCTTGTTAAAAAGTGTGATTAGCAAGTGTTGCAGAAGCTTTTAAGACAGACTAATACCTGATGGAGACTTTCTCCTGGCTGAACTTCCTTTCCTCCTTGAGTCCATGCTGTTTAATGCTCAGCCCCAGAACTTTCTTCAGCGCAGAGCTAGGGAATGGGGGTGTGTGAGGCAGGATCTGGTGGCTGGGAGAGAGTGCGCCTGAGTAGGCGAGGCCCAGTTCTTTTCTTTTTTTTTTTTTTTTTAAGTTGGAGGTCTCACTCTGTCGCTCAGGCTGGAGTGCAGTGGCACAATCATGGCTCACCACAGCCTCAGCCTCCTGGACCCAGGCGATCCTGAAATTCCCTGGGGAGCTTTATAAAACAAGTGCTTGGATCACTGTCTAGAGACTCAGGCTCATGTGGTCTGGGGCAGGCCTGGGCATCTGTATTAGAAACTTAAACTCCCCCAGTGATTCTTTTAGTTTCCTTTCTTTTATTCTTCTGTTTTGTTTTGTTTTGTTTTGTTTATGAGACAGGGTCTTATTCTGTTGCCCAGGCTGGAGTGCAGTGGTGCCTCCCAAGTAGCTGGGACTACAGGCGTATGCTACCATGTCTGGCTAATTTTTAAATTTTTTTGTAGAGACAAGGTCTTGCTATGTTGGCAAGGTTGGTCTTGAACTCCTGGGCTCAAGCAGTCCTCTGGCCTCAGCCTCCCAAATTGCTGGGATTGTAGACAAGAGCCACCATTCCCAGCTGATGCCCAGTTCTTTTTTTTTTTTTTTTTTTTTTTTTTTTT
>NW_007260378.1:233126-292462 GCF_000164805.1 Carlito syrichta
AGAGATGAGGTCTCGCCAAGTTGCCCAGGCTGTTCTCAAACCCGTGGGCTCAGGCAGTCCCCTCACCTCAGCCTCCCAAAGTCCTGGGATCACAACGCCCGGCCAGAGGCCCAGTTCTTGAGTGGCCATTGCTGGTAACTTGGATCTGCCCAGTAGGTGTCGGGGTAACCTGGATTCAGGGCATTCCTTGCCCCACAGCAACCCCAGAACCTTAGGAGGACCAAAGAGGCTTTTCTCTACATGGTCACTGAGCTGGCACAGGTCCCTGCCAAGGTCAGGCTCTTGGCTGGACACACAGCCTGGAGGTCACAGACCTAGAAGTCAGGAGGAAGGAGGGACAGGGAGCGTCTCCTGAAGGGCCCACATCCTCATGGGGTGGGTGTCAGCATCCTGACTCCCTGCATCACTTGTGGGGAGGCCAGTGGTCTGGGTGCTGGGCCCCCCCGGCCAGCTTCTCCCTGGCATGTGACCTTGATGAATCTTTTGACCTCTGAGCTTCCCTTGGTACATTACATTATTTGGAAAGTACACCTGTGACTGTCGCAGGCCAGGCTCTGTGCTGGTTGCTATAGGGATCCCGGCATCCAAGATCCCTTCTGTCTTGGGGCTTATGAGCTGTAGGGAGAGGTGGACTTTGCAAGGAGGGAGAAGAAGATCAGGATGCTTTGCAGAAAATCTGAGGGGTTGGCTCAAACTTTTTTGAATATATTTAGTGAATTGCCACAACCTGGGTAGTTTTAAGCAACAGAAGTCTGTTCTCCCACATTCTAGAGACTAGAAGTGTCCACAGGGTACCTCAAAAGTTTTAAAGAAGGCCATGCAAGGTGAAATCCCAGCACTTTGGGAGACTGAGGGGAGGATTGCTTGAAACCAGGAGTTCAAGACCAGCCTGGACAACAGAGCGAGACTCCAGCTCAAAAAAAATTAAAAAGGCTCTAAAGGGGACTCCTTCCTCTCCTTCCTTCTTCTTCCAGCTCCCAGTGGCTTCCAGTGGCTTCTAGTGGCTTCTGTATCTTCTCTTGTTCTTGTAAGGACACCAGTCATTGAGTCAGGATCCACCCTACTCCAGTGTGCCTTTATTAAGACCTAATTAGATCTGCAAAGACCCTGTTTCTAAATAAGTTCTCATTCCAAGATTCTGGGCAAGCGTGAACTTTGGGGAGACACTATTGAACACTGAGGCGGTGCCATTGAAGCTGAGACCTAAAGGCTGTGTCTGTGGTGGAACGTTGGGGTGGGGTTGTTCCAGGTGGAGGGAAAAGCATGTGTGAAGGCAAAGAGGCCTGTGTGGCTACAGCAAATTGAACCAAAGGGCTGTTGGGACCTGAAGATGGGGGATTTGGATTTGGGGGCCTAGGAGACAGCCATGAAGAGGGGTTTGGATTTTATTCCAAATGCCTCTGGAGGCCAGCATGGTGGCTCAAGCCTGTAACCCCAGCCCTTTGGGAGGCTGAAGTGAGGGAATTGCCTGAGTCCACAGGTTTGAGAACAGCCTGGGCAACTTGGAGAGACCTCATCTCTACAGTTAAATAAAAAAATTAGCCAGGCACAGTAGCGCACGCCTATAGTTCCGGCTACTTGGAAGGCTGAGGCAGAAGGATTGCCTGAGCCCAGCAGGTTGACACTGGGATGGCGTGAGCATGCCACTGCACTTCAACCTGGGTGACAGAGGGAGACTCCAACTCAAAAGAAAAAAAAGTCTTTGGGAAGCTTTTGCAGAGGCATGATGTGATTGGATTCACTGGTCTTTCTAACTGGGATGGAACATAACAATGACTGAGAGTACACTCTTTAAGGGTTATCCCCTCCCCAGGTAGATAGCACAGTACTACTATCCCTTGAGGCAGGGGAGGCCCAGAGAGGGTAAGTAGTTTTCCCAGGATCACACAGCTAGGATGAAGAGAGTGCATGGTCTTAGCCAACATCATCTTCCTTGTAGACACCTGGAGGCAAAGGTACATTCTCAAAATTAGCTGGGATTCTGGGGCATGGGCCATGCCCCAGGACAGGGAGCATTGATTATGCACTTGTTCCTGACTGTGCTGTATGAGCTGCATAGTCAAGAGATGGGTGAGTGTGGAATTAACCCCCTTCGATCTGGGAGCTGCCATGAGTCTCCTCATTCAGAACAAGGCTCCAGTGGTGAAAAAGCGGATACAAACCAGTGAATGCTGACTCGTGTCCACCAATGAGCAGCTCAGAGGGTTGCAGTCACCTCTTAGGCTGTGGAGTTGAAGGAAAGGGCAGGGTAATTCTGTCTCTTTGACTTTCTGGATGTATATTCATGTAGAAAGGAACTCTTCCCATTGGGAAGTAAAAATACATCTCTGTTCAGATCAAACACTGCAAAAGGGAAGATACCAATTTCCCCCCTACTGGGATTTGAAACATAAATTAGTTGCCATCTCCAAGGTATTGAGGATGCTCATATTCTCTTGAGAGATGGGTCTGTTGACTGGATCTGAGACTCCCCATGTAGTGAAAGGCCCCTAATTTCCTGCCAGTTTCTTGTTTCTTTAGTTCCCTCTTTGTCTCAATGCCTTGAGAGAGAGAGAGAGAGAGAGAGAAGGAGAGGGAGTGGGGTGAGATGGGGGTGGGAGAGAAACGGCATGCCTCTGCAACACCAGCAGAAACTACTCTCTCTGGAATATCCTTTCTCCATTGAGGGTTTTTTTTCCTCCAACTGTGTGTTCAGAGTGTTGTGGGGTGATCCCTCAGGAGAAAGCTGACCCAGTAACTGCTGATGCCTTCCCCTGGCTGCTGGGGTGCATGGACTCCTTACCCAGCAAAGTGGAGAGATGGCGTGTGTGTGTGTGTGTGTGTGTGTGTGTGTGTGTGTGTGTGTGTGTGTAGGTGGGGATGCCTGAAGGATAGGGAGTTAAATGTGGTCCTGAATCTGAACACTGGTTTCCTTCCTCTCCCGATGAAAGGCCCTGTCTCAGATGAATCACATCCTCTCTTTAGAGTTCTGGGCCCAGTGCTGTTCGAGGGATGTGTGACCAGGGGATGTCAGGGGATGTCAGGCTCTGGGCTGGGACTCTGGGAAGGGATTTTGGGCTGCCTCAATAGATGGCACATGTAGCTCTAGCCAGAGCATCCTCCCTTTGAAGCATATACCTTCAGTTGTCCCTGGTTGTCTGTAGGGGGTTTGGGTTCTAGGACCTCCCACAGATACCAACATTCCAGGTTGCTCACATCTCTGACATAAAACGTATAGCATTTGCATGTACCCTATACACATCCTCCCAAATGCTTGAAGCCATCTCTAGATTACTTATGATATCTCATGTAATATAAACGTTATGTAAATAGTTGATACAGCATGTTGTTTAGGAGACAATGACAACAAAAAAGTCTATACATGGTTCAGTACAGACACAACTATGCTTGCTTTTTTGAATACTTTTTATCCATGGCTGGTTGCATCCATGGATGCAGAACCCATGGATGCGGAGGGCTGACTGTGTCCACGCATTTCATCCATCCAGCCATTCACCCTTTCATTCATTGCAAGCCTAGGGGGCAGTGCTGGTGGCAAGACCTCGTGTTCACCACCCACCAGTTGTTGTTTGAGCACCTGTCATGGGCCTGGCCTACTCAGGCCCAGGGAACTGCCATGGACTTGAAGGATAAGGCCCCTTACCCTCCAAGTTCAGCCAGCTTCTCCTGTGAAGGACCAGGGGGTAAATATGTTCAGCTTTGCAGATATAAGACCTCTGTCACCCCTGCTGGCCTCCATTGCTTCCTGCCCAAGCAGCCATCGACCATACCTCACTGAGCAGGTGTGGCTGTGGTTTCACTCCAGTCACCTCTTGTTGATGAATACCTGCATTTGATTTGTGTGTGATTTTTCATGTGTCATGAAATACCATTAGTATAATTTTTTTTTTTTTGAGTTGGAGTCTCATTCTGTCACCCAGGCTGGAGTACAGTGGCATACTCACAGCTACCCCAGCGTGGACCTGCTGGGCTCTAGTGATCCTTCCGTCTCAGCCTTCCAAGTAGCTGGAACTATAGGCATGTGCTACCATGCCCAGCTAATTTTTTGATTTATTGCAGCAACGCGGTCTTGCCAAGTTGCCTGGGCAGGTCTCAAACCCACAGGCTCAGGCAATCCACTTGCTTTGGCCTCCCAGAGTACTGGGGTTACAGGCTAAGCCACCAAGCCTGGCCCTTTTAATTTTTTTCAACCATTTAAAAACATAAAAGCCATCCTTATCTCATAGACCATATGAAGACATGAGGGGCAGATTTGGCCGGTGGCCCATACTTTACCAGATCCTGTTCTAGCCAGATAATAATGTCAGTGAATGAATAAAGAAGATAATTTCAGTCAGTGAAAATGTTGTGCAGAGAATATAGCAGGGCAGTGAGGCCACTACTGTCTGGCGGCCAGGAAAAGTCTTTTTGAAAAGATGACATTTAAGCAGGGAACTGAAGGTGGAGGAGAAGCCTTGTTGCGAGCAGTGGGAACAGTACGAGCAAAGATCCTGAGGCAGGAAGGAGCTGGCAGGCACACAAGGAGCAAGAAGAGTTTGGCTGAAGTGCAGGGAATGAGGAGAAGAAAGATCGTGAGGTCCGAGAGATGAGCACACAGCTGCTTTAGATTTTGTAACGACTTCAACCCTCCGAGCTTCAGTTTCCTCATCTGTGAACAAGGATAATAATAGCACCTTCCTCTGCTAATGGGAGGGAGAGATGAAACGTGGGAAGAGTTTAAGGCAGTGCCTGATGTGTGGCAGGGTGGCAGTGGTGATCACATTGATACCCTCTCATGCCACAGGCCTCTTCCTTGTTTATCTTTTGTGTGGACTATGTCACCTGTCTGGGTTTGGGCTTACACCAGTGCAGACCCTGATGCGATGATTCTAGTGCAAGGAGTATGTTTAGGGGTGGCCCCAGGAGAGACTGCCTGGGGTGTGGGGCAGCGGGACGGGTGGGAGGGCAGCCACTGCCGAGTGTGCTCATCAACAGGCTACCTTTGTGGGCAACTGGGACACAGTTGCACTGGGCAGGGGGGAAGCATGGAGACTAGAGTGACCTCCCAGGGGGCAAGAGAACAGGGGTACTTATACACTAACTGCCATGGGCTCCTGGTGGAGGGCTAGGCTTGGGGCGGCAACTCTGGGCCATTTCTGGTCTGCCTTGCACCCTGACGCCTATGGCAGGGGAAGGCCCTCAGAACTGTGGGGCCTTCAGAAACTTCTGGAGAGCCCAGAGCACTGACGGTGTCCGGAGTACCAACAACATCTGCGGTGCCAGGGTTTGTGTAGTTTTGAAGCCCTAGCTTCCTGCCCGAGGCTTTCCCCACTTCTGTCTGACAGCCTCCCATAGCCCCCATCTAGACTCCATCATGAAGGCTTCAGGGCACCAGGAGAAATTTTTAATTCCTCCTTGGTCTGGGTTGGCATCTTCTGCAGGATAGGGACCAAGTCTTGTTCAGCTTTGTGTCCACGGGGCTTGGCATGTAGCAGGTATTTGGGGAAAATGTCTAGTGACATAAGTTGAAGGCAGTAAGGAGGGGCCCTGCCCTCATGTACTCGGAGTCCCCAGGGAAGATGGACAGGTGACAAGAGGCTTTGGCTCCAGGGATGAGTGCAGGGGAGGCTGTGTGCAAGGTGGCTATGCATCTGAGCCCTCCACCTCCTGGACGCCTGCTTCTCACCCTGGCTTCTCTGGGCTCTACCTGCAGAAATTCTCATTTTGTCCAGCACTGCCTCTGGCTGTCAACACCAGTCCTTGGAATGGCGAGGGCCTCTGTCTTTGTTTCGCGTGACCACTGCAACAAATTACCACAAACTCAGTGACTCCAAACGACAGAAATGGATTCTTTCATCACTCTGGAAGTCGGGATATAAAATCTGCTTCCCAAACGGAAACCAAGGTGTCAGCAGGGCTGGGAATTCCATTTCTTGCCCTTTCCGGCTTCTAGGGGCTGCTGTGCTCCTTATTCAGGGCTCTTTGCTCCACCTTCAAGGCCAGCAGCACAGCATCCTCGGGTTTCTCTCTGCTTGGCCTTTTCTCCTCTGTGGTCAGATCTCCCTGGTATAAGGACACATGGTTAACTTCAGGATGATCTTCCCATCTCAAAATTGTTAAACACATCTGCAGAGACCCTTTTATCCAGGTAGGGTCATACCCACTGGTTCTAGGGATCAGGGCCCAGGTGGCTTTCAGCCCTCGTGCAGCCTACCACGGCTCCAGGTCGGCAGCATCCTCGTGGTCCTGAGAACGTGTTTCCTGAGCCTCCAGCCTGTGCCAGACGCTCCCTGATAGCTACTCTTACAGACCCTGCAAGGTTGGGCACGTTATTTCTGCTTTGCAAGTGGGTAAACTGAAGCACAGGGTGGGAGAGTGACTTTCTGAAGTGGAGTCTGGATTTGAGCCTGGCCTCGCGGTCTCTGACCCCGAGCATGTCTGCCTTCTTGCCACATGTCCCTGGAGCCCCCCTTTCTAGAAGGCTCTAGCTGCAGCATCACAGGACTGTCGAGACTGCTGCCGAGACTCCAGTCCCCCTAAACTGGGGACACTTGTTTGTATTCTGACACCCCTCCCAGGAAGGATTCCATTTCTGTTTTGTATGATTCTTTGTATGATAAAGAAAATCATTTTCTGTGTTCTTCAAAATGATTTTGGGTGGTTTACGTCACCTGAGAATTGTGGTCAGGTGTCAGACCCAAAGATGGGGGCAGGGGCTGCTCAGCATCAGGCACTGTGCTGGAGCTTTCAGTGTCCACCTGGGTTTGGTGTTGCCCCATTTCACACGTGAAGAGCCTGAGGCTCGGGGAGGGAAACTGGCTTGTCCAAAGTCATGTAGCTAGTTATTGGCAGAGCTAGGATTTTAACCCAGGCCTCCCTGCACTTTGCGCTAGTATTGAATTTGCAGGCCTAGAGTACTCACTACTTCCTCGTGGAGGGTGTTTTGAATCGATCTTTTTTCAGGGTCCCTTTGCTTCTGTTTTCCCCTGGCTTCGAGTGGGGTCTCCTCTTACCCTTTCACTCAAAGCCCAATTGCCCTAACTCTTGGTCCCTACGGTCACTGAATCCTCCTGGCCACCCCCGTCTCACACCTGGAGGGTGACAGGAGTCTCCTTGCCTTCACTCTTGTTCTCCAGTTTGTTCCCAAATAGGAGCCTGGGTGCAGGCAGGCTCGTCACAGCCCTGCCAAAGCCCCCATGGCTTCCCATCCCACGTAGGGGTGGGTTCATGTTCCTTCTCCAGAGGCCTGACCTGACACTGCTCTGCTTTCTGTCTACGCGGCCTCCTCCCTTCCCACCTCCCCTTCCCCACCCGGCCCTGCCTCCCTAGGCTTCTTTCTAGAAGGTTCTTTGGCTGGCTTCTGCTTGGCGGGCTCCTCCCCTGCCATTAGATCTAGCTCACATGTCACCTCCTCAGAGGCCTCCCTGTCCCCTAATCTGGAGCTGTTGCCCCCACCCCTGCCCCTTCCCATGTAACCCTTGGTTTATTGCCTTCACAGTCTTGGTTGACTCTGAAACTATTTCATTCTTGTGTTTACTTGTAAACTCTACCTTCCAGAGCAGACAGACACCTCATCAGTTTGCTTTGTTGCTGTGTCCCTGATGCTGAGAGCAATGCACAGCACACAGTAGGTGCTTCATTAACACAGATTTGTTGGGTGAATGGGCCTGGTGAGGGTGACCGGGTTCAGGTGTGGATCCTGCCCTCCCTGCTCAGTGACCTCTGCTGTAACACAGGATCTTGGGTGGTCTTTAAGGTGGAAGAGTCTGGATTTCTAAGCCCCAGGAATTCGGGGCTGGTCAGGACACTGGGAGGACTCTCTGGCTCAAGACAAGAGTATGGGAGGAAGACTGACCTTGAGCCAAGGAAAGAGAGGATCCCTGGGTGGGGAAGAAACTATGTGGGATGAGTTCCGCTTGGGGAGAGCTCAGGAGTCCTCCTCCCCACCACTCCCTAAGAAAGCAGGTGCTATTGTCTTAGGCAGTGTTGGTGCCTGAGGGTGCAGGGTGGATGTCCACTCAGCAGGGACTTCTGCCAAAGAGGCTCTTGTTTATTTGAGATTGGAACAAAAAAAGGGCTGTCCTCCTGAAACCACAGCTCCAGAAGCCTTGTTAGGGTTTTGGGATCAAGGCGGAAGATGGCAAGGAGATTTTCTGGCTCTTTGTTAAAGGTTAAAAGCAATTTTGAGATCACTATGAACCCCAAACAGCAGGAGGAAGAAATATCCAGAAGCCCATAATCAGTGGGCAAGCACCGTGAAATTTTGACAGGGGGAGTTTTGTATTTTGGGGGCTGCGTTTGTTTTCCATGTAGATGAGTTATGCTGATGACTTGATGTTGTTGCTTTTTGTTTTTGCAAAACTCCAGAGGTCTACAGATTTGCAGCTTTCCTTTTTCACTTAACGTCATGCTATTGGCTGGTTTGTAAACTTTATTTCACCGGTGTTTATAAACTTCATCTGGGACATCTGCATACAATGGCTAAAGAGTAGAATGCCACCACCTGCCTGACCAGCCTCTGATCCTTGGGGATTTGGGTTGTTTCTCATTTCTCATTCATCTGTCCAGCCTTGTATACCTGAACTTTCTGCCACAGGGGTGCTGTGAACTTTTCAGTTCTCCCAGGGACCTTCTGCCTCAGACCTTTGCGCAGGCTGTTTCCTCTGACTGTCACCTGTTGGACTTCTTGATGTATGCCTTCACTCTCATCACAGTTTGTATTAAGACCTTTCTCTGGTTGTTCTTTGAGTTCTGTCTTCCCCTCCCTAGACTGTGAGGATATTGTCTGCCTCCCTGCCTGTTGTCCATTGCTGTAATCTCCATGGCTGGCACTGGGCTTCAGAGGGGCTAAGAGAGTGTTAGTTTCATGCTTCCCAGTGGTTCCTTCTTGAGTTGTGACAATGTAGCCTTTGTCTTCAAACCCTTTGTGTGGGAGGTGCATCAGTTTTATGATGAGAGTTGGGGAATACACTTTTAGCCCCCCAAATATGAGGCAAAGGTGAAAATGATCCCCACAGATACATGACACCCCATCCACCTCCTCCATTGACACCACATATCTAAAGATGGCTGTTACCATGGAGATCTCCAGCTGTCGTTGCCACCATGGTAATGATAGGTGTTGCTCTGTTCCGAGCACTTACTCTGTGCCAGGCACGGTGCAAGTGCTTTTCATACATCTACTTGGTTAATCCTCATGGTAACCTCCTGTTATCCCCATGTTACAATTGAGCAACCTGAGGCTCAGAGAGACACTGTAATTTGCCCAGGGTCACATACATTATAAGTGGCCGAGGCCAGATAAAAATCCAGGCAGGCCGACTTGATGCCTCACGCCTGTTGTTCCCAACAACCTGGGAGCCTGAAGTGGGAGGATCACTGAGGCCCAGAGTTTGAGGCTGCAGCGAGCTTTGTCACTCCAGCCTGGGTGACAGAGCAAGACCCCATATCTAAAAAGAAAAAAGAAAAAAAAAAGGAAAGAAGAAAGAGAGGGAGGGGAAAGAAGCCCAGCAGGAAGGAAAAGAAATCAAGGCAGCATAGCTTCAGAGTCTGTGCTCCTAACCACAGACCTGGCCCCCACCATCCCCCATCCACACGGACAAGCCTACAGCCTCACACCTACTCACCAGCCCCCACCTCCACCCACTCTCTGCCCCTCACCGCCACATGGCTAGGCCACCACACTCCCTTCAGCTCTTTTCAGCCACCAGGACCCAGCTCCCAGCCCCACGGGCCCAGCTGGCGGGAGCTCGTGTATGCCGTTACACGTGTGCCTGTCCCGAGGCGTCTCCCACACAAGTCAGCACCCCAAATAGACACACCTCTCCTACATACTCAGCCACCTGGAAACGTGCTCCCTGGTCCCACACACGGTTCGCGCGCACCTGTGTGTGTGCCCGATGTGTGCCTCTGCTCACAGCAGTCTGGGCCGTGGCACTGGTCTCAGCTGCAGAACCATCTCCTCCAGCCTGGCTCTGGTGTGAACAGGCTGCCTCTGGAGCGTCAACACGCGTGACACAGCAGATGCCGGCTCGCGCCCCGGCCTGGCCCTTCCTTGAGGGGTGGAGTGCCGGCAGCCCCACAATGACCCGGCCTTGTGGGTGGGCAGCTTCAAGAGTGCAGGCCTCAGACTCTTGCTGGAAGTTGGATGCGGACTCTTCCCTCCTCCTCTGAGGGAAGGGCCCGGGCTGGAAGGGTGAGCCAGACTTTTCTTACCAGCTGGGGAAACAGAGGCTCAGGTCCTGCAGCCTAGACCAAAGGCCTTCCCTTGGCCCCACAGCCGCACTACTGGCCCAGGCAGCTCCTGTCTCTCAGGCCTCCTCTAGGGAACCCCCACACACTTAATTTTAAGCTTGTTCCCTCTCTCCACTCCTGCCAGGTCAGCGGAGCAGTTCAGCCTTGTGGCTCTGGAATTTGGCAAGATGAGAGAGATCTTGGGCAAGGCAGTTCATCTCTGTAAGACTCAGTTTAGGTTCCTTCTTTCTGAAGTGGGAGAATAGTAACTCCTGTAGTCACTGCATAATCTCCGTTCAGGTTTATTTAGAGCCAGGGATGTGGGTAATCATTGTGGGATGGGGGCTTGTTTTGTTGTTAGAGTTATTTCTTCTGGTATGGGGAGGCTGGGTACCATCCCCTCCTTGCGCACGGCCACTTAAGCATTTTCGGGTTTTGGCCCGGCAGACTCCTACCCCGCTTCAGAGTGGGCAGAGCATGATTCATGCCTGTGCTGGCAGACACCACCCTTGGCATGCCTGGCCACACCCGAAGCTAATGTCCCAGAAACTGTCCTTGGGGCTTGGGGTGGTCACCTTCAGGGAGTGGGGGCAGGGGCTGGGTTTGGACTCTGTGGGAGCTGAGCAGCTCTTAAGTACCTAGGCTGTGCCAGGAGACAGGGTTCTTCACTTGCAGGGGTTGTGTTGTGGCTGGCAGGCTCTGGGCTTTCATTGGGAGACGGGGTCTCAGATAGAGGGAACACACATACTGTGTGCTTGTAAGATGTAGTTTGTGTTTGTGGTTACTGACTTCTGTAAGCATGGGCTATCTCCCCTGCTGGACCCAGAGCTGGCCCTGTCTCGGTGACTGCTTATCTTGGCTCCTACCACAGTGCCTGGCGCATAGTAGGAGCCCAGTAAAAGTTGGATCAATGAATAAACAACGCCAAGTGCTTGTTCATATGTATTTTTAGCAGATCTCTCCCAGCTACTGTTTGAAGTTCATAGGATTACTTAACCCATTTGACAGGCGAGGAAACCTAGGTGTGGGAAGTTAAGAAACGTGCCCAAGCAGGGTTTGAACTGGAGTCTGTGCACTCTGTGAACCGCTAGCCACTCAGATGCCCACTCGCCAGGGGCTGACTTGGAAACAGCCCTCCCCACCTTGCTCTCTGCCTGCCTTGAAGCCAGCAGTTCTCACCTGGATGCACAGGACCAGGGATGCCGACATGTGAGATGTCTCCCCCGGGAGCAGGAGACTCCTGGCAGACAAGCGGTAACTCCACCCTCTCCACTCAGGAAAGCAGATCGGAGTGCGAGAGAGGCACGGTGAGGGAGGTGATTCTGGGAGAGCCAGACATCCTCTCGTCAGTGGCCTCAGAGCCCCACAAATCTGTTTGTTGTCTTCCTTCCAAACTCAGCCCAGGCTGCTTTCTTCCACTTCATTCCATTCCTGCGAGCAGAAATTTCGATTCCTTCCATGCCCCAAGCTCTTTTCTCATTCTAGACCTCTTGTCTGGTTTTTTCTTGGCCTGCTCCCTGCAATCCTCCAGGTCAAGCAGCTGGTTTGCCATCTCCTCCAGGAAGCCTTCCTTGATTGCCCAATCTACGGGACCCAACTGTGATTCATATCACAGACCCTGTTCCCTTCACTTCCCTTGTCACATGCTGCCATCTCTGTCTTGGCATGTTGGCTTATCCATTACCTGTTTTTTCCATCTCCCCTAATTCCATGTAAATAGGAACCCTGACTTTTGAGTTTATCAGTATCTCCCTGTCACTGAACCTGGAGTATGGCACATAGTAGTCAACAAATCTTAGGGTAAATTGGTAAAAGAGTAACTTATTAAAAATTCAGCAGGTACAGCATTAGAACCTTGCCATCTTGGTAGTCAGTGGTTTGCTGACACATTTAACAACGGAGCGGAGCGTGGCTCACCCTTGTGTCATGGCACCTTAGGGGAAAACTGGTATTCTGGACCAGTCCCTCCCTTGTGAGTCAGTGATTCCCGGAAAGAGGGGTGTCATCGGCTGGGCTCCCCCAGAGACAGAGCCAAGAGTGCCAGAGTCATCAGTTTATTTGGGTGGTGGTGTATCCTTAGGGCACACTAAGGAGCAGGTTACCTCTGGGGGCAGCTCTGGCCTCCCTGTGCTGGGGACTGTAGGACAGGGGTCTCCAACCCCCAGGCCACTTAGGAACCGGGCCACACAGCAGGAGGTAAGCGGCAGGTGAGTGAGAGAAGAAGCTTCATCTGTATGTACAGCCGCTCCCCATCGCTTCCATTACCGCCTGAGCTCAGCCTCCGGTCAGATCAGCAGCGTGAGATTCTCACAGGAGTGCAAAGTCTATTGTGAACTGCACATGTGAGGGATTCAGGTTGCCTGCTCCTTATGAGAAGAAGCAAATGCCTGTGATCTGAGCAGGAGCGGAGGCAGCAGTGCTAGTACTGGGGGGCAGCTGCAAATGCAGTTGAACGTGAGCAGGGAGGTTTGAGTGCGGAGACCATGATAAGTCAGTTGCTTGCAGACGCACATCAAAACCCTGTCCGCGAGTGGTGAGTGAACTGTTGTGCTCCATTGTACAGCTGCATCTGGCGGCAGCCTTCAGGTCAGAATCCGACACTTACTTTAGTCTGCACGTGGCCCACCCATTATTTTATTTACCACTTCTGTCCACACCTCCCTTTTTTAAATGGTGAGTTGTATAATTATTATAATGTTACTACATAATAATAATGAAGTGCACAATGAATGATACACACTTGAATCATCCTGAAGCCCCCTCCCCCGACACCCCTGCCCTGACACGTGAAAAAACTGTCTTCCATGAAACCAATCCTGATGCCAAAAAGGGTGAGGACCACTACTGTGGGACACGCCTCTAAATTGTCCCCCGAGTGTGTGGAGCTGAGGTATTTATTCTCCAGCTGCAGAAAGTTGTCCACCAGAGGATTTGTTTGGGGTCCCACAGCATTTCCACCACAGGGCAGGCTCTTCTCGTGTACCCCATGGTGCCTGGGTTGGCACGCCTCCTGTGAGGGCCTGGCTGGCTCCAGCAGACAGAGGGCGATTGAACCTGAACATGGGCTCACAGACTGTGCCAAGGAATGGTCTTCCCGCTCCTGCTTCTGTCCCAGCTCCAGGGCTGTTTGCAGAAAGGTGCGTCTTTGGGTGTAAGAGGATCTCTGGGCCCAGAGAGGTTATTTTCTTGGGTTCACCTTCGGAGGATGATGTTTATAATACTCAGAGCTCCTGTCTACTAAGCACCTGCTGTATACACTCTCCTGGCCTCTTTGCTTTCTTGTGTCCTTTGGGACGGGGCAGAGGTGGGGATAAAAGTCTGTGTCTTCTGCTGCTTTCCAGCCGCTTTCTGCACATGGGCCAAAGCCGTACAACCTCACCCCGCAGTCTCCTGCCTTGTCCCCAGCTTTCTAAATGATTAAGAAAAACACTGTTAATCGGGACGGTAATTGGTGCGCATGGTGACTGTTGGCTTGATGCTCAGCCCTTCACGTATGTGCTCATACACTCCTCACAAGAGCATATGAAGTGCCTATCCTTGGTGCAGTCGTGCAGATGAGAAAAGCTCAGAGAGGTGGAGTGCATTGTCAAGGTTACACAGCTGGTAGAGTGGAGACAGCTGATGCTGGGAGTCCCTGTTCTGAAGGGTCATACAGAGGGACACAGACAAGGTGAGGAGACCAGGGGCTCCTGGCTACCAGGCCTCCATGTCATCCCCTGACCATGGCGTCCTCTGAGCTCTAAGTAACTGGTGATTATGCTGGGAAAAATTAGGGTCTAGAAGGACTGAGAGCAAGCAGTGTTTATCCGAATCTAGGAGATTGTGCAGTGTTTTCTCTAACGAGGCCAGGTTAGTCACCTTCAGGGGACTCATTGGGAGACTAACCCCTGTTTGTGCCGGCAGCTGTGCTGAGGAGCTAATGAGGGCAGGATGTCTCCTGGACATCTCTCGAGACTCAGAGGGACAGTGTAGAGCTTTGTGGCTGGTGGCCGGGAGGCAAGGATTGGGTCTGCTTGTGTCTGATAGAGTTAAAAATGAAGGCCTGTCAGCACAGGTTTACGTCCATAATCCTAGCACTTTGAGAGGCCGAGGCAGAAGGATCGTTTGAGCCAGGAGTTCGAAACCAGCCTGGACAACATAGCGAGACCTCATCTTTACAAAAAAAAAAATACAGTGGCACACACCTGTAGTCCCAGCTACGTGGGAGGCTGAAGCAGAAGGATCACCCGAGTACAAGAGGTCAAGGCTGTGGTGAGCCATGATTGTGTCACTGCACTCCAGCTTGGGTGACAGAGTGAGATTCTGACTCTCCAACTCAAAAAAAAAAAAGCAAAGGCCATTGGGAGCCAAGGAACTGACCCTCCCTACATACGCACACACCCCTTGTGGATTTTGCCTCCCCTTATGGCCAGACTCCTAGCACATTGAATTCCTCACTGGAACTGGCATCATTTTAGATTTCTACTTGGGAGGCAGCATGTCAGCCTGGAGTTGAGGTGAGTTGTGGTCAGGTTCCCTAGTTGCAGAGCTCCGGATGGACATTCTGTGGAAGTGATCGATTGGGCACATAACTCCTGAGTCCTGAGGAGAGGGAGGCAGAGTGGACGGGGAGGGGATGTTTAGCCTCAGCCTGGCCCCGTGGAACTCAGGAGCACAGAGTCTTGCCTTGGGGCAAGGGCAAGCAGCACTTTGTGTGTCCTTTGGAAGCTGGTCATTGGCTGTGGGGTGCCCTGGTTCCTATGGGAGGGGAGGGTTTGCAGGGATGGAGGTGGGGGGAGTGTCCTGGGTGAGCCTGCTGAAGGACAGCTTGCCGGGAAAAGGGTGTCTCTGAACTGTCAGCAGACAACCCTCCTAGCAAGGAGGGAATGGTGCAGCCTCAGGAGAGGGGCCTAGGGGAGGAGACCATCCATCCACATCTCCTGTAGATTGTTGTAATGCTGGATTCATCTCCAATTGGCTATTTGACCTTAGACAAGCCACTCACCCTCTCTGGGCCCAAATTTTACCTTTATACCAAGGGACTTGCATGGAACCACTATTGGTCTCATTATATTCTTACCCTCTTCCGGTGACTCATTTTCTCAGTCAGACATCATTTGAGGCTGGGTATGGTGGCTTACACCTGTAATCCCAGAACTTTGGGAGGCCAAGGAAGGAAGACTGCTTGAGCCCAAGAGTTGGAGACCAGCCTAGACAACATAGTGAGACGTCGACTCTACAAAAAAATCTGAAAAACAGCCAGATGTGATGGCATCTGCCTATAATCATAGCTACTCAGGAGGTTGAGGTGGAAGGATGACCTGAGTCTGGGAGGTCGAGGCTGCAGTGAGCTGTGATCGTGCCATTGCACTCTGACCTGGGAGACAGAGCGAGATCCCAACTCAAAAAATGAACAGACAGACACAATGCATTCAAGTCAGCAAATGTTTATTGTATACCTACTCTGTGCTGGGCACCTTGCTAGGCACTGGGAGATAAAACAGAGAACACCACCTGACCAGAAGGATCCCTGCCCTCAGTGAGCAAGGCAGAGGAGTGAGCAGGCACAAAGCAGTGGGGTCAGTGTCACAGAGAAGCAGAGTTCTGGGAACCAAAGCCTATCTGGGGTGGAGAAAGGGATCTAGGAAGGCTACCTGGAGGAAGGGGCCTCTAATTAGGGACCACGGTGCATTAGCCCACATGGGTAAGGGAAAAGAGACTGTGACTGGCAGTTCTCTGTGGGTCTCATTCCACCCCAGGGTGGAGTTCTTCCAGATCCTGACTCCTGCCGTGTCTTGTCTTGGAGGAGGAAATGCTGGTGTGGAAAACAGTCATGACAAAGCGAATTGAGAGCTCCAGGATGGGTAACTTGGCAGATGGGAGAAAAGGTGTGGTGGGGGCAGGGAAAGCTGGGTATTGAGAATACATGGTGTGAGTGAGGCTGAGTGAGAGGCTGGTGGGGCCATGCCCAGGGTGGGGGCTGGGTGTGGACTTTACTTCATGAGCACCCGGAGGCCTCTGGGAGCTTCTGGTTTGTTTTCTGAGGCATCATGAACTGGAAAGGCACTCACTGGATGCATGTGTCCATGTGGATGTACCATGTCATCACCTGTATCAAGACACAGGGCATTTCCAGGCCTCCAGAGAGTGTCCTTGTGCCCATATCCCTTCCCAGTCAGAATCTCCAAAAGAAACTGATAGTCTGCCTTCTCTCACTAAAGAGTCTTGCCTACTGCATACAAGTTTTGCTTGAATTTCACATGAGCCATTTTAGAGGACATACACATTTGGGTTTGTCTTGTTTTGCATCCTACTGCACCTGTGGGATTTCTCCATATTTTTATGTGTCCCAGTACAGGTGTTCTTGTCTTGCAATGGAACGATATCCCAACAGACCCATCATAAACCGAAATATTTTTAAGTTGAACTATGGCATGTCCAGAACCTCCTGTAGTATTTTGGGTACATTTCTATATTCTATTCCATTATACGAATATACTACAATTTATTTTTTCAGTGATGGACACTTGGGTGGTTTCCAAGATTTTGACTGTTGTGGGTAAAGCTGCTATGAACATTCGTGTACAAGTCTTTTGTGGACTCAAGCATCCGTCCCTGTTGGGTAAAGACCCAGGCGTGGCCTTGCTGGGTCCTAAGTCAGGTGCAGCTTCAGTTTCAGAAGGCCCTGCTGAACAGTCCTCCAGAGTGTGTATGCCAGTCGAAACCCAGTTTTAGTTCCACGTCATTGTCAGCACTTGCTAATGTCAGTCTCTTATTTTTTCCACTGTGGTAGATGTGCAGTAGGATAGTATCTCATCATGTTTGTGTGTTTTCCTGATGATGAATGATCTTTTGGAGACTTTTTTGGTGAACGTGTTAAGTGCCCATTCAAGTCTTTTGTCCTTAAAGAAAAAAAACACTTGGTAGAACTGAATTGTCTTGTCTTCTTCTTATTGATTTAGAATTTTTTATGTATTTTGGATAGAGTCCTTTGTGAAATATACATTTGTGTGTGTGTGTGTGTGTGTATGTATGTACGTGTCCATGTGTGTATTATTTACCCCAGTCTGTGGCTTGCTTATATCACTTTCAGTGGTGTCTACTGAAAAACAGAAGTTTTACTCAAGATCAGTTTAGCCCATGCTGCTTCTAGACACTTTGTTGTTTTACCTCACTGAAAGACTCGCATAGGAGATTAAATGTTTACTTTGGCCCTTTGGGAGGTTGCCCCAGTGCAGATGAGGCCAGCCAAGGAAGCGGCTGGCAGGGGCCTCCGTGCAAGAGAAGGTACTGGTCTGGACCAGGATAGGGAGAGACTGGGCCCAGGAGTAGGGGGAGTAGGGGGCATGGAGAGTGATGTCAGAGGCAGATTGAATAGGATTACAGTGGGGCATGATCTCTTAGAATCTTTTAGGGCACTTTCTATTTTAAAAATTGCTGGCTCAGGAGTCCCTGGGCTGGACCGTCTTGCCAGGTCTGTCTAACCTTTTTCCCCTACCGAGGAGGCCTGAGTGGCCGATAGTTTTCAGATGAAGCCTGCTGTGTGGGTCTGTGATCAGCTCACACAGGAGTCCTGTAACTGGGAGGACCTGGCTTTGTAGCACGCTGAACTGGAGCAATTTTTATATTACATAAATATAAGCATATATTAGTATGTTATATAAATATACATTATATAAAATATATAATATGTATAATCATATATATGAGTATATACATTTAGATACCCATACATATGTCTATATATAGACATATATGTGTATAAATATATCACTATTATACATCATATATATCTCACTATACATACATTGTATATATATTACACTATCTACTATCTATATATATATATACACATACATGTATATATATTACATCATGAATCAGGAACTCCAAGTTCTGGTTGTAACTCTGACTGGCAAGTGTCCCACCTCTGCATTAGGACAACACTCGTCTCTCTTCTTTCCCATTGTCCTACCATAAAACCCCAGCAGACAGCCTTATTTTTGGGCTTGGTGTTTGTCATGGAGGTGCTGTGGTTTCATGGTCCAGAAACAAAACCACTCTGTTTCCTTCCGAATAACTAGGGAGAGCTTAGAAATGTGGGTGTCACCATGACTGGGGGTGGGGACTGCTTAAAACTGGCAGCCATCTCTCAGGGCAGAGGCAGGGCTGGGTGTTCCCCAGGAGCAGTCCCGAGGCAGGCATGGGAATATGAGTGGCTGGGGGGAGCCGACCCAAGGCAGCACTGTTGGGTGAGTGTGGAAGGGAGTCAGGGAAGGCAAAGAGCTGACACAGAATGTGTTGTCAAGATTGTCTTTGGGCTTCTTGCCCAGAGACGGGAGGGAGCTGGGGTGTTAACACACCAACTCCTGCCGGCCCTGGTGCTTGGTGCATGTCCGCTCTGGGGCACTGGCAGCTTTGCATCTGGCCTGAGCTGCCTCCACAGCTAAAAACCAGCCTCTAGCCAGAGAACCACAGATGCCCTCTGAAGGCTGCCTTCTGTGTCTAGAGGGGGATGTTGAGGGCAAAGGCAGGGTACCAGTGGTGTCTGCTGCACTCTCCTTGAAGAACACCGGGACACTCGTATATTTGGAAATTCAGTCTGTTTAACTTTGGGCTTTAACTTCTTTAGCATTTTTTTTTTTTTTTTTTAGTTGGAGTCTCACTCCATCGCCCAGGCTAGAGTGCAGTGGCATGCTCACGGCCACCCCAGCATCAATCTGCTGGGCTCCGGAGATCCTTCTGCCTCAGCCTTCTAAGTAGACGGAACTACAGGCACCTGGTACCACACCAGTAGTAGCTAATTTTTTTATTTATTGTAGAGATGAGGTCTCATCAAGTTGCCCAGGCTGTTCTCAGACCCGTGGGCTCCCAAAGTGCTGAGATTACAGACTTGAGCAACTGCCCCCAGCCCTTTGACATTTTCAAACATTTTTTTTTCTCTTACTTCAAGCACATTCATAAAATCAGAAGGCAACATAGCGAAGGAATCAAGAGAATGGGCTTTATGGTCTTAGTGTCTCAGAGCCTCAGTTTCCTCATCTGTAAAATGGGATTAAAATACTACTTGCCTCAGAGGTACTGAGAGAAGTAAGTTTTTGTCTGTGAAGTGTTTCACACAAAAACTGGCTATACATTTAGATACCAATTTCTTTTGTTATTATTGTATAAAATTTAAAAATTATAACTAAGCAAAAAGATTTAAATGACCTGCAGTTTTATCTCTTCCCACTTAGAGATAAACCTGTAAACATTTTCATGTATATTCTTCTAATACTTTCCCTACATATCCACATATTAAAATCTATACACCTATCCATGTGCATCTATATAAAACAAGAGACGGGATCTCAGTGTCCATATTGCACCTAAACATTTTACAGCTTAACTTTACTTATTCATTTGGATAGCTAATGCATTTCCAAGATTCGAAATGAAAAATTATCAAAGTGTGGTCAGTGAAAAGTCCCCACCTGTTCCCATTGCTCCATCCATCCATTTTTCTGTCCCTGAGGGAATGAATTTAAAACTTATTTTTAATTATATCTCATTTTCCCCCCTGAAACTCTTTGTAGCTGCTTTGAGCTAGAAGTGTAAAAGATTTGATTGAACTTACTATAACTTATTGTCTATCAATCAGCGATTCTGAGAGAGTTTCTCGTAGGTGGCAAAGGTGACCTCAGAAATTGAACTGCATGTCCCCAGCACATTGACGATACAAGTCCATCCCTGTAGACAGTTTTTCCTAGTGATCGTGTTCCAGTTAATAAGGGTGGTGGGTCTGGGGGTCGGGGCCGGCTGTGGATCATGCACAACCTTGGCCCAAACCATAAGTGCCCCAAGCCTGTCATGCATTGCTTCATTTCTTGGTGACTCCGCTGAGCAAAGCCCTTCCTTCACCCAAGGCCTTGTGGTGGTGCCCCCTGCGTTCAAGGCAGAGCGACAGAAAGACCAAAATAAATTGTTCTCAGTGATGCCAGAGGTTGGGCATAGCTCCATCCAGGGGCTGAGTCATCAGCAGTTAAATTAAATAAGGTTGGGCCTGGGGTGGGTATAGTTAGCCAACTCTGTGGCCCACGTCTCCCTGTGTTGAGAAGGTGGAGAGTGAAGTCAGAGGATCTGGGTCTTGAGTGTGCCAGCTCTGCCTTTTCCCACCCAGGTGACTCCTTCTCCCGGCTCCTCAGTTTCCACGTCTGTGCAGTAGGATTATACATTGCCATTCAGTAGACCTTGGAGTGCTACCCAACAAGCTGCCTAACATCGTATGCCTATGGAGTACTTGAAATGAAACTTGTGCAGCTAAGGCACTGAATTTTACATTTTACATCATTTTAATTAGCTGACATTTACACTTAAGTAGCTACATGGAGAGTATGGTACTGGGCTCATGCCTGTAATCCCAGCACTTTAGGAGGCTGAGACAGGAGGATTGCTTGAACTCAGGGATTCCAGACCAGCCTGGGTAACTTAACGATACTTTGTCTCTACAAATACAAAAACAAAAAACAATTAGCTGGGCATGATGGTGTGCACCTGTAGTCCCAGCTACTTGGGAGGCTGATGTGGAAGGATTGTCTGAGCCAGGGAGCTCGAGGCTTCAGTGAGCCGTGAGGGTGCCACTGCACCCTAGCCTGGGCGAGATATTGAGACTGAGACCCCTGACTCGGAAAAACAAAAACAGAGTGAGATCCAGAATGAAGCCACCTGAGTTCAAATCCTGGCTCTGCTGCGTGAGCCAGTTTCTAAAGCTCCCTTGTGTTCATCCATCCAATGGGCCTCACCATAAGACCCACCTCAGAGGGTGGATTAAATGGTGACATTCGCTTAACCTGCTGTCTGGCACCAAAGCAGCGCTTGTTCATGTCAATTTCTTGAGGATGGTAATCACTAACACCAGGCTTTCCCAGGGCCCAGCACTTGGAGGTCGAAGTACAACGCAACTCTGTAAAGTTAGAGCGGTTTCTTGAGCTCTCCTTTTGATGACTGGGGCAGGTGTGTGTCTTCAGTTCCAAAGAGGCCTGGGTTCTGTGCCAGGAGCGGGCCTGTTGCCGTGCCCTGAGACTGGCAGTGCCAAGCCCTGCCAGATTTGTAAGACGCTGGACGTGGTGCAGAGGGAGGAGGAGCCAGCTGTTGCCTAACGGTTGTAGGGGGCACAGCCACCCTCCTGAGAAGGCCAGCCGAGGACCTGTCAGCTGTCTTTTGGGTTTACTGGCAGGGATGGCACAGGGCCACTGGGTTCGTGGGGGTGAATGGGGTGAGCCATGCGCTGCGAGGCAGAGACAGACCTGAGGCTATTTCTGTCGCTGGGTTGCGGGTTCCGTCTCCACCACCCTTTGAGGTCCTTCTTACCCCCTGGCTTGGGGGCTGCTGTTTGGTGTTCACATATCTTGGCCCTCCCTGCCCCCTCCTAACTGAGGCCTGTGCAGGTGACAGGCTGGCGTGGGTCCTGGGCTGGCCTTAGGAACAGCTTCCATCTACCCAGCTGCCCGTCTTCCCCTCTCCCAGGTGTGAAACTGGAGGATAACTTGGCAGAGGACAAAGGTAGACTCCCCCAAGTGACTTTCTCCCAACTTGTTTTATTACAGAGCAGTCAGGTCTTAAAAGTTTAGACAATCCCCCTCTCCCATCCCCCATCCCACCAGCTCACAAACACACTGGGAGTCTTCATATTTGGTTTGTTTATGTGTCCATGCATTTTTCATTGCACTGGCAGAAACCGACTCCATAGTGAATCTGTCTGCTGGGGGGTGTTCTCCATGCACTGTCTCCTTTAGTCCTCAAACTCCTTTGAGGCATTTGGCATTGAAGTTACAAAGGAACTGAGCCTGGAAAGGTGAACTGGCTTGGCAGAGGCACCGCGGACACTCTGTTCACTTGGAAGACATTTGTCCACAAACCCTTTTTGCCAAACTTCTTGTATCCGTTAGAAATGTTTTTGCCCACACGTTACAAAAATCCTAACAAGAAATAAGTATTTAAAAAAATTTTTTTACATTAAAAAAACTTAGGAGTTCAGAGTTAGCAAGGTGGCTTAACTAAGTCATTGGGTCTTTTCCATATCCTTCTCCTTAAAGTGTTGGCTTGTGGTCTCTTGGTCCCAAGGTGGTTGCTGTGGCGTCAGGCTTCATATCCTTTTTTCAGGTAGGAAGAAGGGGAGGCAGCACCACAGCTCCCTAGAATCTTCCCCACTTCCCCTTGTGTTCTTGTTTGGTGGGAATTGGGTCACGTGAATACTCCTAGCTGCAAAGGAAGCTGACAAGTGAGTCTCTGACTTGTGAATCCCAGGGAGGGAAGCTGTCTGGTAGCCCCATCTGCCCTGGATGCCTGCACTTTGTCCTTTCTGTCTTGCAGGTGATTTCTGTGTTAGAGTAAACAAACACACAGAAAAGCATGGGCTTCCGCCATATGCACTTGACCTCTGTGCTGTTCTCTTTTTTTTTTTTTTTGAAAGCAAGATTTATTGAGAGGACAGAAAAGATCCCACAGTGGGAGGGGACCCAAGGGGGTCGCCCTGTGCTGTTATTTTTAAACATTTTCCTTTTCCAAAAGTCTAATAACTTAATTTAAAAAAGAGCCTTTCGGCCATTGCTTTTGACAAGTTCTGGCCCGGCCATGTGTTCATTGAGCTATGGCAGCCATACTTTTGTTAAGCCCCGGCCCAGCCATGTGGCTTTCTGAGCTCTGGCTAGGCCATGCTTTCCTAAGCTTTGGTCCCCTCCCCTACCTCTCTCTCTCTCCAATTTACTTTTTAAATAAACTATATTTTCCAACCTAAGAAAAAAGGAACCTTTCAAACTCTATTGTAAATAGAAAACGAGTGTCATTTGCCTTAAATGGAAAAATAACAGTAAAAATTAAATACAATTAAAAATAAAATGACATTTTAAATCAGTGAATGGTCTGAGTTTGAGGCTATCTTCTCTGTTAAACCCAGAGATGAACAGATAACAGGGTGTAGGTGGTAAAGTCACAGTGGCACCAAGCAGAGACTGTCTCAGGGACTTCCAACGCTCCCTTGAAAATTAGAAAACAAGCTGGGCTCGGTGGCTCAGCCTGTAATCTCGCGCCTTTGGGAGGCTGAGGTGAGTGGATTGCCTGAGCCTGCGGGTTCGAGACCCGCCTGGGCAGCGAGACCTCATCTCTACAATAGATCCAAAAAAAAATCAGCCGGGCGTGGTAGCTTAATTCCGGCTACTTGGAAGGCTGAGGTGGAAGGATCACCAGAGCCCAGCAAGTCGAGGCTGTGGTGGCTGGGAGCGGCCACTACACTCCAGTCTGGGCGACAGAGTGAGACTCCAACTCAAAAAAAAAAAAAAAGAAAATTAGAAAACAGCTTTTACACAGTGGCATTCAAGGCGCTTTTGAGCTGTGCCTGGATATCAGAGCATATTGTCACCTAGAACCATCTTGCCTCCCGGTGGGCTGCTTCCTGCTTCTGAGGGACTCAGTACTACCTCATTCTGTCTTTTCTGTGCCATGTGGGTACTGGGACAGGGAATGCAGAGTAGAAGGGTCTGTGCCCTGGCTGGGGTGGCATGGGGTGGGAGATGTGAAGCTTACAAGGGAGAGGGCCTCAGACTTACCTCTGGCACAAGGCATTTTGATCAGGTAAATTGCCCCAGAAGGTTGGAAGTCACTTTGACCTGGGAAATCAGCACTGACTTCCTGGAACACTAAAAGGGTGGGATTCGGGCAAATACAAATTGTGCTGGGGGTAAAAGTCTATCCATGGAGAAGGAATAGGATGAAAAGGCCATTCAAGTCACAGTACTCGTTTGAGAACCTGGTAGCATGGTCAGGGCCTGCAGCATAGACTGAGTTAGGTTGTTTTGTTTTGATTTTGGTGGGCAGACTTGAATGCCTTGCCCAAGCCAATGGACAGTGGGAGCCATTGCGATGATGATTTTAGAGCTGGGTAGTGACAGGATCAGACCTTCCCAGCATGTGAGCCTTGTACCTAAGGCAGCTATTCTTGGACCAACATAAGCCATTTCCTTCACAAATCTGCTTGAGGGGAATTCTTTATTTTCCCTGAAATACAAGATGCACGCCTCAGTCTCCCTAAGGAGCAAGCGTGCTCACATTTTTCTGAGTCAAGCCCTGTACTGCTGTGTTTTATGTTGAATTGAGCCTTGGGATTGAGTTTCCTCTGCTCTGATCATCAGTTCTGGGGCTGGGTCTTCCTTCCTGCCCCCTCTGCCAATGCCAGGTTGGACACAGCCTCTGGGCTCATCTCTGACTCACTTTTCTCTGTGAGCCATACTAATTGCCCTTGGAAACCTTTCAGTTAAATATGTAAGGATCTTGCCATAAAGTAGAGCTGTAAAGTTCCATGTGAGGGCAGGGCTTGGTTTTATTGCTCATTAGACACTTTTATTGAGTCTGCCCCAGGGGAGAGGTTGAGAACCCTGACCTCCCAAGCTCTCAGTTGAGTCAGCAGAGGAAGTATTTCCCTTAGGTGTGATTCCACATATATCCAAAGTTCTAGAAAAGGTGTGAACCCTTTGAACCAGAAAGCCCACTTCTAGGGAGAATTTATCTTGGGAAATAATTGCATGTGGGTGATTATTGCACTGTTGGTTCTGATATTCACTGATTGGAAAGCTGACCATTAATGATCCCGTAGTGGTAGGTGACCCTATGATGGATACTAGGAGAGGGTTGGGAACCACCGTATGAGGGGATTGCTATTGATGTGAAGGATGATCATGACATCATTGAAGTCAAATGAGTTTTTTGGTAGCGTCATGATCTGATTATATTTGAATTTTTGCCTCAAGTTACTGTTTTCACTGGCAAGGCCCATGTTCTGTCTGTCAGAATGCTGCCAGTAAATGTTGGCTCTGGACAGTGAGATTTAGGGTTATTAAAAGCACTTGCTCACCTGTGTTTTTTAATTTTTCTGTCATGCAGTATACCTGAAGAGGTCTACTGAAGGGATGGGTCTCAGAATATTGTAAGAACTTTGGATGTTTGAAAGAGGAGGATGTCCTACCCTTGGAAAAGTCTAGCTTCCATGGTGTAGAGCTGGGGTTAGCAGACTTTTTCTGTAAAGGGCTATAGTAAATACTTTAGGTTTTCTGGGACATATGGCCTCCAGGGCAACTATTCAACTCTAACACATAGATAATGGCTCTTGAAATAAGCCATAGATAATATGTAAATAATGAGTGTGGCTGTGTCTCAATAAAACTTTATTTACAAAAACAGGCAGTAGACCAAGTTTGGCCTGTGGACTCTTAGTTTGTCAGTTTCTGGCCTAGAGAAAAACAAGGGGGAAAAAAGCAACTGGATTAATGGTTTCAGTGTGTGGTCAACCAGTCCAAAAATAGCACAAATTGGAGGAAGGAACAGGGCAATGAAAAAAGAAAAGGCAGATGTTTAACTGGAGGGGTAAAGATAAGTTGTAACATTGTTTCTCCAGTTTAGCAGTTGTACCTGGACAGGGGGCTCTGGGGGAGGCAATTTGGACTATGCTTTGGAGAATTTAAAAGACAAAACAGCATATTAAAAGCTCTGAAAAGTCTTGCTGGAAAGATTCCTGTTTACTATTGTTGAACCCAGAATTTCCCAAACTTCTTCTTCTTGGTTTTTTTTTTTTGAGTCTGGGCCTCACTCTTTCACCCTGGCTGGAATTCAGTGGTGCAATCACAGCTCATCACAGCCTTGACCTCCTGGGCTCAGGAGATCCTCCTGCCTCAGCCTCCCAAGTAGCTCGGACTGTAGGCACATGCTACCAGCCCAGCTAATTTTTTTATTTTTTGTGGAGACAAGGTCTTGCTATGTTGCCCAGACAGGTCTTGAAATTCTGGACTCAAGCAATCTTCCTGTCTCGGCCTCCCAAACTACTGGGATTATAGATGTGAGCCACTATACCCAGGCCCGAACTCTTTTAATGTATCACTAAACTCTTGTGGGTGTGAATGTGTCCTACCCAAACCAGATGGTCCAGGGAGAGTTTGGGGACAGCCACCCCAAGCTTCAAGTTCCCCTACCCCCCCACCAGGCCCTCCCCCCACCTCCAGATTCCAGAGCCAGGAGCGTTCACTGGTGGGAACTCTAATGGTGGAATTTACACCGAGGTCAAGACTGTGCTAATTATGGCAATTCTTGAAGAACTAGTACACATTCTAGAGGATGCTTAGCTCTCCCTGCTACTCCTGTCGACTGGGGAGTTAGGCTTTTTTTTAGCCCCTCAGCAGTCCTTTGTTGAGCACTGGCCAGTTGTTTTCGAGGAATCACAGGATGAGGGAGATTTAGAACTCACATCTCCAAATCTCAGAAGTTGGTATCCATGGGGGATGTGTCTGTTGTAGAGAGACGTGGAAAATGCAGAACCGATGAGTCTGAGGGTGGAGCCAAGTTGGAGTCCCAGAGTCTTTCGAGTGGCAGGGAATTGAATGACCCCTGTTCATCCTCTTGTTTCTGAGGCTCAGAGTAAGGGAGGGGGCTTACCCAAGCCATCAGGTTAGTGGAGGAGCTGAGGCGAAACTAGGGTGATGGGTGGAGGTTCTGTTTTTATGAACTATCCAGAAATGGCAAATTCGTAGAGACTAAAAGCAGATTAGGGGTTGCCAGAGGCTGGGGGAGGGGGAGATGGGGAGTGACTGCTTAATGGATGTGGGATTTCCTTTGGGGTGATGGTTGTACAGCATTGTGAATTTGCTAAAATGCCGCTGTGCTGTGAATTTTGAAATGGTTGCAGTGGTGCATTTTATATTTTGTGGTTTTTGCCATTTTTTAAAAAAATGTCAGATGATGGGATAATTTATCTTCCAAACTTTGATACCTTAGAGAGTAAAAGGGTTCTGTCCCAGGTAAGCCAGAATGTGGGCTTATCCTGACTAAAAACCATCCTATTCTGGCTCCTGGGCCAGTGTTTTTTACTCCTGGACACAACCGTGACTCACGTTAACAGAATTGTGCCATTTTAAGAAAAGTAAGCCTCTTAGACTTTTCACCAAGGCAGCCTCAGGTTTCCCCAAGGAGGGTAAATGAACAGACTCATGCTCTGTGACTGCATTTCTCCCATACCACTGGGCCTTTGCACGTTCTGTTTCCTCTGCTGACACCATCCTCCTTTTCTGCTTGGCTAATTCCTCCCAGTCTCAGTTGAGATATATTGCCCTGACCACTCCTCCTTTAGGCTTTTTTTTTTTTGAGTTGGAGTCTCACTCTGTCACCCAGACAGAGCGCAGCGGTACAATTGCAGCTCACTGTAGCCTTGACCCCTGGACTTAGGTGATCCTTCCTTCCACCTCAGCCTTCTGAGTCGCTTGTACTACAGGTGTGCGCCATCATGCCTGGCTAATTTTTTTCTGTTTTGTAGAAACAAGGTCTCACTGTTACCCAGACTGGTTGCCAACTCTTGGGCTCAAAGAATCCTCGTGCCTCAGCCTCCCAAAGTGGTGGGATTACAGGCATGAGCCACCGCACTCAGTCTTCTTTGGGCTTTTATGACCCCCCCATTTCTGTCCCCACCAGGGCATTACCCTGAATGTTACCGTGTTTACTGTCCTCCTCCCCCACAAGGGTGTGTCACCACTGTGATCAGAAGGGTATCTCCTTTGTTTACACTGCATTCCCAGCCTAGCATAGCTCAGTGTAGACCATGAGGGCTTGAGTGGAAATTTACCTGAAGGATGTAGGTCCCCTTGAACTGGAGTCACATTGTAATTAGAGTTTAAGCATTTGCTTTCCTTTATATACATTTTTTGTTTTGCATGTGTGTGTTTTGCTTTTGCTTTTTTATTGTGGTAAAATATAGATAACATGAAATTTACCATTTTAATCATTTTTAAGTATACAGTTTGGTGGCATTAAGTTCATTCACCTTGTTGTGCAGTCATCACCACCATCCATCTCCAGAGATGTTGCATCTTCTTATTCTGAAAGTCTGTACCCAATAAACGGTAACTCCCCATACCCCTGCCCAGCCCTGATGACCACCATTCCATTTTCTGTCTTGATGAGTCTTCCTGCTCCCGGCCCCTCACAGAAGTGGAGTCAGTCAGCATTTGCCCTTCTGTGTCTCTCTTTTACTCTCACTTGGCCTCATGTCTTCAAGGTTCATCCATGGGGTAGCATGTGTCGGAATGTCCTTCCTTTCAAATTCCAAATAATATTTGATCGTATAGATAGACCACATTTTGTTTATCTGTTCACTCACTGATGGACAGGTGAGTTATTTCCACCTTTTGGTTATTGTGAGTAATGCTGCTTTGAACTTTGGTATACAAGCACCTCTTTAAATCCCTGATTTTAGTTCCTTTGGCTACATGCCTAGGAGTGGAATTTCTGGATTCTGTTTCAGTTTTGAGGGCCACCCCCATACGGTTTTCCACAGCAGCTGGACTGTTTTACTTTCCCACCAGCAATGTAACAGGTTCCAATTTCTCCACATCCTCGCCAGCACTTGTTGTTTACTTCTTTCTTTTCTTTTCTTTCTTTCTTTCTTTTTTTTTTTTTTTTTTTTATATAAGAGCCACTCTCATGGGTGGGAAATGCCCTTTACACCTGAATGTCATAAAAAGCAGTTGTTCTAATTAAGCCCATGTGGACTTTGGTAAAAAGCTGCCAGTGAGGGTGGGTAGGATCCACAGCTCCAGCCATCTATGGGCAAGTCAAATCACTCCTCCAGCCTTAGTTTCCTCATCTGTGAAATGGGGTCGTAACAGGACCTGCCTCTTTGGGTTGTTAAAGGGATGAAATGAAATAATCCTTGTAAAGCATTTGGCATGGTGCCTGGCACGTGATGTGAGTTTGATAGATCATCGTTACTTTTATTCTTAGCATCTGAAAGCTCTAAAAATGGGCAGGAGAGGGCCTTGGCATGTCACATTTCAAGTTGGCTGGGAGAACACAGTGCAGAGGGAAACCTCCAGTACTGAGACATCAAAAGAAATGTTGGACAAACAACAGTCGTGGACGTACAAAGGAGTTTTAAAATTTACTAACAGTTTCATCCTAGATCTCAACCACTTTTTTCCTTTCCCATTTGTTGCCTAGGCTGGAGAGTGCAGTGGCATACTCACGACCACCCCAGTGTCAACCTGCTGGGCTCCCGCGATTCTTCCACCTCAGCCTTCCAAGCAGCCAGAACTACAGGCATATGCTACCATGCCCAGCTAGTTTTGTTTTGTTTTGTTTTGTTTTAATTGTAGAGACGAGGTCTTGCCAAGTTTCCCGGGCTGGTCATGAACCCACGGGCTCAGGCAGTCCACTCTCCTCGGCCTCCCAAAGTGCTGGGATTACAGGCTGAGCCACCCAGCCTGACCTGAATTATTTTTATAGGATATGTTTTTACAAATGGGTTTACGTTGAAAATAGTTAAATGTGTTTTGGAGTGAGGTGTGTGTGGGGGGGGGCACTTGATTTAAAGTCAAAAGCTGTAGATTTTAACCCTGCCTCTACCCCTCACTAGCCTGGGATCAGGAACGGGCTGTTTCTGGACCGCATTTTCCTCATCTGTATAATGGTGGTGGTAATTTGAACAGCATGAACTTGTTGGGATGCTGAAAGAAAGCAGAAGGAGATCATGCAGTATGGGGCCTGACTCTTGATGGCATCTCAGAAAATGTTAGTGGAAGGTGAGCATTGCCAAACTGCTTTCATAACTCGCCTTGACCCTGGGAGTGGATGAGCAAATCCCTCTCTTCACAACTGCACCTGCATTGGATATTGTTGTTTTCCTCTTGCAGGGAGAGTCTCCCTTTAGGCGTTTTTAGTACGCTGACTTTATGCCTATATGGCGTCAGACTCTGAGGATACAGCGGCAGACAGGACACAGGACCCTTCTTGTCAAGAGCCCCCACAGAAGTAGTCACCACACATTCCCTCAGTGCTGGACGAGGGGGAGACACAGGGGGTGAGACGCTGGGGCATAGAGAAGGCACCAAAGCCAACCCTGGGGTATCAGGCAAGGCTCCCTGGAGGAGGAGGTGGCATTGAGGTTATGAAAATTGAGGCTTGAATAGAGATTAGTCAGGCAGTGAGGAAACGGCAGTGCAGAGGCATGAAGGTGAGGAAGAGCATGATGTGTCTTGTCACCTGTCTGGGGCTCACTGTGCTCAGGTATGTGAGTGTGAGAGAGACAGACAGGCAGGTGGGGAGAGGTCAGATCTTAGACTGGAGTTGGAGAGATAAAGAGGCTCTAGGTCCCGCAGGCCCTCGGGGAAGGAGTCTGATCTTCATCCTGGGGACAGTGGGGAGACAGGCGCAGGCTTGAGCAGGGTGTGACATCTGGCACCTCCGTATTGGACCGTTGCTCTGGCTGACTCTAGGGGAACAGACTGTAGGTCAGTAAGGAGGCTGATTTTAAATGTCCCTTCTCAGTGCCACCTTCCTTGGCCACCCCATCTCAAATTCCTTCCATTACTGCCACTTGTCCATTACAGCATTCTGTATTTTATTGTTCTTTATGTTTATTGTCTTTTCTTTGTCTTCTTGAATGTCAGCTCCGTGGGAATCAGGGTTTTACACACACACACACACACACACACACACACACACACACACACACACACACACACATTATTTTTTTTTTGAGTCAGAGTCTCACTCTGTCTCCCAGGCTGGAGTGCAGTGGCATGCTCAGGACCACCGCTGCTTCGACCTGCTGGGCTTCCACCTCAGTCTTCCAAGTAGCTGGAACCACAGGCGCATGCCACCACACCCATCTAGTTTTTGATTTATTGTGGAGCCGAGGTCTTACCATGTTGCCCAGGCTGGTCTCGAACCCCCGGACTCAGGCAATCCTCTCGCCTCTGAGTCCCAAAGTGCTGGGATTATAGGCCTGAGCCACCACACCCACCCTCTTTTTTTTGGGGGGGGTGGAGTTTTGAGTCTCACTCTGTCACTCAGGATGGAGCGCAGTGGAATGATCATGACTCACCACAGCCTCCGCTTCCTGGCTCAGGTGATCCTCCCACCTCAGCCTCCCCAGTAGCTGGGACTACAGGTGCATGCAGCCATGCCTGGCCCAGGATCAGGATTTTGTTCACTGCTGTGTCCCAGCACCTGGACCAGAGCCTGGTACATATCAGGTGCTTGATGATTGTGAATGGGAAGGAAGGCACATGCTAGGGCTGCAGCCATGGGGACAGAACTGAGAGGATACAAGGACCCTCTGGACATCTGACATTTCAGTGGGGCCCTTCTGTCTAGGCCCATGGGCAGACAGACCTGTGTACACAGCAGTCCTGCTCTTCCGGGAAGATACAGGCACACACTTGGCTAGACTGTCCTCGGCTCTTCTCACAGTGCACTGCGCAGGGTGATCTACAGACGAGGGGGATAGGGGTCGTGTTCCAGAAGATGCTGGAAGGGGTGAGGCCCAGCCCACGCCCCTTGCCAAATGGTGGCATCCCCAGGAAGTGGCAGCCAGAGATGGCGGAGTGAACGGCCGATGAGCTCTCAGATGGGACTTGAGGCTGTAATTGTGAGAGCTCCTTGGCAGCTGTGAGGCTGAAACCACGCCTCTGAGTCTGGGACGAGAGTGGCGGAGAGGCTGGGCTTGGATGAAGTTCTGCCCTGGCCGCCTCTCAGACCCTCGGGAGACCTGAGCTCCAGCCCCTCCTCAGTGCCAGGCACAGAGCCTGGCTTTGCCGAGGTGGGTCAGGCGGAGGGAGGGATGAACACCTGTGATTGACTCCTGTTGCTCTTGGCTGACTCCTTTCTCAGACAAATGATTTTTTCTGTTTCTATTTTTTATTTTTTGGTAGAGATGGGGTCTCGTCGTGTTGCCCAGGCTGGTCTCAAACTCCTGGCCTCAAATGATTCTCCTGCCTTGGCCTCTCAAAGTGCGGGGATTACAGGTGTGAGCCACCATGCCCAACCTTTATTTTTATAAGTGATTTTTTTTCCTGCATTAAATGGCAGGAAATGGGAACTTTGAGTTTTGCAAATTAATCCGGGGAGATGAAGTTTGTGGACTTGGCAGGTTCAGCAACAGGAAAATAACCCACTGCTGTGCCCAGTGCTGGTGACCAGACTGACGTCCTCTCTCTCCTGGTCCGCCACAGCCTCCTGACCTCCCAGGTGAATGCCTTGCTTCCCGTCTATTCTCATGCTGACCTCCATGATGGCTAATACATATACACAAACAGAGGTGGCTCAGTCTCGGTTTTGGCTCGCTCTTCAGGGAGCTCTAATTTACCTGGTTTTGGCCACAGTGTTCAGCTAGTACACTATTTAAAAAGATTAAGGCCAGGCACAGTGGCTCACACTTGTAATCCCAGCACTTTGGGAGTCCGAGACCAGAGGATTGTCTGAACCCAGGAGTTCAAGACCAAACTGGGCAACGTTGCGAGACATCATTTCTACAATAAATAAAAAATTAGCTGGGTGTGGTAGCTAGGGTGCGCCTGTGGTCCCAGCTACTTGGAGGGCTGAGGCAGAAAGATCGCCTAAGCCCAGCAGGTCGAGGCTGTGGTAGCCATGAGCGTGCCACTGCACTCTGGGCAACAGAGTGAGACCCCAACTAAAAAAACCAACAAACAAAAAGAGGGAGCGAGCCCACCCCAGTCACCCTCTATGTGAGTGGGCTTTCGAAATGTTTTGGAAGAAACGAACATCTCTTCCCTCAAGCATAACATATGTGGTACATGTAAAGTGAGGATTTAAAACATATAGTTACATCAGTTACGTGTATTTTACAGCAGGTTAAATGAAAACAGACTCATGGATTTCTAGGGCTGGGAAGGACTTTTAAAATATTATTCAGTTTAACACTTCTTTTACTTTCGCTTGTTTAGTGATTTACTAGTTTATTCATTGATTCACTTGGGCAGCCGTGTTTACATACCAGGTATTTTCAAGGCATTTGAAATGGGAACTTGAGAGGTAATCTGAGCCATAAAGCAGATTACAGGCCTGGCATGGTGGCTCACGCTTGTAATCCCAGAACTTTGGGAGGCTGAGGCGAGAGGATCGCTTGAGCGCAGGAGTTCAAGACCAGCCTAGGCAACACAGGGTGACTTCATCTCTACAAAAATATTTTTTAAAAATTAGATGGGCGTGGTGGCATGTGCCTGTAATCCTAGCTACTCGGGGAGGCTAAGGCCAAAGGATCGCCTGAGCCCAGGAGGTCGAGGCTGCAGTGAGCTGTGATCATGCCACTGACGCCAGCCTGGGTGATAGGGTGAGACCCCAACTCAAAAAAAAAAAAAAAAAAAAAAATCAGATTTCAGTCACCACAGGCACTGTTCTGTGTTAGAGGTCTGTGGACGGACAGACTTACTTGCCCATTTCCTTTCATGTAGTGTGGACACTGAGGTGGGTTCAGGAACCCCAAAGGGGCCACATTTGTGAACCACTAATCCTGATTCAGTGGTGTTTGCTCTTGGCAACTCTTTTCCCAGGAGAAGCCAGGCCATGCAGGAAAGCATCCATTGCACATTTGGACAGGTGCACTGTGGTGACCCTGTGAGGCGGATGGCATGGCAGCAGGTGTCTGCTGGTGGCCTCCATGAGGCTCCTGCTTTGAGAGAACAGATCTGGTAGCTGGGTGAACAAGGAGCTCATACCCTGAGCCCCTGCAGAATGGGGTCTGATCATGGTCGTGGTAGACAGATGGGGACTTCTGGGGCCTCAGTGGGTGGAGTCTCCAGCTAAGCACACCACAACTCATTGGCTCTGCCTTCCGGTAGTCATAGCCATAGTGAGAGCAGCACATCTTCAGGTCCCAGATTGCTCAGTGTCATTTGCCATGAGACTATGGCAGCCAGTCTGCTCAGCTTCTTAGAAGACTGGAGAGTAGGGTCAGAAGATGTGAAGTCCCTATGTTTCTCCTTCTTTATGGTTGCATAATATTTAAAAAAAAAAAAGATGTTTCTTTGTTCATTTTTCTATCTGCTCAGCATTTATTTATCCACCTAGTGATCATGTATTTGGGACTTTTATGTGTCAGACCGTTGTGCTCGCTGCTGGGAACTTTGGGCACCCTCCAGGGGCCTCCCACTGAATGAGAACGACTGATGTGTCTTGAAGGATCATGCCCCACTGGATGTAACCGGGTGGCTGCGCTGACTCCTGTCGAGTGTCTTCCGTGAACCTGTGAGAGGGAGAAGTAGCAGGTGATGGCGACAGAGACCCCCAAGCTGTGGTCTGAGGGGTGGGCCTGGGTCTGCGTGCAAACAAGAAGCGTGTTCCCCAGAGCAGGCGTGCCATGTGCAGAGGCCCTGGGCAGGCGTCTGAGGACTTCCAAGAAATGCAGTGTCCCAGTCCTGCTGAACAGGGAAATTAGCACCTTGATGACTCAGCAGTGACCTCCTCCGCTAAGTAGAGGAGTCGTCCAGGGCCCTCACTCCCAATCCCAGGCAGTTAATCCTCCTCTTTATGAGCTCCCACACCCCCTGTTAAAAACCATGACATTTACTACAATGGTGTTGAAATTGTGTGTGTGTGTGTGTGTGTGTGTGTGTGTTTCTTACAGAAGACTGTGAGTTCCATGGGTGCAGGGAGTACTTTTCACTCATCCTTGTACATAGGGTAGGTGTTGGTTAAACATGTATCTAAGAACCAGGGAAGCTTTTTATTGAGCACCTACTGTGGATTCAGCATTTTTCATGCACACACATATATATAAGGCTACAAAATTGAAAAACCAAAAGGAGCATAAGTTGTACAAGCTGGAGGAGACACCGGCGGATGCAGTTGGAACTCAAAGCTTTTGCGCCGTCTGTTCACATATTGCCGGAACTCCAGGACCGAGCCTGTATGTCCTGTGTTTTCCCAGACCTGCTGGGACGAGCCTGCCTTCCCCCACCCGGTGCTGCCATGGGAGTGTGAGGACAGTCCTGTTCGTGATGAGATGTGACACTGTTGGCTTTCCCTGGCAGTCACACCCCTCAACCCAGGGCCTGCCAGCTTGGGTAAGTGGGGCCCGAGCTTGCCCTGGACTTGGGGCTGGGGTGCTCCGTGGGTGGAGGGAGCCTGTGTGTTCAGCCAGGGGATTTTCTCTCTGGGCTTCAAATCCTGCCATTCTCCCGTGTCTTATACCCGGGCTACATTTGTGTCCCGAGCAGGGTTTCAAAAGATCGCAGGGGCTGGCCCTAAAGGTGGCCAGCCCTGCTTTTGGGTCAGATCCTACCTGGGGTCTTCAGATTCTGCCTGGGGTCTCCGCAGGTGGAAGTTCTCCAATTCTCGGATTCTCTGGATCTGTCCCTCTCTTCTGCCTCTAACCGTGTCTAGACAGTGTTTTCCGGGCTGGGGAGATGGAATCTGTTAGCACCAACGAGCACATAAGGAGGATAAAATACCAACATCTGCCTGCCTTTCTCTCCTGGAGTCTGCTGAGTGAGTCAGAGCCAGGGGAGCTGCACAAGGTCCTGAGGAAGGGAAGCCGGAGGCTTGCAGGAAGCGAAAATACCTTCTCCTGTTTTAGTCCATCTAGGTGGGGGCTAACCAGGGGCCGTTGTTCAGGGACAGAAAACACTGGTGTGAAAGGAGCCCAGGGGATCAAGAACAGTGACTCGCCTGGCACTTTGTAAGACCGGAAAGGAATAAAAGAATATATATATATATTTTTTGAGTTGGAGTGTCACTCTGTCACCCAGACTAGAGTGTAGTGGCTCCTCCTGGCCACCGCAGCCTCGAACTGCTGGGCTCCGGTGATCCTTCTGCCTCAGCCTTCAAGTAGCCGGAATTACAGGCATGCGCTACCACGCCCGGCTGATTTTTTGATTTATTTTAGAGATGAGGTCTCACTGCCCAGGCGGGTCTCGAACCCACGGACTCAGGCAATCCCAAAGGCGCGGGATTACAGGCTGAGCCACGGAGCCCAGCTCGAGAATAATGTTTTAAAAGCCAGGATCCAGTGGATTGAGGCTTTGAAAGGTCAGCTGTCAGCTGTGTGTTATAAACAAGTGTGGCGACCTCTCTAGGCTCTTCCCCTTAATTTTGCATAAAGGAAGGAGGATCCCTCCTGCCTTTCAGGTTGTTGGAGGATTAATGAGAGAGGAGGGCTCCCGCTTGGGTGCACAATGGGCTTGTGCCCTGAGCCACTGCAAAATGGGATGCAAGGAGGGTGAGCCTCCCAAAACAAACGAAGTTTGTGGTCTTATTCATGGTGAGCCCTCACTGGAGGCCATTACTTTTCATTAAGAGCATGAAGGCAGCCTGGAACGGTGGCTCATGCCTGTGATCCCAGCACTTTGAGAGGCGGAGGTGGGAGGATTACTTGAGGCTAGGAGTTCAAGACCAGCCTGAGCAGCATAGCAAAACCTCGTTTCTACAAAAAAAGTTCTTAAAAAATTTACTGCACATGGTGGCATGCACCTGTAGTTCTAGCTACTCAGGAGGCAGAGGCAGGAGGATAATTTTAGCTGAGGAGTTGGAGGCTGCAGTGAACTATGATCATGCCACTGCGCTCCATCCTGGGCAACAGAGTGAGACCTTTTCTCTAAAAAAATTTTTCTAATTTAAAAAAAAGTTGGCTGGGCATGGTGACTCAAGCCTGTAATCCTAGCACTTTGGGAGGCCGAGGTGAGAGGATTGAGCCCACAGGTTCGAGAACAGCCTGGGCAACTTGGAGAGACCTCATCTCTATAATAAATAAAAAAATTAGCCGAACATGGTAGTGTGTGCCTGTAGTTCCGGATACTTGGAAGACTGAGGCGGAAGGATCGCTGGAACCCAGCAGGTCGACGCTGGAGTGGCCTTACCACTGTGCTCCAACCTGGGCAATGGAGTGAGACTCCAACTCGGAAAAAAAAAAGTTTAAAAAGAATATGAAGGCATCCAGCATAAAATCTAACAGAAAAGAAAACAAAGGCAAACAAATGACAACAGCAGGTTGAGTGGGAAAATCGATGACTTTTAAAAAATGGCATCTCGAAGGGTTGGGAGGGAAAGAAAAGGGACCAGAGACAGAGGGATGATCTGGTGGGGCTGGTGCCCGAGCCAAGGGTTCACTACTGTGCTTTGTCACCCCAGGGACTCCTGCTTGGAGTCTCTATGTGAGCTGCGGCTGGACACGTGTCTTCTCTATGCTTGGTGCTCAGCACAGGGTTGGGATAAGCATCATCTGATGCCTGGATATGGGCAGGCTCTTTAAGAGGAAAGTCATTGGGGTGACAGGAGTGTGGGAGCGCCCACTGGGGCTTACGCAGGGAGTATGTGAGATAAGTTTGGCGTCAGACCTGGGATCGAATCCTGACTTAGCCTCTTGCTTCTGGAGTGACTCTGGGCCAGTTACTTTGCCTCTCCGGGCTGATTTCTTTATCTGTACAGCAGAGATAATAACTTTTACCATAGAAGCTCCCCTCAAGAGCAGCCGAGTTGGGAGAGCCCTCTGGGGAGTGTTGGCACCTTCTCCATACCCTTTGAGCTGTAAAGAGATTCAGAGACAGCTGTCCAGTTCACTCCCCTCCCCAAGAGCTCAGAGGGGTGGAAAAACAGGTCCAAGCCTGCCTGGAAAAGTCACTGGGGGGCCACTGTCCAGAATCTGGGACTCAGGTCTCTCTGTGTCATTCCCTCAAACCACTCTGCCTCAACCCACACACTGACCGGTTTTTCCTTTCATTTCTTATGAGCAGTTGCTTCTCCACTTCCAATGCTCCTAATCCTCATGGATCCACAGCCGTAACCATGGTGACGCGAGTCGAGGTTGGCTCCATAACGTCCCTGTCCGCGGTGCCAGTCCTGGGTGAGATCGGCAAGGAGGAGGCCCTGAAGCGGACCTACTTCTGCCCTGCTGGTGATGCCTCGGGGGTTCCCTCAGCCCTGATCTTGGAAGGAAAAAGACCCCTGAGGAGCCCGGCTCGCTTGTTCCCTCTACAGCTCACCCCAAAACCCTTCTCCAGGGAGCAGGCCCCAGACGTGAAAGTCCCTGTCGCACCCCTTCGGCCCGGTCTGACCGGGCCGTGTCCTTCTGGAGGGCCCTCCGAGGAGGTGGCAGCAAAGGACCTGGACGAGAGCATGCCTGGTTTGGTGGGACAGGAGGCAGGTAGTGGGGAGGGCCCAAGGAGAAGCTCGTCTGTGTTCAGCAAGACCGCGTTCTTGCGGCCCAGCCCCAATACTATGATTCTCTTTGAAACCACCAAAACCGGCCCCACTCTGGGGAAGGGAGTCAGCAAGGGGACTCAGGAGGCCATGGCAGGCGCATTTCAGGAGCCGCCTTCAGGCTCCCAGCCCAAAGTGGCCACCAAGCCTGCTCCACCCGCCAGAAAGCCTGTGGCAACCCTTCCCCGACTAGCCTCCCTGTCCCAGGACACAAGGCCACCTGCGGCCCACGAGGCTGCAAACCAAGACCAGCCTCTCTCAAAGGCCAGCAGTGTAGAGGATACAGCAGGGCCCACGCCAGAGCCCAGGCCTCATCCAAAGAGAAGGCCCGCATCAGCCATTTTCACCGAATCCATTCAGCCCCAGAAGCTGGGCTTTGGTGGGGTGGCCACGGTGGGGAAGGTGCCCCCAACACCTCCTGAGAAGACATGGAGGAAGCCCAGACCTCTGTCCATGGATCTCACGGCCCGGTTTGAGAGCAGAGAGACCTTGCTGAGAAAGGTGACTGACGAGGAAAACATATTGATGGCAGGCTCCACTGCTGGGCTAGACAGGGCCCCACTGGAGCCCAAGATGGACAGGGAGTCTTTGGCCAAGGCAGAGGCTCCCCTTTGTGACCCGGATTCAGACTTCCAGGAGGTGACCAAGAAAATCCACAAACGGAGAGAGAAGATGCTTTCAAAACAGGAGACAGGCAGCCCCAGAGCCCCGGGGAGCTCCACCAGGGCTGCCCCCAGAGATGACCAGAGTCCCTGGGAACCAAAAACCAAGTTGGACCGGGAGCCAGAGAAGGTGCCCGAGCCCCTTTCACGGTCACCCAGGTCAGGAAGAGGCCCAGGACTCGCTGAGGTCAAGAGCAGAGTGTCCGATGGGGAGGCCCCAGCCAGGGCAGAGTGGGCCTCCAGGGGCAGCGTCAGGAAGCGCATCAGCCTGTTTGTGGAGGAGAATGCCCTGGCCTCCGCAGCAGCAGTGGGGTGTGAGACCCCCCAGGCCACCCCTGTGTTCCCCCTGAGGGTGCCAGAGCCCGAGAAAGGCAGTGTGAGCGTCCTGGAGCGGATCAAATGTTGGGCTGCTGAGAGCCCCGAAGCAAAGCCCAAGGTCAAGAGGAGCCCGGTCCAGGCTCTGTCACCATCTCGGCCGCTGTCAGCGGATTTGACTAAATTGTAAGTGGGCACACCCCAATCACTTCCCTCAGCCCCTGCCTGCCTCAAGCCATCCCCTAGAGACCTTGAGGGAGCGGGAACCACAGGGCATCAGGTTCTGTGCAGGGCACCTGACGCTCCTCTATTTCCCTTAGCCCTGAGAGGAGGTGGTGGTAGTGACTATTTCTCACATGAGGAAGGTGAGGTGTGGAGGGAGTGCAGGTCTTCTCCAGGTGTGGCCAGCAGTGGGGCCCGGAGCTCGACTTCCTTGACCCTTCTCAGTTTTGCTCACACTCTGTGAGTGAAGTGGAAGGTACCTGCCCATTTCACAGATGCCGATCAGAAAGGTGAAGTCCTGGGAAGGAGTTGGGAGCCAGATTTCATTCCAGCCCAGCCTGTCTCTGTAGCCACGCCTTCCTTCCCTAAAGTAATAAAACAGTTAGCATTGGGCCTGACCTGGGCAGGGCGGCATGCTCCTGTAATCCCAACTACTCAGGAGGCTGAGGCAAGAGGATCACTGGAGCCCAGGAGTTTGAGACCAGCCTGGGCAATATAGTGAGATCCCATCTCAAAAATGAAACAAAGATCAGGCGTGTTTCTAGTTCCGGCTACTTGGAAGGATTGCTTACGATAAGTGTCCCCCAAGATAAAATCACAGGAGTCTAGATAACTTGGGCAAGTCACTGCCACTCACTGAGACTGAGTAAATCTGTCTTTGTTTTGAAAATGAAACTAATACTGAGACCTTCCTTAAAGGATTGAGGTGGAAATGCAGAGATAATGCTGGAAATTTTTCTGCCCACGGGAGCCCTCAGCACATTGTGGCTCAGGCTGATATGAGTCCAGTTAGTAGTGATTTCCTTAGCTTGGCCCACCTCTGGCATCTCTTCTTTGTTTTCCCACAAATGACCATAACAGAGAGATGCCACTGGGCATGATCAACTGGCTCATTAATGACATGCATGCCACCAGCATACTTTGGGGTGGAACATGCAGGGGAGGATCTCTGGGCAGACTGCCCTCCCAGTCCTGGGAACCAGGACGGCCCGGCCAAAGCCAGACTAGCAGCTCTTGGCACACAAGAATCACCTGGAAAAAATCCTGATGCCTGGGCCCCGCCCCCAGAAATCCTCATTCAGTTGGTCTGGGGAGGGGCTCATATGCTGGTAGTTGTTAAACACCTCATGTGCAGACAGGCCTGAGAACCCTTACGTGAAGATAACAGAGGAAGGAACATCTATGCTGGGGACCTCATATGCTTTCTGGCACGGGGTCCTCAAAGTGCCTCAGAGAGGCTGTGTGATTATTCCCATCCAGCAGATGGGGAAGCTGGGGCTTCAAGTTCGGACAGGACCTCTCAGCCTCACGCCTCCCAGGAGGCAGACCCTGGATTGCGGAGTGTGGGTCAAGTCTGAATGGTTCCATTTCTTTTCCCCCCTCTTTCTTCAAAGCCCCCAGACCTGAACCAGCATGGGTTCAGACATTCACACTAGAGAACTCTTCAGTGGTGGAAAGATTCTAGCCCCTCTCACTCTTCCCCTTTACAGGTGGGGAAATTGAGGCCAAGGGGCCGTGACTGGGCCCTGGTCACCCAGAGAGGCAGACCTGGACCCCTACACATTCCGTGGCCGCTCACTGCCACCAAGTCTGGGCTGCTCTGAGGCGGGGCAGCTGTTGTTCCTGGGGCTGCTAACAGCAACCCCTCATTAGCCCTCCTGGGGCATTTTCACTCTTTCTAAACGCCCTCATGTAGCTATTAGAGCTATGGGTAGCCTCTTATCTGCCCTATAAAAGGCACGGGGAGGTGTTAATTAACTCCATTTTGTAGATGAGGAAACAGAGGCTCAGGTGAGGTCACAAGCCCAAGCCAAGCTTCCCCAGTGAGGAGGCAGGAGAGCTGGGACCAGCACCCTGTTTGCCCTCAGCCTGGGGCTCCTTCCCCCCGATGATGCTGTGTTTAAGGTAGGCTCTCCCCACCAGGCTTTCCCCACCAGGCTCTTCTTCGGGTAGCTGGGAAGAAAATGTCCTTCCTCAGCATCAGCCCGTGTGACTCTCACGAGGTTCGGGATGATTTACCCCTGGGCTCCTGAGTTATAGTGCGGGCTGGGGGAATCCCAGCTCCTGGCTCCATACGAGTAACTCAGGTCTCTGTACCAGGTTTTCAAGTTCACCTTCAAGCAACGAAGTCAAGTATGAGAAGTGTGCAGAGCTGGGCATCGAGTTTCCTAAGGAACCGAGAGAAAAGGTAAGCTGTGGCCACTGGGCACATCTATTCCAGTGGGCAGTTCCACTGGGAAAAAAGCATCCATGATCCTACTAGGGAAGAATCCTAAACCTGTCATGCACGGTAAAACTTTTTTCCCCAAAGTCCCATCTAGCATCATGGGTTGTGGTTCCCCACCCTGGGGTGTTAAATGCTGTTTACCAATGTAATCGTCAAGTGTTTATCTTTTTCTTTGCAAAGAGGCAGGAGGGCATGCCTTGTTTATGTAAGAGTGAAGACACTAAAATGAAGACACTAAAATGTGGATTTTAAGTTGGGCACAGGGTTCATCCTGTAATCCCAGCACTTTGAGAGGCCAAGGCAGGAAGATTGCTTGAGGGTAGGAGTTCAAGGCCAGCCTGGGTAACATAGTGAAACCTTGTTTCTACAAAAAAATAAGAAAACTAGCCGGGTGTGGTGGCGCATACCTGTAGTCCCAGCTACTTGGGAGGCTGAGATGGAAGGGTCACCTAAGCCCAGAAGATCAAGGCTGTTGTGAGTTGTGATCGTGCCACTGCACTCCAGCCTGGGCGACAGAATTAGACTCTGACTCAAAAAAATAAAATAAATAAAAATAAATAAATAAAATGTAGGATTCAAGTGTTCACAGAAACTCCCTCAACTCCTCTTGTGGTTCTTACTCCCTTCCCCACCTTGACCAGCCCTCCTGTAGAAGAAAGAGGTAACTTACCAGTTAAATTGCTTAAGAAGTATTTTTATTTCATCTGTTTAGTAAAGGAAAGCTTGTAAAATAGCTGCTAGGTATAACTGATTTGTGGTCGATGCTTTCTGCAGTATTAGTTGTTTTGTAAAGCAGTTTCACTGAGCTACAAATGACACACCGTGAAGAGGACAAGTGTAAATCATGCAAGCCAGTGAGTTTCCACATGTGTGTAACTTGTGAAAACAGCATCACAGTCAAGACAATATCACCATCACATTCAAAAGTTTCCTCATGCCATTTTGCAGCCCCCCTACCAGGCCACCACAGATCTGCTTCCTGTCCCTGTAGACAGGTTTACATTTTCTAAACTTCAGCACAAATAGAAGTACTGCTCTTTTGTTGACTTTGCTTCTTCACTCAGAGTATTTATTTTGAGATCTGTGTGTATGATAGTTCATTCCAGTCCATGGCTGGTTAGTATTTTGTTGCATGGGTAGGCCATAGTTTGTTTATCCAATCACCTTTTGATGGACGATCGGGTTGTTTCTATGTTGGGGCCATTACCAGTAAAGCTGTTATGAATATTTGTGGACAAGGCTTTGTAGGGACTTGTATTTTCTTTTCTTCTTGGGTAGATTTCTAGGAGTAGAATGGTGGGTCATATGATGGGTGCATGTTTTATGTTTTAAGAAACCTTTGCAGAGTTGGAAAAACAGGCCAGGCACAGTGTGTCATGCCTGTAAGCCCAACACTTTGGTGGGCCAAGGTAGGAGGATTACTTGAGCCCAAGAGTTTCAGATCAGCCTGGGCAATATAGCGAGAGCTCATCTCTACACAAAATTTAAAAATTAACTGGGTGTGGTGGCATAGTACATGCCTGTACTCCCAGCCACTCGGGATCGGGAGGCTGAGGAGGGTAGATTGCTTGAGCCCAGGAGATGCAGGTTGCAGTGTGAGACCTCGACTCAAAAAAACTTTCTTTTACATGATAATATATAAGCAAAGTTTTAAAATCAGTATATTTTTAGAATTCTTCAGTGATGTTCCATCATCTAGAGTAGTGCTTTGCAACTGTGGCCCTGACCATATTATAACCATTTAGATTTTTTAATTTTTATTTTTTTGAGTCAGAGTCTCACTTTGTCACCCAGGCTGGAGTACAATGGCACACTCACAGCCACCCCAACATTGACCTGCTGGGCTCTGGCGATCCTTCCACCTCAGCCTTCCAAGTAGCTGGAAATACAGGCGCGTGCTACCACGCACAGCTAATTTTTTGATGTAGAGATGAGTTCTCACCAAGTTGCCCAGGCTGTTCTCGAACCCCTAGACTCAGGCAATCCTCTTGCCTTGGTCTCCCAAAATGCTGCAATTACAGGTTTGAACCATCTTGCCCAGCCTATAACCATTTTTAAAGTGTACAGTTGCATAGCATCAGGTACATTCTCAGTGTTGTGCAACCATCCTCACTCTCCAGTTCCAGAATTTTTTATTACCTCAAACAAAAGCCTCATAGTCCCACCCCCCTTCCCAGGCTCAAGCATCCATTAATCTACTTTCGGTCTCTGTTCAAGATCTTCTCTATAAATGTAGTCATATATATAACCTGTGGCATTTTGTGACTGGCATCTCTCACTTAGCATAATGTTTTCCTGATGCATCCACACTGTAGCATAGGTCAGGACTTCATTCCTTTCTGTGGCTGAATAATAATTCCACTGTATGTATTACCATATTTTGTTTATTTATTCATCCATCTTTGGACATTGTTCATGTTCATGTTTCCACCTTTCAGTGATAGTGAATTGTGTGGACATTGGTGTGCAAATTTTTGTTTGAGCATCTGTTTTCAATTTTTTAATTTTTTTTTTTGAGTCAGTGTCTTACTCTGTTGTCCAGGCTGGAGTGTAGTGGCATGATCACAATGATCATGCCTCATGGCAGCCTCGACCTCCTGGGCTCAGGCAATCCTTCCACCTCAGCCTCTCAAGTAGCTAGGACTACAGGGACATGCCACCATGCCTGGCTAATTTTTTTGATTTTTTTGTAGAGACGAAAAAATCCCTATGTTGTCTAGGCTGGTCTCGAATTCCTGGGCTCAAGTAGTCTGCCTGCCTCAGCTTTCCAAAGTGTTGGGATTATAGGTATGAGCCACCGTGCCTGGCCTGTTTTCAGTTCTTTTTGGGTATATACACCCAACAGTGGAATTGGTGGGTCATATGGTAATTCTATGTTTAACTTATTGAAGTAGACTCATTTCTAATAGAAAAAAGGATTTTAAAATGATTACTAAGTAATACATGCTTATTATAAAAATCTAATAGAACCAGGGTGCACAGGATTGACAGAAGATGTTCCCAATTTCATTCTTTCCCCCTCCTCATGACCACTCCCCTCACTTGCACAGTCTGATCTGTGTCCTTTCTTCAGACTACTTATCTCCATGTGTGTCTATAAACATACACAAGCACAGTATTTTTAAAAATGGTATCTTGTTACATTGCTCTGCAGTGTGCTTTTGTCTCCTCCAGGGAGGAGCACTTTGTTTTTTGTTTTAATTTGGAGTCTCACTCTGCTACCCAGGCTGGAGTGCAGTGGCGCACTCACAGCCACCCCAGCATCGACCTGCTGGGCTCAAATGATCCATCCACCTCAGCCTTCCAAGTAGCCAGATCTACAGGCACACGCTACCATGCCCAGTTAATTTTTTGATTTATTGTAGAGATGAGGTCTCACCAAGTCACCCGGGCTGTTCTCGAACCCGTGGGCTCAGGCAATCCCCTTACCTCGGCCTCCCATAGTGCTGGGATTACAGGCTTGAGCCACCGCGCCCAGCCAACAACAATATTTTGAATGTGTCCTTAGATGTCATGACATTAGGGCCTACTCTTCCTGGGATACAGATGCCTGTACATTATTCTGTTGTCTGGATATATCAACATTTATTCAGCCAGTACCCTTCCAGTAGGCATTCAGGTTGTTTCTGTGTTCTTTTGCTTTCACAAACTTTCTTGATCATGTAGACAAGAAAGTTCCCAGGGGGAACTTGACCGGATAAAAGGAAATGAGTATTTTAAAATCATGATGGGCCGGTATGCCACGTTGCTCCAAAGTCATGCCCATTTATGCTCTCTCCAACAGTAGCTGAATGTCCATTTCTCTACATCTTCGCTCTCACCGGATGTGTTTGGTCTTTACCGTTTATGGTATTTTACTGTTCTGGCTACACAGGCCACCATTTGCGTCACCTCACCTCTTCCTTTAATTTCAAGTCCTTTAACATTGGGTTGTCTCTTTTGCTTTTTGCTTTCTTTCCAGCAAAAGGAAGGGCATGGTTTGGATGGAGCATCTTCCCTGAGAAGCCCCCGGAAGCCTGTGACACTCCAGGAGAAGGCCAGGCACACGGAGCAGAAAGACAGCCCTCACCGAGACCCCGATAGTGGTCAGGGCAAAAGCTCGGCAGGGGCCTTGTGCCTCTCTGAGGGCACTCCAGAAGCCAATGGAAGCTTCCAGACTGTGCGGGCCACGGTGTTTGAGCATCACGTGGAGAGGCACACTGTGGCTGACTCGTCTGGCTGCTGTCTCTCAGCCACCCCACCTGAGGACGTGGCCAGGGCCCGCATCTCTGAACCCAGACCCGGTCCCGAGAGAGGCTCTCGGCTGGGGAGGGACCTGCCAGACATGGCCAGCCCCAAGGAGGAGCTCTCCAGGCGGCTGGGAGATCCTGAGCCGGAGAAGCGGGGAAGAGCCGCCCTTGCCAACGGTGAGCCCAGACGGCGCCATACACCCTCCCAGGAGACACATCCTTTGTGTGAAAATCACACTGGCCCCAAGCACTCAGAGGGCCCCCCCACACCCCGGAGGGTTGAGCCCAGGTACGCCGTGGTGCCCGCCGTCGGGGAGCGCGCGCACAGCGAGGCCGTCCCCACTGCGCCTGAGGAGAAGGCAGTGGCCCTCCACAGCCGGTCCCGGCTCTCGCTTGAGGGCCGGCGGTCCCAGGAGGCCGGTCCTGCCGGCCCGGAGTGCGGCCCAAGGGGCCAGGAGTCCGTCCAGTCCATCCAGAGGGCCAGCTCGGTTTGGGAGGCTCGAGGGGCACTGGAGGCTGGCGGGAGCTGCCCGTTGCCCAGATGGTCGGCCGAACTGGTGGCGAACTGGCAGAAGGTCACGGTGCGCGCCGGCCATGAGACCCACGCCCTTGAGCCCACCACCGTGAGGGCCACCGAGGCTGCTGTCGGGGGGGATCAGCAGGACAGGTCTGAAGGGGCCAGAAGCAAGCCAGGGGCAGGAGTGAGGGCTTCTCCTCCCAGGACTCAGGACCAGCCCACCGACCCCAGAGCTGGAGCCGCACTAGACACATGTGTGAAGAAGGGGCCCCTGGTGGCGGCTGAGGGCCGGGCTGACCCAGGTCCTGAAGTCCACCTGCAGAAGGCCAGCTCCCCTGACCCCAGGACGGACAGATGGAGGCGGCGGACTTTGCCCCACGATGTGAAGTTCGATGCATTTGGCCTCCTCCCTGTGGAGCACTCTCTGAGGGAGGAGCAGAAGCCATCAGATTGTGGGGACCCTGTAGCCGGTGCCTTACAAAAACCCCAGCTGACCCACCACGGGGTGGGGACGCTGGAGGGGACCCCAGGTGCTTCACAGGACCGTGATGTCTCAGTGGTGAAGCAAGGGTCACCTGTGGAACCCAAGGCGACCTTTTTTGCTGTGACCTATCAGATTTCCAGTGCTCAGAAGGCCAAGGGTAGTGTTATGTCCGGGCCTGAAAACTTGCTGGAACGCTCTAGGAAAATTGCTCCACCTCTGTCTCCTCGTTCTTGTACATCCACGTTGGTTTCTCTTCACCGTGAAGGGTCACAGGAGATGCTGGGCAGTAAACACTGGGCAAAGGGAGGAGAGCGTGAAAATGTGAGCATTTCAAAAAACCTGAAGCCGACAGACTGTCTGTCGTTGCTTGGAGACAGGATTCCAGCTGCTTCTCGTGAAAGAATCATTGATGTGGATGCATTATGGAGTCACCGGGCATCAGAAAATGGTACTTGCTTTCAGATGGGTTGGAAGGATGGTGGAAGCAAGATGCCCCCCAGCAGCAGTGTGCCCCAAACTACCCCGCCTTTGCGGCGGCGTCCAAAAGAGCACCCCAGCAGAAGGAAGACTGATGTGGTCAGTGAGACATTCCCAGGTAAAGACAGAGATGGCTACAGGTCCAGTGTTCTGGACATCGACGCCCTGATGGCAGAGTACCAGGTGCCATCCACAAGGGTCCCCGGAGAGCCTCAGGAGCGGAAGGAGAGAACATGGTGGGAGCCCGACAGCTTGCCTTGTGAGAGGCCAAACCCTCGAGGCTGGGTGGAACACAGGAGAAGGAGCCTAAGAGAGGTCTCTGAGGCCAAGCGTGTCTGGAAACAGGCCAGCACTACCGACACAAGCCACAGCTCCACTCCTGGCTCAGGCAAGCAGCCAGCAGAGACCCGGGTGGCAGCTGCGAACACCAAATCCAGTTCTCCTCTGTGGGCTCTGCCACACCCAGCTCCTTCTGAAAAGCATCCAGGAGCCTCCTCAGTCCCTGTGGGTCCTAGGAAGACAGTCTCAGGGATCACTGAGGATGACGAAAAGGTCTTCGCTATTAAACATCACAGTGCAAAGTGTCAGAATTACCCGACTGAGTCAAAGCTCTCTGGCTGGGAGGATTCAGGCAGTGGGGTCAGAGTGTCATCCAAATCACCCCCCACTGACTGGAAGAAAGGGAACCCAAGGAAATCCATTGGGCGAGGAGAGGACATCAGCCTGAACCAATGGGGTAGCCACCCACGGGACTGTGCAAGGTCTCCACCAGATGTCAAGAGGGTCTATTCAGAGAAGGGTCCCCCTGCCAAAATTCGAGAGGGCCTGTCCTTCATACATGAAGCCAGAGAGAGGAGACAAGAGCAGCCCAAAGGGAGGCCCAGCCTCCCTGGGGAGAGTTCAGAGGCCAAAATGGGGCCCTGTTGGTGGGAATCAGGTACCCGAGACAGTCACAAGGTGAGTACCAAAACACTTAATTTTATCAAAACTTCATTAAACATCTAGGCCAAGGGCCTCAAACTCAGATCTTATGTGGACCAGATGGGCACATAAATGAGTGGAGTCAGATTGAGGTTGAGACTCTAGGGAGTGGTGGGGATTGTAGCAAATGGAAAACTCATGCCCTAGAGGTAACTGCTGCTTGGGTCCAGCCAGTCCTTGACACATGAGAGTGGTGGCCCTGAGATGGCAAACCTCATTTAGCAAGACACTGAAAAGACAGATTTTTATGTGTAATCCCACCATTAGGAAATGAAGACAGCATATTTTTTAAAAGCCTGTTCAGTCTAAATAGGACTGCTGGTTTGCTACACATTTTCCATGTCTGGCCTAGAATGAGAATAATGATAGGTATCAATGATAGCTTTATGGAGCTTCTGCAGTATACCAGAGTGTGGCATACACACACACACACACACACACACACACATATATAAATGGTATATATAAATTATCTATATATTATCTATATAACTATATATGTAATTATATCCCCAGGATCCAACACCATGCTTGACATTGTGTGGATCTTCAAGAAGTATTTGTTGAATGAGTGATCTTATCAGATCTTGATTAAACATCTAGGTCAGGGGTTTCAAACTCAGATCTTATGTGGGCCAGATGAGTGGAGTCAGATCAGGTATGAGACTCTAGGGAGTGGTGGGGATTGCAGCAGATGGAGAGCCTCAGCAGAGAGGTTTTCATGGTTTGGGTTCCCACAGAAGCAAATCCTTTTAGGAGATGACCCCAGGAAGAACTGGCAGGTAAGTGAATAAGTGAGTCAAGGGATGCAGGAGCCATGGGGGCAGCCAAGGCTGACTTGCACTGGGGCCTCCTGGGAGGAAGCTTGGAGTTGGCCTGTCCAGGGGGCAAGGGACCTGGAGGATGTGTTTTCCAAGTGCTTCTGTCCTCACCTAAGGCTGTTTCTGGGGTTATCAACACTCAGACTCTTCCAGCCTGGCTGGCACACTGCTCAGTGGCGGGTGGAAAGAGAGTCCTCACCCAGGACGACACCTTTGCCACTGGCGTGTGCTGGAGTGTTGAAGCAGGGGGCTCACAATGTCACCTGAAGGTAGGCTCATCTTAGATGGAAAAACCTGAGGCCCAGAGAGGTGAAGTGTCGTGTCCTACGTCACACAGCAGCAAGTGACAATACTCATATGTGAGCCCAGATCTGACTGATACTTGGAAGGGAGTGGGCCGCTTTCTAGTTGACCTGCCGGGAATGAAGACCTTGAGGGCAGGGGAGGAATCTGAGGCATGGAGGCCACCCTCGGAAGCTATTGATCTCTGTGGGAGGTGGGACCTTGCAATCCAAGGTCAGGAAATGATAGGAGGCAGAGGGAGGCACTGGAGACGAGGCCGAGCTGTCCTGCAGGAGGCGCTGGCATGAACCCAGCCTCGAGGGGCGGACGTGCATTTGGATGGGCTTGTGGGAGGGCACAGCACGTCCCTAGTTCTGGAGGTGGGAAGGGGCGTGGCATGCTCTGGGGCTGCGTGGGAGCTGCCTCTGCACCCCACACGAAACGTGGCATCAGCAGACCTTGGTCCAGGTCCGCCTCCGCAACTTGCAGACCAGGCAATGGAAGCCAGACCCTTTCCCTTCCTGAGCCTGAGTCTCTTCGTCTGTAAAAGAGTCATAGATTGAGCACAGTGGCTCGTGCCTGTCATCCCAGCACTTTGGGAGGCCGAGGTGGGAGGATTGCTTGAACCCAGGAGTTCAAGGCCAGCCTGGACCACATAGTGAGACCTTGTCTCTACAAAAAATCAAAAAATTAGCCGGTGTGGTGGCATGCCTGTAGTCCCCGCTACTCGGGAGGCTAAGGCAGGAGGTTACCTGAGCCTGGGTGGTGGAGACTATACTGAGCCTTGATTGTGTCACTGCACTTCAGCCTGGGTAACAGAGTCAGGCCCTGACTCAAATAAATAAATAAAATTTTTTTAAAAATTTAAAAAAGAGAATAGTGGTCCAATCTGGAAAGGGAGGTTACAGAAATTAAACAGTAGGATACCGTTGGTAAAGATCACGAAATGAGGATTTGTGTGAGGTTTAGAGTGTGTGTCCCTTCAGAGTAGAGGAGGGAAAAATAGTGGGTAAGTGGTGGAGTCGGGCTTCGAACCCATGTCCTCTCCTGAGAGGCTAAGCACTCGAACCACTGTGTTCAGGATCCTGCAGACTTGGCATCTGAACCTTCATTCTGCCATTTGCCTGCTGTGCGTGAAGCAGGCCCTTGGCCCTTCTGAGCCTCAGTTTCCATATCAGCATTCACAGGAATTCCTGCCTTGAAGCACTGTGCGGGCTCTGGGCTGGGACAGCGCACCCAGTGTGGGCCGCCCATGTGCTTCCTGGGAAAGACTGCCCTGTCCCTGCTAAGGCCTGTTACTGTAGGACAATGGGGAGGGGAGAGGCGTGGAAATGTGATACTCTGTCTGTTTGCCAGCACCTTCTTCGGGCTGGTTGGTGGGGGGGTGAGGGAGGGTGATGGGGGGGAGCTGGGCATTGTGGAGGGGGGCGCCTGGTCCCAGTTCTGCCCCCCAGCCCGGCTTGGAAGCCTGCCCAGAGCACGCAGGCCCAAGGAGTGCTGGTCGTCAGGGGATCTGTTTTCTCACCAAGGGATTGGGAAGCCTTGGAGCGGCTTCCCATTTCTCTCTTCTCTCTTGCCCAAGATCCTGGCTCTTGAGCTTTAAAAAAACAAAACATACCAACACAGAAGGATAAAATGTTGGTTGGTAAAAATTCAAATCTTACAGAGATGGAGAAAATCCCAGCCTGGGCAACATAGCTAGACTTTGTCTCTGCAAAAAAATTTAAAAATTAGCTGAACATGGTGGTGCATGCCTGTAGTCCCAGCTGCTCAGGAGGCTGAGGTGGAAGGATCGCCTGAGCCCAGGAGGTCGAAGCTGGGGTGAATCGTGTTCATGCCACTGCACTCTAGCCCGGGAGACAGAGTGAGACCCCACTTCAAAAAAAGAGAAAAAGAAAAGAGAAGGTGAACATTTCCCCAGATGCAACCACTGTTAGTTACAGTTGTTTATGTCCTTTGGGACTTATTTACATTCCACAGTCACCTATCAATCATATATATTTATAATTAGCATACTTTTCTTTCTTTCTTTTTTTTGTTTGAGTTGGAGTTTCACTCAGTCGCCCAGACCGGAGTGCAGTGGCCGCTCCCGGCCACCGCAGCCTCGACCTGCTGAGCCCCGGCGATCCTTCCGCCTCAGCCTTCCGAGTAGCCGGAACTAGAGGCACACGCTACCACGCCCAGCTAATTTTTTGATTTATTGTAGAGATGAGGTCTCGCCAAGTTGCCCGGGCGGGTCTCGAAGCCGCGGGCTCAGGCAGTCCACTCACCTCAGCCTCCCAAAGGCGCGGGATTACAGGCTGAGCCACCAAGCATACTTTTCTTACTGCAGTTGTGGTGAATGCCTGTGCAAAATTTAAGATATTATGTAACCATATGGCTTACAACAAAAATCTCCCCCAGATGATGAGTCTGGTGCCTGGATTGGGAACACGCCATCTAAGCCTGTCCATGGTCCTCAGTCGTGGGCAATTCTGCCCCTGCATCACATTTGACAGTGAGTGTCTGGAGACATTTTTTGTGGTCATGGCCTAGGCAGGGGTTGCTACTGGCAGCTAGCAGGTAGAGGCCCAGGCGGCTACTCAACATCCTGTGTGCACAGGGCAACCCTCGCCAGAATGATCCAACCCCAGAGGGCCACTGTTCCAAGGCTGAGGAACTCTGACCTAGATGCACATACAGATTTAGGTAAATACATGTGGTTTTTGTAGGAACATGGCAACATCCTACAGAAAACCATGCAGCTTGCTTTTGTATGCATCTTGTGCATACACAATCACCTTATTCTTTTCAACAGTTGTAAAGTATTTTATCATATGACTGAGCCCAGACCCTCGTTGATGGATATTTGGGGTGGTCTGCATTTTTGTGTGTTAGAAACAGGACTACAGTGGCATCTTGGTATATGGGGTGAGGGTTTCTTGGTTAAGAGCTGTTCCATTCATGGACCCCCAAAAGGGCATGTTTGTCATTGAAGCAATCTTTCCCTCCTCCCCTCCCTCTCTCTCTCTCTCTTCTTTCCTTTCTTTTTCACTTAACAAATATGTACTGAAAATTTGTTCTAGACCCAATTATAGTATGTATGTATGTATGTATGTATGTATGTATGTATTTAGAGTCAGGATCTCACTCTGTTGCCCAGGCTGGAGTACAGTGGCATGATCACGATTATTATTGCTCGTGGCAGCCTCAATCTCCTGGACTTAGGCAGTCCTTCCACTTCAGCCTCCCAAGTAGCTGGGACTACAGGTGCTCGCCACCACGTTTGGCTAATTAAAAAAATTTTTTTGGCCAGACGTGGTGGCTCAAGCCTGTCATCCCAGCACTTTGGGAGGCCAAGGTGAGGGGATTGCCTGAGCCTACGGGTTCGAGACCAGCCCGGGCAACTTGGTGAGCCCTCGTTTGTATGATATATCAAAAAGTTAGCTGGGCTTGGTAGCACGTGCCTGTAGTTCCGGCTACTTGGAAGGCTGAGGTGGAAGGATCTCCAGAGCACAGCAGCAGGTCGACGCTGGGATCCGTGAGCGTGCCACTGCATTCCAGCCTGGGTGACGGACTGAGACTCCAACTCAGGGGAAAAAAATTTTTTTGTGTAGAGATGAGGTCTTGCTATGTTACCCAGGTTAGTCTTGAATTCCTGGACTCAAGCAATCCATCCACCTCGGCCTCCCAAAGTGCTGAGATTACAGGAGTGAGCCACCATAACCAGCCAGTATTTCACTTATTTAAATTACTTACTTTAGTTTTAAAAGGAGATTTCACAAGGCTCCTAAAATATTTAAAGGCATGGAGTATACCATCTTCACCTTCCTCCTTTCCATAGTCACTTTTATTTAGAGTTTTTTGAGGTTCCTTCCTGAAAATTCAAGTAAATATGAATACACATTCTTCCTTTTGCCGCCCTCGCCATAAAAGAGCATTTCCTACAAGCGGTGGCAACTTTGGCTGCAAGTGGCAGTAACACAGGGAATCCTGAAGCGCCCCAGTGCCAGGGCCTCCCCCCAGGCCCACAAGGTCAGGCTCTCTGGGGCTGAGGCCTGCCTTTAGGAACTTTGAAAGTTCCCCAGGAGACTACTGGGGTGAGGAGCTCTGTTGAGTGAACCCCTGAATTTTCTACTTGCCTGTTTTCACACAGTGCATCTTACAGAGTTTTGGGATTCAGCCCACAGAGAGCGTCCTGGTTCTCTTTTCCTTTCCTTTTTTTGTTTTTGTTTGTTTGTTTTTTTTGAGTTGGTGTCTCACTCTGTCGCCCAGATTGGAGTGCAGTGGCTGCTCCCAGCCACTGCAACCTCAACCTGCTGTGCTCAGGCAGTCCTTTCACCTCAGTCTTCCAAGCAGCTGGAACTACAGGCATGCACCACCACACATGGCTAATTTTGAAAAATATTTTTGTAGAGACGAAATATTGCCCAGTTGCCCAGGCTAGTCTCAAACCCCTGGACTCAGACAATCCTTTCGCCTCCACCTCCCAGAGTGCCGGGATTATTGGCATGAGCCACTACGCCCAACCTTTGTGGCTGGTTTTACCCCCCAATTAAAAGTAAAGTTTTAATGGTCAGAAATAATGAAGCTAATTTTAAATACTTTTGAGACTCATCAAGAGAGTTCTTTTTGTAGCATAGGTTTCTGAACCTTCCCCTGTGGATCACATTCCTGGTCTGTTGCTGCTACAAGCCCCGTACACATGTGAGTGTGCACAGTTACAGGTGTGTCTTTGGATCTGGTGTGGCAGTCGCCTGTCAAAAGGGGCACGTGGTTGTGGTCCTGCAGGACTGTGGCTGCGTGCCCTGCCACGGAGCTGTGTCTGCTGCTTCCCGCCCACCGTGAGCTCGAGGGCCTGTTCTCCTCCACCCCACCCTGCTGTATTCTGGGTGTCTCACCCCCCCCATGGGTGGCCCTGTCCTCTCATTGTGGCTGAGTTTGCCCTCCTGATCTGAGAGTTGGTGGCATCTTGCTAGGCATGTGAGGCCATCTGTGTTTCCTTCCTGTAACCCATGTGTTTATGCTCTACCTGCTTTTTTAGGGGGATCTTGGTCCTTATTGATTTCTTGGAGATTTTTATAAGGAGGTGAACCTTTTGTCCTTGTATAGTTGGGTTTCTCCTTGGAAACAGCCTGGTCTACATATTGGACAGACCTGGGATTAAATCCTGGAGTGTGTGACTTTAGGCCCCTCCCTAGATCTCTCTGAGCCTCAGTTTCCTCATCTGTGAGATGGGGCTCTTGTCTTCTTCAAGGACTCGTCAGAGATTTATCATGATATAATGTATGGTTGCAACCCTGACCTGGGGCTGGTGCCAAGACTAGAAGAAATCGCAGGGAAGCATTGGGATCAACCTCAGACCTCCATTTGTTTAAGACATTTAAAAAATGTGTTTAAACCCATGCCAGGCCCTGTTCTAGGCTCTGCTGAGGCTGCTGGGAGGGACCTAGACACAGCCCTGCCCATTGTCATAGACTGTGTGGCAACCACTAGCCACCTATGGTTATGTGACTTTAAATTAGCTAAAATTGAATAGGATTAAAAATTGAGGCTGAGCGCAGCTGCTTACGCCAGTAATCCCAGCACTTAGAAAGGCCAAGGCAAGAGGATCCCTTGAGCCCAGAAGTTGGAGACCAACCTGGGCCACAGTTAAGTGCCCCAGAGCCACATGCACCTTGTGGCGACTGAGTGGGGCGTCCAGACACAGAACATCTCTATCTACTGCAGACCATCATAGGGGACAGCACTGGTCTGGAGGGGCACGCAGGCCTCCGGGCAGTGAGAGGGTAAGGCCATTCACTTGGAGGGTGCCACAGGTCCTGGGGGGAGAGAAGAGGGGCGTGAAGAGGTCAGAGAAGGGCTCTTACGCAGAAGGACCTGATGGAAGGGACCTAGCCAGGCCCAGGAGGTGGGAGCAGCAAGTGAAGCAGGGCACGAGCTTATCCTGTGGTTACCCAGGCACAGGGGTGGGGCCCAGCTGAGACAGATGTGGGTGGTGCCCAGGGGTAAGGCCCTACTGAGGGCACCTGGGAGCCACTGAAGGGCTCTGAGCACTGCTGCCACCACATGTGTCCTAGAAAACCACCCCCATCAGCTGCTCTCCATGTGGACCAAGGGGGCGAGTGTGAAGGCAGGGAGGCCAGCATGGAGGCTGCCAGGGTCCTCAGAGAAGGGTGGTGACCGTGGAGGTAGAGAGGACTGGAGGGGTTGGTGGCATTTTTGTTTTTCTTTTTTGCCGACAGCTTTATTGAGATACAATTCATAACCCATACAACTTGCCCGTTTAACAAGTGCCATTCATGGCTTTCGCTGCAGTCACACAGGTGTGTAATCATCATCACTCTCAACTTTATGACACCTTTAACACCCCCCAGAAAACCCCGTGCCCATCAAGCAGTCACTCCGCTTTGCCCTTTGCCCTCTGGGCCTGTGCAACAAGTAGTCTCCTTTCTGTCTCTGGGTCTGCTGGTTCTGGGTGTTTCATGTAAACGGAGTCCCAGTGGAGTGTGTGGGCCTTTGTGACTGGCTTCTTTCATGGAGCACGTCTTCAAGGTTCATCCATACGGTATCAGGATGGGACTCCTTTTTTTGTTGCTGAATAATATTCCGTCACGTGGGTAGGTGACATTTTATCTGTCCATTCATCGGCCATTTCCACTTTTGACTGTTAGGAATAATGCTGCTAACAACATTCATGGACATGTTCTCACGTGGACATATTTTTTCTTTTCTTTTCTTTTTTTTTTGGATATGTACCTAGAGTGGGATTGCTGGCTTCTCACCTTTGTTGCTCTGATGGAGAGACTGGGAGAAGGGAGGGCAATCCGAGGGTCTTGGGCAGGATTGGAGGAGCGGCCTGGGAGAGCAGAAGTCGAGAGGCCTATCCCAGCACTTGGGTCTGAGGGGTGCAAGTAACTGCCTGGGCAGTGGCATCTACACATCTGGGGTCCCAGTGCCAAGATGGACCTGGCAGTCATCAGGGTGTGGATGGGGTTTCTTTAAAGCCCCGAGGGCCATGAAGAGGGACCCCAGAGCCAGTGATCCAGCAGCAGGAAGCAGAAGGCTCTTTGGTTGGCCTGGGGCCCATGGGGAAGCTGAAGAGGAACCACCAGGGCCGGAGGAGGAAAGCCAAGAGGGTCTCCCAAGGCCTCCAGAAGGAAGGCCATGAGGGAAGGATCGGAGTCCAGCCTTGCTCCCCCTGATGCTGTGTGTGCTTCAGCAGGGACCTCCCTCACCTCTTCTGTACAGGGAGTGTGAGGCATGTGAAATACACATTCTGGAGTCTGCATTTACCAGCCTGTGAATATCTCTCCCCCCATAACCAAGAGGAAAAAGGGCGGAATTCGGACTAGATGTGCGAGGCGTCCCACCCTAGTCATCTGCCGTATCTGTGCATCTGCACGTGTGTGTTTGGATGCATGGAAAAATGATTAAAATAAGGTTTCCAGGACTCACCCTTGGCAGGAATGAGAGTGGCTAGCATTTCTTTTAAAATTTTCATTATTATTAACTTTTTTAGAGACGGGGTCTTGCTCTGTTGCCTAGATGGGAGTACAGTGGTGTGATCATAACTCACTGCAGCTCCCTGGGCTCAAGCAATCCTCCTGCCTCAACCTCCCAAGTAGCTAGGACTACAAGTGCCCACCACCACACCTAGCTTTTTTTTTTTTTTTTTTGAGTCAAAATCTCACTCTGTCACCTAAACTGGAGTACAGTACCATGATTGTGATGATTACGGCTCACAGCAGCCTCAACCTCCTGGGGCCAGACGATCCTTTCACTTCAGCCTCCCAAGTAGCTAGGACTACGGCGTGTGCCACCACACCCAGCTAGTTTTCTGATTTTTTTTTTGTAGAGATGAGGTCTTGCTATATTGTCCAGGCTGGTCTTGAACTCCTGGTCTCAAGGAATCTACCTGCCTCAGCTTCCCAAAGTGCTGGGATTACAGACATGAGTCACCACTTCCCAGCCCCTGGCTAATTTTTTAATTTTTCTTTTTCTACAGAGTCTTACTGTGTGCTCAGGCTGGTCTTGAACACTTGGCCTCAAACAGTCGTCTCCCTCAGCCTCCCAGAGTGCCAGGACTACAGGCATGCACCACCACGCCTGGCAGTGGCTAACATTTCTGAAGCGCTCCCCACATGCCAGGGTGGTGGAGATGGGTAGCCAAGTTCACCTCCCAGGACTCCTCCTGTATGTCTGCCCCCTGGTGGTCATATTGTGTATGCACTTTCCATTTGCTGTCCCTTAGACTCCAGAAGCTGGATGTTCTCCTCATCCTTCCTTTCCCAGATGGTTGAGGCTCAGAGAGGTTGAGACATTCACCTGAGGTCACACACTTACTAAGCAGCTGAGGCAGGACCACTTGAACCCCTACATGTCACCTCTGGTCATTAAGGTAGAAGAACTTCTGATGGGTCAGTTTTCTTCTTTGCCCTTTTTGGTACAGAGTGGACTCTCTTGGTGTTACATATTTTTTCCTGTAAATGATAAAGCCAGGCTGGGCGTGGGTGGCTCATACTTGTAATCCCAGCACTTTGGGAGGCTGAAGTGGGAGGGCTGCTTGAGCCCAGAAGTTCAAGACTAGCCTGGGCAACATAGCAAGATGTCATCTCTACCAAAAAAAAATCACCTCGGCATGATGGCACACATCCCAGCTACTTGAGAGGCTGAGGTGGGAAGATCACTTCAGCCCAGGAGATCAAGGCTACAGTGAGCTGTGATCATGCCACTGCACTCCAGCCTGGGCAAGAAAGTGAGACTCGACTCAAAAAATTTAAAAAAAGGAGAGAGTCCCCAGTAAAGTCCTTTCCTTGTGCTCTGCATCTCAGGTGCTGCCACGGGACCTGGAGAAGGAAGGTGGCTTCCAGAACAATGAGTCCCCGCTCCGGCAACTGTCCCCTGTAGCCTCGGGCCCCTGGAGAAGCCACAGCTTCTGCAAGGACAGGAAGAGTGGTCCCATTGTGGTGAGTGACATGGCTTGGCTGGAGGGAACTCGCAGGCGGTGCTGGCTGCGGGGTGCTGCAGTGAAAGGGCCATGTGGAGGCACAGCCGGCCCTGGGGTCCAGGCCAGACAGGCGCCTGCCTGGGATCTGGTGTCACCTGACTCGCTGTGCCGTGGCTTTCGATGTAGAGTGTGTTTGGTGGCTCAGCTGAGGCAGCCTTCCCGCCCTTGGTTTCTTCCCGCCCAGGTTGGGGAGGTCACCCCAGCTGTCCTTTGAGAGTGGTTAGGGGAACATGTGCTGGTGTCTGAAAGTCCTGAGTTCGAATCCTAGAGCTGCTTCCTGTCAGCTGCTGTGATTTTGAGCAGTTTACTAAATTTCTCTGCACTTCCATTTCTTCACCTGGAAAGAGGGATCTGGATTCCTGTCTTCTAGTTGTGCTATGAGGAGGAGTGAGGTTGTATGTAGGGCCCAGCAGGTCATCACACGCTCAGAACTGATGGTGTTGGTGACGGATAATAGGAGTGGAAAGCTGGTTCCGGAGCCAGATTGCTTGGGTTCAAATCCTAGGTCTGCATAGTTTACGTGTGACACTGGGCTGCCTCTGGCCTTAGTTTCCTGATCTGTAAAATGGGGATAATAATAGTATCTATCCACTTTGCAGGGCTAATGTGGGGCTCAGATATACTTAGCATGGTCTTGGGTACACAGCGAGCATTTAAGAAGCGTCATCATGACCGTAATTATGGCTGCTGTTGTTATTGTCATGACTTGGGCTCCAGACCTCCCTCTTGACCTGTTTCCTCACTTGCGGAAGGAGGTAGGTACATGGTGCGCAGGTCCCCGGACAAGCCACCACCGCCATCAGAGCCTCTGTTTGCGGGCCTCACCACCTCCGATGACTTTCTACTTTCTGGTGGTTTTTTTTTTTTTAATATGTATGCTTTGTTTCCATGCTATTTGGAAGTCTCCTGCTGAGTTCTGTGTCACCCCGGGTGCCAA
>NW_007260378.1:292482-328152 GCF_000164805.1 Carlito syrichta
CGGCCCGCCCGCCTCGGGTGGGGGGCACGGGATACTGCTGGGTGGCCTGAGGGCCCCCAGCTTTGTGGGCAGGGCGCGAGCGCCCTCCTCTGTAGGGTCAGATGGAGAAGACGCCCCAACAGGGCTCGCGCCAGGGCCCCCTGAGCGGCCCAGCAGGGCCAGGCAGGGGTGGGGGTGATGGGCGGGTCGACTCGCACCCTGGCACGGCATCTGCGGGTCACGAAGTCGCCGCGAGGCCCGGATCCCGCCTCCACATGCGTCCCCCTCCAGGACTTCGTTCCTGTGGTTCCTCCGTCCCCTCACAGGTGGCTCCGACTCCACGTGTCTGATTGTACTTGGACGTGTGTGTGTACACAAAGGTGGCAGGATGGGGGCGTTTAAAACTGTCTCTTCAGCCGGGCTCGGTGGCTCAGCCTGTAATCCCGCGCCTTGGGAGGCTGAGGTGAGTGAATTGCCTGACCCCGCAGGTTCGAGACCCGCCTGGGCAACTTGACGAGACCTCATCTCTACAATAAATCAAAAAATCAGCCAGGGCGTGGTAGCGCGTGTCTGTAGTTCCAGCTCCAGGAAGGCTGAGGCGGAAGGATCGCCGGATCCCAGCAGGTCGAGGCGACAGAGTGAGACTCTGACTCAAAAATAAATAAATAAAGTCAAATAAGACTGTCTCTTCAGAGGTTCCGCAGCGGGCATCCTCCCCGGCCTCCAGCTCCTCCTCTCACTCTCCACCCTGAGGAGTCTTTGTCCCTGGAGCACTCGGGGGCGGGCCTTGGCTCCCACGACGCCTGCCCGATCTCCTCTCCCCCGGAGGTGTGCCGCCCAGCCAGGTAGGGCCGGGCCTCGACCTCGGCTCTGGCCTTCGGAACACGATCCTGCAATTCGGGGGCGCGGCACAAGGGGGGCCGGTCTGCTTCCCTCCGGGTGGTGCCACAGCCAATCCAGATCCAGACGGACCTTGGCACGGGGCTCGGGTGGATGCATCCCGGCTCTGTTGCCGTGTGGCCTTGGGCGGGCGACTTGGTGGGTCTCTGTGAGCCGCAGAGTTTTCTTGTGTCGGTTGAGGATGGCCCTGTCCGACCTCAAGAGCAAATTTTGAGAGCAGTAAGTGAGCCCACCCGCATGCAGTTAAGTTCTCAGCTCACGCCACAGGGGTGGCTTTTCCTTCTTTCTCTCCCTCCCCTTCTTCCTTTCTCTTCCTCTGTTTCTTCCTTTCCTTCTTCTCCTCCCACTCTTCCTCTTTTCTCTCCTCTCCCTCTTTTCTCACCTGTCCAACTCCCTCTTTATAAATGGGGAAGCCAAGGCCCAAAGAGAGGATCTGACTGAATCAGGTGTCACTCCGGATAAGGGCTGCTGTCCCGAGCCCCTGCCGGCTGCCCTGCTCCTCTGGAAGCTGGTGGTGTCTGTGCTCCGTACCTTGTGAGGGTGTGAGGGGTTCGCTGATGAGCGTGTCAGCCCCCATTCCCATCCTTGCTTTGATGACTGACTCGGTGCTGTTGCTTTCCAGTCTAAGTTCAGTTTCACCTTCATTTTTTGCATCTGTGTCTCAGGCTTTGTCAGCCTCCACTCCAGCCCCACATTGGAGGTATGAATCCCATTTTGCAGAGGAGGAAAGTGAGGCCCCAGAGGGGTTCAGCCACGTGCCTAGGGCCACACAGCAACTGGGGGAACTGGAATGGAAGCCGGGCCTATCTTGCTTTCAGCCTTGGATCAGGGCCCTCCTCACCATGGGACTGTGCTTCTGGCCTGCTGCCAGCCCCCGTGGGTCCCTTTCTTCCTTCAGGCCAGCAGTGCTCACTGCATTAACTGGACACCTGAGCCATGGGACTCCTCCTAGAGTTGAGAACGTGATATTTGTTCAGCACGGGTTGGTTACCAGCCGTCCGGCTGCTGCGCCCTCCAAAGAGTGCCTGGGGCCTGCTGGGCCCTTGCCCTGCTGATTTGCATATCCCCACCCACACTGCCCAACCCCAGGGCCTGAACATGCAGTCAGAACAGCCAGGCCCTGCCACTCGCTGGAGGCAATGAGCAAGTGAGCTTCTATAATGTGGAATGTCATAGGGATAACAGTGCTTACCTGTGGTGTGGATGCTATTACTGTCTCCATGGATGGGGAAACTGAGGCTCAGAGCCCTTCAAGACCTCTCCCGGGTTCTGGGTCTGAAGTCCAGACTCGTAACCATCTGCTGAACTTCCCACTGCCCTCACCTCATAGCCTGGTAGGAGGATGGAGCTGAAACGGAGTGATGCTTATAAAACACTTAGCACAGAGCAGCTGATGGATAAATATTCACTGCTATTATTGCTTTATCAATTATTGTTTTCTATTAAGTTTATTTTCTCTGTTCTCCTGAAGAGCTGATGGGAAAGGAAAGTGTCCCCAATGTTAAAAACTTTTCTGCAGTTGGGGAAACTGAGGACCAGTACAGGTCTAGTGTCAGGCAGAGGCAGAGCTGGGACTGGAGTCCGGTCTTTGGGACTTGCTGCCCTTCCCTCTCCCCCGTGTTCCTTGTGGGGATCCCTTAGGGCCTCAAGTCCGTGTGACAAGTCCTTCCTCCCTGCTTCCCCCTTAAAGTGAGTTGTGGTCTGTGGTATCGCAGGGACCGTAAACCTCAGTGACTCAGTTATAGACCATGACCTCGGGTCACAGTGCATATCAGAGGCCCCCCTCGTGACTGCAGGGGTGCAGACTCACCAGCAGTGAGGGTTCCCTGCGACGGGGTGGGTAACTTCTAGAACTTCCTCTCAAGCCGAGCAGCCTGCATTTTGGGGCTCATTTAGTGAGGAGGTCATTCTTTGTGGGCCTCCTGTGTGCCAGGCCTCATGAGGGGCCCTGGAGATTTCCTCTAGCCTCCTGGGGCTTACAGTCTGGGGACTGAAGGTGGCCTGGGAGGGCCTGGGTAGATGGAGGGAGGAAGAGGAGGCACTCGAGACAGAGGTCTCATGTAGGCAAAGGTGTGGAGGTGAGAAGAGGCTAGTTGGGCTGAGGTGGAGTGTTGGGGGGGTTCAGTCCTTCTTTTGACAAGTATTAGTCTGCATACACTAGGTGTTGTGCTGCATATGGCTACAGTTATGACTAAGATGTAGATAATTAAGAAGGTGGGCAAACGCTTGAGGCCAGGCATTTGAGACCAGCCTGGGCAACACAGCAATATACCATCTCTACAAAAGATTTTTAAAAAATTAGCCAGGTGTGGTGGTACACACCTGTAGTCCCAGCTACTTGGGAAGCTAAAGTGGGAGCATCACTTGAGCCCAGGAGTTCAAGGCTGCAGTGAGCTATGATTGTGCCACTGTACTCCAGCCTGGGAGACAGAGCAAAACCCTGTCTCTAAAAACAAACAAGAGGAGATAGATAAGTAATCTTATCAGTAGGTAGGAAGAAGTGGGTCACCAGAGGGGACACATTGGTGGCTCTTCCCTGTCAATCAAGCAGGCAGGAACTTTCCCACATCACCCTTCAGGAGACCAGCACTTCCATATTGTGGGTAAGACATGGGCCACACAGCCCCTCCTAGTAGCAAGAGCATTCAGGAACATCAGTGTTCAAGTCTTTCAGCCTCTGTTGTGGAAGTTGGCCAAGTTGGAAGTAGCCAGTACAAGTGAAAGTTGGAATCACCAGATCCTTGTCACAGGGTATGGTCCTAGAGAGAAAATTTTCAAAGTGTAAGTGTGCTGGGTCATGGGCTTCAGGGAGGGGAAGACACAGTCTCCGCCCTCCAAGGCTCCCAAGTCTGCAGGGGGCAGGACTCAGAGAACAGAGACAAGGCTGAGGTGGAAGAGACAGGCAGGGTGGGCGCTGGCCCCATGGCCAGAGTTGGCCCTCTCTGTTGGGATGAGTCAGAATGACACACAGAATGTGGGAGTATGAGTGTGGAGCTCAGGTTTGAGAGGCTGGCCCAGGGGTCCCCTGACGTGGCTTATTCCATTTACTAATTGCTTCTTGTCACACTGCTGGGTGGAGAGGGCTGGGGAACTGAACAATTTATTTATGTCTTAGCTGATTAAAGTTCATTTTCTGTATTAAAAGCAGCCAGATCAGAAAGTTTTCATTTTCTAGGTCTTAAACACAGATGGCCAGTTGTGCTGGAGATTTTTGTATTGGGGGTGTTTTATCTTCATCCATTTACCCAGTAATCTCTCCACATATTTATCTATACACCCACCCATCCACTCACCCACCCATTTACCTATCAGTCTCTCCAGCTATCCACTCATCTATCCATCTGTGCACACACCCATCCACTTACCCACCCATTCACCTATCCATCTACCTACTCATCTGTTTACCTATCCATCTATCCATCCACCATCCATGCATCCATTCACCCACCCACCCCACCCATCCAACCCCCATTCACCCATCTCCTATCCATCCACCCACCCCCTCACCCATCCATCCCCTCACCCATCCATCCTCTGTCTATCCATCCATCTGTGCACCCATCCATCCAACCATCCACTCATCCACTCACCTGTCCATCTGTCTGTCTACTTATCTATCTATCCACCTATCCATCTATCCCCCATCCATCCGTCTTCTACCTGGTTATTACTCATACAGAGTCTAAGTATATAAAGATGAATAAGTCCATTTCTGTCCTCAAATGTCTCATGTTCATTAACCATAAGCAAGTAATGTATAATCCAGAGTGAGAAGTGCTAACCATTCATTCATCTGTCCCCCTGCTCCTGCGTTCAGCAGACGCTTATTGGGCACCTACCACGAGCCACATGCTGCTCTTGAGCCTCCAGGTGCAGCAGTGCACAGAGGTGTGGTCCTTGCCCTCCTGGGGCTCATAGTCTGATGTGAGAAGTCCGACGTTAGACAGGGTGCCCAATGCAACCAGCCTTTTCCAGCTTTATCCCAAGTGCTCTGAAGAAGAGGAGATGGGGTGTTGGGAATCGAGATTGACTAGGGAGGAGTAGTTGGGGCTGCTTCCTATGAGGTGGCCAGGGAGGGCGTCTCTGACGAGGCAACTGAGACTTGAAGGAGACGTACCCAGGCAGAGGGAGCCAAGGTCCTGCTCAGTCCTCCCTTGTCAAGGGTCCGACTTGCTTTCTTTAATGATGATGACGATGACGTCGCCATTGGGGTTGCAGTGGGAAGGCTGACATTCAGGCTCAGAGTTAGGGCGTGGTTTGAGGCCCCAGGAGGCCCCAGCCAGGAAACGGGAACAGCAGGACGACAGCCATCGGGGCGAGGGGCGGAGCGCCCCTGGCAGACGCTGGCGGCAGGACGCGGGAAGCGGGGAGGCCCGATGGGAGGCCCGATGGGAGGTGGCGGTGTGATGGCACGAGGAACAGAAAATGCACCGTTTTCGCCGCCTTGAAGCGAACATTTCAGCCTCATGGGCACGTTCACGGTGTCGTGCAGCTAGAGCCCCTGCCAACTTCCAGAACACGGCTGGCACCCATCCAGAACCACGCCCGCAGGCCCCGGCCCACCTCCCCAGAGCATTCCGCCTCCCGAGCGCGCCCACTCTGCGTGGCTTTGCACGCGGAACCCCAAGTGCCTGTCCTGGTGAGTCTGGCGTGCCTCACGCGGCTTCGCAGCCTCCAGCTGGGCCCCACGGCGTGCAGGGCAGAGGAGGGAAGGCAGGGCCCGTTCCCTCAGGCCGCCTCCCCGGTGGGGCCGGCCGGCGTCGTGGCGCGCCCCCTCCCCCGTGGCGCCAGGAGACGACGGGTCCTGCGGGTGGACACGGACGAACGCCGGCCTCCCCAGGTAGCCCGTGCAGCCCACCGTCCGGGGCCAGTTTGCGCGAGGAGGGAGGGGGGTGCCAGACTGCCCCAGGGGCCTCCCTCCTACAGACCTGAGCCGGCCTCCCTCCCGCAAGCCAGAGCGGACGGGCCTGACCCCGTGCGTTTTGGCGTGCCCGCCGCCTGCCTAACCGTCCGCCTCGCACAGGGTGTGGAGCTTGCCCAGCGGTCGGGAAGTTCCTGGAGCATCTTTCCGTCGCTCTCAAGTTGGCAGACTCCTCTAGACGCGTCTCCATGGTGGCGGTGCCAGCGGCCTTACAGGAGGGTTCAATCGCCAGCCCCAGTGAACACATGGCACAGTTGGGGCTTCCGTGGGGTGTGGGGGTCTCTCGTCCACATCTCGGATGGAGATGGGGTCTGGCTCTGTCGCCCAGGCTGGAGTGCAGGGGCACAACCATGGACCGCTGCCGACTTGACCGCCTGGGTCAAGTGATCCTTCTGCCTCAGCCTCCCAAGCAGCCGGTACTAACAGGCGTGTGCCACCAAATCTTTTTTTTTTTTTTTTTGAGTCGTAGTCTCACTCTGTTGCCTGGGCTGGAGCACAGTGGCACACTCCCGGCCACTCCAGCCTCGACCCACTGGGTTCCAGCGATCCTTCCGCCTCAGCCTTACGAATAGCTGAAACTACAGGCAGGCTTCCATGCCTGGCTAATTTTTTATTTATTGTGGAGAGAGGTCTCACCAGTTTCCCCGGGTGGGTCTTGAACCCATGGACACAGGCAATCCACTAACCTCAACCTGCCAAAGTGCTGGGATTACATAGTGAGCCACCACGCCTGGCCCAATTTTTTAGTTTTTTGTAGAGAAAAAGTCTCATTATGCTGCCCCAGGCTGATCTTCAACTCCTGGCCTCAAGTGATTCTCCTGGCTCAGCCTCTCAGAGCACTGGGATTACAGGTGTGAGCCACCGTACCTGACCGATCTGATCCTGCTTTTTAATAGAATGCGTTCTAACGCCCTGTGGCAGTGTTTTGTGGACAAAGTGAGTTTAGGACCTCAGGGTGTGGAGGAAGATCAGACTCCAGATCCAGTTGGAGCCCAATTTTCTTTTTCTGAAAATGGGAAGGTTCCTCATTGTCTTTATGATCCTGGCCAGCCCACATGGTCAGAAAGGTGGGGTGAGGGGAGGGAGGATACTTGGTGAGCTCTGGACTACTGGGTGAAGGCTCTGATAAGGGGCATGAGGGAGGCATAGGATTGGCTTGGATAGCACAGTGGTCGGGTGACATGCATGCTCCCTGGTCTGTGTTGGGCAAATGTGGAGGGTCAGCACATTGGAGGCCAGAGGACGAGGACACTGTGAGGGACTGGGCCCATGAGGAGGGGATGGATTCTGAAGGAGCGATTGCTGCAGGCAGAAAGAAAGGAAGCTCCGCCAGGGTGTAATGGCACACACCTGTAGTCCCAGCTTCTGAGGAGACCAAGGCAGGTGGTTTGCTTGAGCCCAGGAGTTGGAAGCTGCAGTAAGCTATAATTGTGCCTCTGCATTCCAGCCTGGGTGACAGAGACCCTGTCTATATAAAATAAAAATAAAATTAAGAAGTTGTAGGAATGGCCGTGACTCGGTGGGGAAGAAGGGAGAGGCCTCCATTGCTAGGCCTGAGCCCCTGACGCATGGGAACACTACAGCTACACAGTGGCTGCTTCCTCCATGACCACAGGAGCCCCAGGGACTGAAATCCCAATCAGACTCCCCCAGGTGGCCCCCACCTTCCACCTGCCTAGCAAGGGAGGGAAATTGACTTTGTCTCCAGTGCCAACTCCAGCTGATGGATGGTATCCGAGTGGTGTAGTATGTTGGAAAGGACTAGGAGACCATGTCCGGGCCCGGAGGGAGGTGGTGCTGTAATCCGTTAGTGATGGCTACCAACAGCATGGGGCAGGAAAGGTGGAGATATGAGTGTCAAGTATCTACTAACTCTGGCTTAGAGGCATGTTCTGCAAAACACATGCACACGCACACACACGCCAGAAAATGCTTTGGAAGTTTTCACTTATGACTCTCTACGTCTCAGAAATATCCCAAGAGCCCCAGAATTCATCATATGTATGGTTCAGCCAAGCAAAGCCTTTGTGTCTATTTCTGAGTCTCTCCCTGGCTTTCTGTATACGTCTTCCTAGCCTCTGGAGGCAGGGTTTTTCTTTTAGAGTGGTGGCTTCCACACGTGGCTGCACGTTGGGATCACCTGGGGAGCTTTTGGAAACCTTGATGCCCAGGGCACATCCCTGCAGTAAGTCAGAATGTCTGGGGTCAGACCTGGGCAGCCGTATTTCTTTAATAGTCTCTGCTTTTTAGAACTGCCTTAGATTTACAAAAAAGCCGGGACAACAGTCCCTAGGGTTCCCACATACCCACACCCAGTTTCTCACCATCAGTGAGCCCGTGTGGATCCATTCTGGTCAAAGCTCAGAATTCCTTAGTTGCAACCTGATGCCGTTTTATGGGTGAAGGTCCCACCCAGGATGCAGTCTCAAACTTTCCTTGTCTCTGATGAACTCCAGGCTTGAGACATGCAGGGTACCCTTCTCTTGGGCTTTTAAAGTATCCGTATTTTTAGAGATCCCCTGGGGATGCGGAAGAGCTTGGGAACTACTGCTCTGAGTCTTTGGTGTGTGTGTGTGTAGGGGACGTGGGTTGTTATATAAAAACAAGTTAGTGGCCTGAGAGTGAGAAGAACCAGCAGTTCCTGTGGCTCAGTTTTCTGTTGTTCCGATGCCCGCCAAACTTATGCTGTGACTCAACCACGGGTTCTGCAGGCCAAGGAATCCCGCAGGGCCTTGTGGGACAGCTGGGGCTGGAATCATCTGGAAGCTTCTCCTCTTAGGTCTGGTGCCTGAGCTGGGGTGACTTGCAGGCTGGGTCCTGGGGGACAGTTGCCCAGAGCCCCTTCTTGGGACATCTCTCGGCTCCAGTGTCTCCCCTGGGCGGGATTTTGTCTGTAGAAGGGCCCAGTCTCTGTGGCTCCCTCACGCACAGCCAGTGTTACAGGCAGCACCGTCCTTTCATGCCACATCTGCCTTCCCCTTCAGAGCGGAGGCTGTCTGCTGACTTCTCACCTGTCCCCCTGCCCCCACTGAACAAGAACTGCAAGATCATGGGCTCCTGACTCCCTGGCTCACCCCAGCGTTGTCAGGACAGAGTTGATGCTTAATACTTATTGTTGAATGAATGAGTGAGGGGGTGAGTCAGCAGCTGAGGTGGGGAGACAGACACACGCACCACTCTCCAGCCTGCGGGAGGAGGGAGGGCTGAGTTCTCCTTGGTCTGGTCGTGGGGTTAGCCTGAAAGGCTCGGGGTATGACTTGGGCTGGGTCTTGACATGTGCATAGGGGTTGGCCAGTTGGAGAGGCAGGAGGGACAGCCTGTGTGGTAACCGGGTCTTACTGTCCCTGCCACTTGGTTCCTGGGAGGGGGCCCCCATGCCCTCAAGGTACCCCCCATCCTAAGCAGGGAGGAGGGCTCAGAGAGAAGTGAGAAATTTAGTCGATGGGCAGAGTTCAAGGACAAAGTCAGAAACCCCCTGATCTGGTGATTCCTTACAGAGGCAGCCTGGTCACCTCAGAGTTTCTGACTCCAGGTTTTTTGTTTGTTTTTTGAGTCAGAGTCTCACTCTGTCACTCAGGCTAGAGTGCAGTATGATCACAGCTCACCACAGCCCTGATCTCCTGGACTCAGGCAATCCTCCCACCTCAGTTCCCCGAGTAGCTGGGACTACAGGTGCATACCAGCACACCCAGTTCATTTTTTTTTTCCCCTTGCCCAGGTCTCAAACTCATGGGCTTAGGCAGTCCTCCCACCTCAGCCTCTTCAGGTGCTGGGATGACAGGCATGAGCCACCGCGCCTGGCTTGAGCCCAGTTGTGTGGGTCCTGTCCCTGGGGAGTCTGTGTCAGGAACTCCCCTGAAAGCACACCCAGGCATGGGTGGGGATTGAGGACACTTGGAGAGGACAGAGAGAGGTGCTGCCGCATTCCGGCTCTTCTTGCCCAGGAAGGAAGTTGGACCGGCCATTTTTTTAAGCTCAACTGACTATCTTGCTTTTCATGTGGAATCTCACTGTGAAGCTAGCCCCCCATCCCTAGCTGTCCTCAGTTAACCTGCCATCATGGGAAGTCTTGTTTCACACACGGTGTCTTGCTGCATCCTTGTCCTAGTCCTGGGAGGCCCAGGGGAAGCTGAGGCATGGGGCAGTGATGTGGCCTGGGCCCCAACAGCGGGCAGGTGGCAGGGGTGGCGCTCCGTCCTGGGCTGAGTTCCTCCTCACCCACCATTCACTTTCCAGATTAAACAAGGCCCTGTTTCTGGGGCACTGTTCAGAAATGACCACCAGAGGAAAGGAGGGAGGCGTTCTGTTTCAACATTTGTTTTCATGATTAGCTTTTACCCCCTCTGCATCAGGCCCTCCCTCCAAACCAAAACAGCCAAGTTTTCTCTCTCACTAATCATGGCACACGTGTTACTCTGGTCTGTCCCCCATCAGCCCGTGTCAATTTCTTAACAACCCTGGCAGCCTGCTTATTTTGACTGATGGTGTTTCTCTTACGGAGAAGTTGTTTTGGGGGAAAGTTTTCCCTCCCTCTTTCTTATTTTCTTCTTTCCTTTCTTCTCTCACTCTGTCACCTAGGTGGGAGCACAGTAGCACCATCACAGCTCGCCGCAGCCTGAATCTTCTGGGCTCAGGCGATCCTCCTGCCTCAGCCTGCTGAGTAACTGGGACTACAGGTGCATGCCACCACACCTGGCTAATTTTTAAAAATTTTTGTAGAGATGATGTCTCGCTGTTGCCTAGACTGATCTCAAACTCCTAGGTGCAAGCAATCTTCCCGCCTCATCCTCCCAATTGTTTTTGTATTTTTTCTAAAAGGTATGGGTAGGAGCCTTATAGATATAGAAACAGCATTTCTGACTTAAGGAGATGGATTTCCAAAGCTGCTGAATCTTCTCCTTGAACTCAGGATCTCTTGAGATGAGGAATATTTTGTCATATTTCAAGCCTTGGCTCCTTGCCACCTCCTCCAAGAAGCCCTCTTGGGTGGCACCTTTCCTTGTGAAGTCCTCCATTCCAGCCTGTTAACCATCAGTGCTATAATTTATTCCCGTGATGCTTTTCCACTGTTGACTGTGAGCTCCCTGAGGGCAAGTATCCTGCCTCACTCATCCACATTCGTGTCCCTGACTCACCACACTTAATTGTCAATGCCTTCACAATTGAGCATTTGCAATCTGCCAGGTGCTTCTCTGACATCACCGGCTCTCACTACAGCCCCGCAAGGGAGGACATTATCATTATTGTCATTGTCACTATCAGCCTCATTTTCCATGTGCAGAAACTGGGGCACAGGGAGGAGATGCAGATTGTCCAGGAGGACACTGCTGGGTGGGACCAGAGTCAGGATTTGAACCCAAGCCCATCTGAGTACAAACCCCTGTCTTGGCAGCTTTGCTCCCTGGCTCCTCGTAAGGGCCAGTCAAGGTTGACTGAGTGCCGGGTTCTGGGATCTGCTGGCCGCCAGTTGAATACTCCTCTGCTTCTGGCTCCACGGACTTGCCTGTCCATGGAATGGTGCGGCGTGTGTCTCGTGGTGTCTGGTTTCTTTCATGCACATGGTGTTTCTCGATGCGTCCATGCTGTGGCATGCATCAGGATGCCGGTCTTTTGTGTGGGGCTGGCTCCCTCCTCTTGGGGGGTCCCCTCTTCCCTGGTCTCACTAACTGTGTCTGTCCTCCACATGGTGGGGACGACCGACAGCCTGGAGGGCCGTTGACAGGCTGTGCTGGGACTGAGGGGATCGACATGTGCAGCTTTGCCTCTCCCCAGTTGAGTGTTTAAGTGACTTCTAACGCCCTGTCATTGATAGCACCCTTCAGTGCTCCGTGGGCTGGCCCTGCCCTGGGGTAGGCTCAGAGGTGCCTCTTTGGGAGCAGGTCGCCCCCTTTCCTGGTGGGCTGACCCCCAGAGCCCCCTCTTGTGGTCTCACCAGCCATGGTGGCTGGACTAGCCATGCCACAAGGCAGCCCTGGCCGAGGTATTCTGTCCTCGGTGCTTATTGATGCTGGATCCAAGGATGATTTTGCTGTGAGCTGGACCAGTGCTCGGTGAGCTGGGAACTCGGCCTTTCAGGGAGCGACTACAGAGCACCTCCTAAGCCCTGGGCTGCAGTGGTCCCTGGGACCCGGGCCCTCTCCATGGGCAGTGGCCAGCCCCACAGAGAAGATGGACTCTCATCACCCACCACTCCTGCCCAGCCTGAAGAGGGGCTTTGTGTCTCGTTCTTGCCCTTTGCACTGGATCAGAAAGATGGCTGGAATCCCACTGAGGGAAGGGTGTTCCTGGCAGAGCGCTCTGCCTATGCAGAGGCAGAGAGCCGGGCGTCCAATTGTGCTTGACGAATGACTTGGCTAGGGCAGCAGGCGATGGCCATATGGACAAGAGCCTTGAAGGCCGAGCCAAGGAACACGGCAACTGACCACAGGTGCACCCTCAAGGTGGTGCACGTGGGGCTGAGCAGGCCCCTCCAGCTCTCCCGGGTGTCAGCTCCTAATGTTGACCCGGCACATGGTGGGTCCACGGGAGAGATGGGAGGCCGGGCTACCCGGGCCGCTCGGGGGTTGCCAGTCCCAATGCCTGGGCTGAGGGGAGCGGGGCTGTGGCTGAGCCAGTCCCCCAGCAGCGCCATGCATATCCTGCCTGTCCCCACGCGGGAACATGCGGGGCTAGAAATCTGCCTCACCACCTGCAAGCCTTCTGGTGCTTCAGTGTCGGCAACTGGGGAGGAGAAGCAAAATGATGCACTTGCCCTCCCCTCTAAAACCTGACCCCAGATAAAACTGTGCTGGGGCCCACTGTTGTCAGTCTTTAACTTCCTTCGTGAATGCCAACGTCAGTTCTAACAATTTCCTCAATCTTTTTCTTTAAATAAATGGGAGGTTTTTTGGCTAACAGCTAAGCACTGTCAGTAGATTCACACAGTTCTATGTCTGTTCAGTCTTTCTTGGGATGAAGGAATGAATGAACAGTAAGAACTGCTGGAGAACCTACGGTCCCCACTAGGGAGCCAGGCTGGGTGGACACAGGCACTCATTGAGCTGGCCGTGAGCTGACTAGTGAGAAGGGACAAAGAAAGAATGACAGGCCAAAGAATTATCCCGGGAGAGGCCTTGGGACCCCATGGCTGGGGCCCGCTTGAGCCTGGGCTGGGGGCTGCTGGACCCAGATGGTTGGGTCCTAGGCTGGAGGCCCCTGCAAGGATGGGAGACGGGAGCCCCCCCCTCCAGTGAAGACGAGGGAGTGGTATTCATCTCCTTGGGCTGCCATAATGAATTCCCACACACTGGGTGGCTTAAACACTAGAAACTTTTTCTCTAGTGGTTCTGGAGGCCAAAAGTATTGATGACTGTAAAATATTTAAGATAATTTATTGTGAGCCCAACATGAGTGACCATAGGCCCTGGGACACCATCCCCAGGAGGTCCTGAGAACATGTGTCCACCTTAGTTGAGTTGTGGCTGGGTTATGCACATTTTAGGAGGACAGAAGTTACAGAAAACCGTAAGTCATGGTTTAATTCAGTCTAGGGAAGGCAAGTTATCTCTAAGCGGGGCTTGTGGATTGGGTTATAGGTAGATTCAAGGATTTCCTGACTGGCACTTAGTTAGCAAGAGCTAGCAAAGGAATGTTGAAAGCAGAAATGGAAATGGGAAGCTTGGGGACTGATCTGATCCGGAGTCAGGTTCCTTGATGTGTAGATGAAGCCCCACAGGTGACAGACTTCCAAGAGAAGAGGTAAAGTTCCTAAAAGTTGCCCAAGGCCTTGTAATCCCAGCATTTTGGGAGGCTGAGGCAAGAGGATTACCTGAGCCAGTGGGCTCGAGACCCACCCGGGGAAACTTGGTGAGACCTCATCTCTACAATAAATGAAAAACTAGCCAGGCATGGTAGCGTGCACCTGTAGCTCCAGTTACTTGGAAGTCTGAGGCAGAAGGATTGCCGGAGCCCAGCAGGTCGAGGCTGCAGTGACCAGAAGCGTGCTACTGCCCTCCAGCCTGGGTGACAGAGTGAGATCCCGACACAAACAAATATATATATATACATACATACCTACATACCCATTTTTCCAGACCCCTTAGTTAGGAATTTGGCAAGGTTAAGAGAAATGTCAGTGTTTAGTCCTCAGAAGTCTGAAGTCAAGATGTCCGCCGAACAGCACTTCCTCTGAAGCCTCCAGGGAGGATCCTCCCTGGCCTCTTCAGCTCCTGGTGACCCCAGGAGCCCCTGGCTTGTGGTGGCATCACTCCAGTCTCCACCTTCGTCTTTCCGTGGCTGCTCTGTGTTTGTAATTTCTCATCTGTATCTTAAAGACACACTTGCCATTGGTGTTCGGGCCCATCTGGGTGCCTTTATTCATTTGTGCTGCTGTAACAAGATACCTGAGACTGGGTAGTTTATAAACAACAGAAATCTATTTCTCACACTTCTGGAGTGGAAAGTTCAAGGTCAAGGTGCTGTCAGGCTTGGTTTCTGGCCGAATTCTGTGCTTCATAGATGGCGCCCTCATGTGGTGGAACGGAGGGAAAGGGCGAACGTCCTCCTTCAAGTCCTTTATTTTGGCACTAATCCCATCCATAAGGACGGAGCCCTCTGTCCTAATCACCTCTCAGGGTCCTACGTCATAACACCATCACCTTGGGGACTGAGTTCCAACTTAGGCTTTTTGGAGGGGCTCATCCATTCCTGTCGCAACCCAGTAACTCAGGATAATCTCATCCCGAGAGCATTAACTGAGTTATATCTGCAGATACCGGTCACACTCACAGGTTCTGGGCGGGCATATGTTCAGGAGGTTCACCATTCACCCACTACAGGAGGAGGACTCAAGTGATGAGAGGCAGGAGGGGACAGTGTGGATTTCCTCCCAGGAGCAATGGGGAGCCGGGGGGGTCTCCAGGGTGTGTGGGGGAGTGCCTTGCCACAGTTTTGCTTGCAGGTGGCCTCTGCCATGGAGAAGGACTCCCAGGGAGGGCAGTGAAGACACTGTTCCGTCAGTTGGCCTCCACCCCACCCGACTGAGCTTCCTGGGGGCCCACAGGGTGAGGTGATGGCCAGGTCAGGCCTGGGGGTATGGGGCATGTCCCAGTGACTTTGGCTGTCTCTGGCTGGGAGACGGGTTGGGGGGTGTCCCTCGTTGGTGCCTGCCCCCCACCTCATCTTGGTCTGGCTCTGTCCCCCACCCTGGACCTGCTTGGTCTGACGGTGGATGTTTGTTTGCATGCTTAGCCTGTCCCCAGGGTCATCTCTGCCTCCAGCCCTGACCTTGCCCCTCGTCCCTGCCTGCCCTGTATGCTTTCTCTATCTCCCTGGAGATCCATCCTTTCCCGCCTTTGTCTCTCTCCATCTGGACCCCCTGCACTCCCCTTCCTCTCCCTCCTCTCTGTTTTTCTCCTTTCTCCCTACCCTCTCATCTCATGGTTTTTTGGCCTGTGCCTTCCTTCTCCCTCCCCCCACCTCCCTCCCTGTGTCTGTCTGTCCCCCTCTCTCCCTCCCTCCAGTCTCTGACACTCCCTCCATCCCCAGCCCTCAGTCTCTCTTGGCCTGGCCCTTCCCGGGACATCTCTTCAGCAGCCTGCACCATGATTGTGGTCCTGTCAGACAGGGAGAGGTAGAAAGGCCCAACAGTCGCCTGTGTGCTAGTCTCACCCCCTAGTCATTCAGTATGACAGTCACAAGGGCCCATTTCTCACTGTTCTGTCAGAGAGAGCGCCCGGCCTTCCAGCTGTGTGCCCAGTCCTTGGCTCTTTGATCCCTGAGCCGAGCCTCAGCTGACGGATGCCCACCGGGTGTGGGGCGACCAGCATGGTACACTGAAGAACTCCGGGGCCACCCTTGGTCTCTACTGTAACCCACACCCCTCCCCTTGCTCAAATGGGTTTCCTGTGAGCCAGGCTCAGGGTGTCATGGTGAGGGTGGGTCGAGCCCAGGCTGTGGAGGGAGCCTGGCTGGTCAGACCTGACCCACTCTCTTTGTATTACGATGAGGTATTCCTCTGCCTCATCAAATCCTCTACACCCTGAAACATGGGGATCATGTGCCCCATTGTACAGAAGGGGTAGCTGGGGGTCAGAGATAGGGAGCCTTGACAGAGAATGATGCTCTTTTGAAAGAAGTATCCAGAAGCTGTTGCCTTGGTTGGCCCTTGGGGTGCTGACATTTGCATTGTCACTCACCGGAAACGTTCCCCTCACCCCTACCTGGTATAGCTGGTGACTTGGGGAGTTCAACTCTCCCCTTCTCAGGACCCCCTGCCCCTCGCTGGGTAGGCTGCTCATAGGTGTGGACACACGCAGGACTCCTGATGGGGTGGCTCCATCACCAGCTCGCCGTGTGACCTTGGCTGTGTCCCTCCTCCTCTCTGGGCCTCAGTTTGCCTTTCTGTAAAGTGGGGGAAACTAAGCCCTCCTTTCCGGGGGGCTCAGAAACTTAACTGAGGTGGAGAGGAATTTGATGGGTGTCAGAGGCGGCGAGTGGGCCGATGGGAACCGGAGTAATTTGCTTCTTTATGAGGAGTGGTGGGGCCTCCTGCTTCCTGGGTGGTTTGGGGGAGGAGGAACCCCACGCATGCACCACACACAATGTACACATGCACAAGATACATGCGCACACACATTCACACACACACAAACACATACTTGCCCAAAAGCACGCAAATTCACACCCGCAGTCTCGCTCAGAGCAGCACTCGCGTGCACTTGTGCTTGCAGTTTCCGGGCTTCACCTTTGCTCTTGTTGCTGCATGACTGAAGCCCCCCACTGTGTCCGGGGCTCCCTGGAGGGCAAGGGTCCAGGCAGCTGGTTCCCGAGGAGCCACCCCTATGAGTGCACAGCCGCGAATGCCTGAGTGGGACTCACAGACCCCAGCGGCTTCTCAGCCGCAGAGTCGACCGTGCCATGAGCGCCGTCTGGCGGGCCGCCTGTCCGCAAGCTGGCTTCTGAATGATTCATGCTGCCTTGAACTTGACTCCAGCGACAGCCAAGCAGGAAGAGCCTCCCCCTCCGTAGGCAGACTGGCGGTGTGCTCCTTGCTGTGGCAGACCCTGCACCAGCATGGAGTACTACTACTGCCCCGGGTTGCTGAAGCTGCTGCGGCACCTCTGGGTGAGTGGCCCCGGTGGCTCCTGCTCTGCCTGCTGCCTCCATCTGCTGAGAGCGGCGGCTGCCCTCCAGGCTTGCTGCCCCAGGTGGCTGGTGTTGGGAAGGGGCTTGGTCTGACAGCGGGCAGGGTAGTGGGGCAAGCTCCATCCTGAGCAGGAATATGGGACCAGCCCTCAGGCCCCAGAAAAAAGAAAAACAAGAACCTCTCAGTGAGTTTTCCAGAAAGCAACATTTCTTTGACTTAAAGGGCCATTCTCCATTCTGAAATTATATCCCTCTTGACTGTATGTGTGTGAAAACATCCTTTCTTTTATGAGATGGAAATAATAGCTCTTGTCTTCCATTTCCCGAACTTTCACAGTGAAAGTGAGAAGCTGGAAACTCCAAATTGTGCTTGCTCCTCTAGACAACAGAGGAAAAAAACACAGGATTTTTGGGTGTGTGTGTGTGTGTGGTGAAATGCCAAAGTCAGGGAACTTAGGCAGAAGTGCCTTGTGGGGTGTAAAGTGCTTTTCAAGTCTTGTTTTGATGCCAAGACTGATCGGCTGTGTGTCCCTGGGCAAGTTGCTTCCCCTCTCTGGGTTTCTGTTTCTTGCCTGTGAAGCTAAGGGGTGAGCTTAGGTGCTTGTGGGTCTCTGATGTTTATCAGGGCTCTGTGAACAGAGGGGCTTATCAAGAAATTGTCACAGGCTGGCCTTGGAGTTTTCCAGAACATTCGCCATGGAGTGAAAACACCCAGAAGGGAAAGTCTTGGGGAATATGATTTTTCCCCTTGCTGAATGTTTGCAAATACTTGAGATGCCTTCTCAGCCAGAGAATTTTCCAGAGTGCCTAAAAATACATTAGGAAATCTTGTCTTTCAGCTCCCTGCCCCCAGCCTCCTCCCCACAGCCTCTCACCAGCCTTCCTCTGCCTCCCCCCAGACTCCCCCAGTATCTCCTTTTCCTCCTGAGCCCCCTGGAACAGTTGGAAAACAGGAGATCCTCCTGGCCCTTTGATTCCTGGCATTTGAATGTCCTCATATAATACATGTAAAGCAACGTTTATTGGTTTTTTTAATAATGAAAATAATAGGTGTGCATGGTTAAGAACTAGGAAAATCCAGAACACCACAAAGATGAAAATAAGCCTTCTACAGTTGTTTGTGTTTCCAAAGTCTGTGGTCAGTTCACAGGGTCTGGATGACCTCGATGTGTCCGGCTATGTGTCGGGCTCCAGGCTCGGTGCTGGAGATGCAGAGAGTACTAAGGTACAGCTCCCCGTCCTGGGTACTCAGAGTTCACTATGGGCCCTGAGCTCATCAACTAATGGCTACTGTCATGTGTTCGCTCAACACATTCTTAGCAGCAGCAGTTCGGAGCTAGAGGCCAATACTTGGAATACAGGGTGTGCGAGACAGACATGTCCCTGCTGGGGACACGGGCTTTGCACAGGAATTGGAATGAGACCTCGTGTGTGTTCAGAGGGGATGGTGCGCAGTCCTCCAGGGGACTTGGTCTTCAGGTGACTTGGTCTTCAGGGCCCGGGTCCAGGAGAGAGCCCTCCAAGGAAGCCAAGCTCTGGAGGACACATAGGAGTTGGGGAAGGGTGTGCCAGGCAGAGGGAACAGCACGTGAAAAGAGTTGAGGTGTGTTCAGAAAGTGGGGGAGAGCACATGGCGTGCCCGTGGCAGGTTCCAGGAATGGACATAAGCTCAGCCTGGCCGATGGAGGCGAGGTGGGGGCGGAGGATGCCCTCAGCCTCCCGGGACAGCTCTGTGGAGTGGACAGCGCCATACCGTCTCACCTGGCTGTGCCCCACTCTCTGTGATCTCAGGCAAGCGTTTTCCTCTCTGGGCATCGGCTTCCCCACCTGGACCATGAAGAGAGACGCGAAGCGGTTTAGAAGTTCTTTCGTGGATCTGATGCTGGGAGAGATTTCCACGGGGTTCTCTGCTTCCTGTGGGGGACCAGGGCCCAGAGTATTGAGGAGCCATGTGGGCTCACTGCTGTCTTTGCAAGTGACCTACCACCACCCTGTCCCTCCAAGCCACTGAAGACCTCCTGGGGCACGTGTCATGAGACCAAGTCATCAGCCCTATGTCTGTGGTGTGAAGCTGGAAACTCCTGCTCTTGGCTCCCAAGGGAGCCTGGGAATGTGGAAAGTCCATGAGCTCGGACCTGACTGTGACAAAGCCACGTGGCTCTGGGCGGCCCTCTTCCACCTCCCCAACCTCAGCTTCCTTAGCTATACAGCGGGGCCACACCACCTTCCTCTTGGCCGATGGGACGATCCCTGCGAAATCTCTGGCTCACTTCTGAAACCCGGAGTCTGCTAGGGAATGGCAGCCCCTTCTGCTTCCCAGGAAGTCAGATTCTGGTGAACCCCCTGGCCATGGCCTGGCCCCATGGCTTTGTGTCATCAAGAACGAGCGTCCATCCACGGCTCCTCAGCATGGGTCCCTGTCTCAGGGAGATTATGTCCCCTTTTCTCTGGTCTTCCCTGAATACTCTGTCTAAAACGACGACCATTCCCCCTTCCACAGTCCTTGTTCTGTGGCCCTGATTTTTTAAATACACTTTAAGCAGTTTGTCTGTGTATGACACATGCAGCTTGATGTTTTGATGGACATGTGCATAATGAAGCAATGACTAAGCCCAGCGGATGAACACAGCCCTCTCCGCGCAGGGTTGCCTTTCTTTTTTTTAAACGGTGAGAACACCGGAACTCGACTCTCTTGGCACATTTCCAGTGCATAATCCAAAGCTATTAACTGTAGTCACCTTGCTGGGCATTGGATCTCTGGACATAGCCATTCTGTGTAATGGCAGCTTCGTACCTCCGTGATCTCCCATTCCCTCGCCTCCCTGCCTCTAGCAACCACCATTCTACCCTCTGTTCCTGTGTATTCGACTGTTTCAGCTTCAGCATGTAAGTGGGATCACATGGTGTTTGTGCCTGGCTTTATTTCACTTAGCAAAATGTCCTCCAGGTTCATCCGTGTTGATGAAAATGACTGAACTTTCTGCTTTTTCAGGGCCATGTAATACTCCGTGTGTGTGTATGTGTGCATGTGGTGTGTGTGGGTGTGTGTGTCTATATATATAGACACACACATATATATACCATGCTACGGTGAGATGTGAGCAAGATATATGTGTGTGTATGTATATATGCCACAGCTTCTCTTTCCACTTATTTGTCGACAGACACTTAGGTGGTTTTCATATCTTGGCTGTTGTGAATACCACTGCAGTGAAACACATGGTGCAGATATCTTAATGGGGCACCAGTGTTGTTTCTCTTGGGTATATATACCCAGAAGAGAAAGTACTGGATCTGTTTTCAGTTTTTTTTTTTTTGCGCAGCTTCCACACTGTTTTCCAAAATGACGTCTATTAGAATCCTCAAAGATGTATAGAACAGTTACCTTGATGGTGGAGGGAGCACCTACATGCCCCTTGCCCGGGTGCCCTGATGCTCACATCTCACTGTAGCCATGGTTCATTCATCGAAAGTGAGAAATCAACCTTGGCGCCTTCCTGTTAACTAAACTCCAGAGTAAATTCTAGCAGTTCCCATCAGGGGCGATTTTGTCCTCCAGAGGATACTTGGCATTGTTTGGTCGTCACAGCTGGGGTTGGGGGTGCTGCTGGCATCTGGCAGAGACCTCCTGCAGTGCTCAGGACAGTCCCCACTGCCCCCTCCACACCGCCAAGAGAGACCCTGGCCAAAACGCCAGTCATGGCAACGTTGAGAAACCCTGTTTTGCCCCAGACTGTTTTACTCAGTGTTCACCAGTTTTTCCACAAATGTTCCTTTTCTGTCTCGGGATCCAGTCCAGGATCCACATTGCATTTTGCCACTTCAGGTTTTACTCATGGCAGGGCCTCATAACTGTCCGCAGAGTGAGTGATGTGCTGGGTGTACATGTTTTTGGTGTGCCCACGGGTGGCATGAATACCTCTGGCATCATTTAGAAGCACTTGGTAAACATGAGGCTTACTGGCTGCTTCAAGCTGCTGTCTGCGGTCAGCCTTGGTTATTAGCCAGTCCCCTGTGGCTGGACACTTAGGTTGTTCCCAGGTGTCCACCGTCTGCACAGTCCTCCTCTTACACCTTCATTCACGGTTCAGACCATCTGACGTCAGCTTCTAGGAAGTGGGGCCAGGCGTGGGCGGCAGCAGCCGGTAGTCTGCAGAGTTGCCATGTGTCAGTGGGATGTTGTGGCTTCCTGTCGGTGGCCTGAGTCCTCCCCCTGCATTTCTGTTCTGCCTTTCTGTTCTGGGGGGAGGGGCCCGCCCGCATGGTTAGCCCCTGCACTGGCCCGGCATCAGCTGGGGAGTGGGGGAGGGCAATTCGGTTTCTGTTTCAAACCCATTAGTAACCATAGCTGGCAGCTGCCTCTGCCTTGGCTGTTTTGAGTTACTTAATCTCCTTTGTTGCCAGAGGGTCCCAAGGCCTGTGGCCTTGTGGGGTATAGGCATCTAGCTGACTGCTTGGGGTTGTCGGTTCTATCAGTAGTGATAATGATCATAGTAATCGCCATCACCTCCACCAGCCCTACTGGGTGGTCTCAAAGTGCTTTCCATGGGTGTCTCACCTTATCCTCACAAGGACCCCTATGGGTAGATCTCATTATTACTCCCATGTTGCAGTTAGGGAAACTGAGGCCTGGAAAGGTTAGGCCACTCATCCAAATCTCCCAGCTAGGAAGTGTTGGAGCCTGAATCTGAAGTCAGGTCTCTCTTTGTATCATTGCTACAACTTCATGGAGTCTGATCTTCTGGTTTGTCAAATGGGGAAACTGAGGCCCGTGGATTGGAGGCAGTTTGCGGGAAGGCTCCTTCTGCATTTGAAGCTTTGCAAAGTGGAAAAGGACGGAAGGAGGGTGCTTGGGCTGGTCAGCGCTCTGGAGGGAGAGAGCCCTGACCTGGAACCCCCAGTTCTGCCTCCCCTTGGCTGTGTGGCTTTGGGCGGGTCTCATCTATGATCACATTCTGGGGCTGTTTCCCTGTCTGTAAGTGGGGGCAGTGAGCCCCACCCTGCCAGGACTGTGCAGAAGATCAGGGCGTTCGTGTCCTTGGTACAAGGCTGGACTTAGCGTGGGTGCTCAATAGTTAGGCATTATTTTGGGGGAGCGGGGAGGACTCTGATGTGATGGTGGGGACCCCCTCAACTCTGTCCCTCCAGCCCACCCCAGGGCCTGTGAGCCGGCTCTCACAGGCTTCTTTTGCCCATGTCACCCACGGTGGGAAGGGGTGCTTCCATTGTGATGGGGAACTGCTGGATATCCCAAATACATCCCAGGGCTTTGTGGCTGCCGTGGCCTGTGGGGTGAGCCCCTGCGGGGGCCTGACAGCCTCTCCAGGACATGCCGCACAGCAGAGCCTGAGCTAAGGGACTGTCTTCCTCCGCTGTGGGGGATAGCCCCTCTCCTACCCTCAGACCTCTCCTCGCTGAGTCTATTCAATGACCTTGTCTCTGTGGAATGAGAGCACAGCCACTTTGTTTTTCCTTGTGGTTACTAAACTCCATGCCCCCATGTTTGCCTGTGACCAGATTTTCTGATGGAAAAACATCTGAATGTGGTTGGTTCAGCTGTTTGTCTCCCAACCCCTGGGCTCTCTTGCTTGCTGCTGGCTTGCTACATCCATCATCCAACCTGCAGTCACCTCCAGGTGACAGTATTAATAGCCATGAAATGGGCTGAGCTCAGTGGCTCAGCGTGTAATCCCAGCACTTTGGGAGGCTGAGGCAAGTGAAATGCCTGAACCCACTGGTTCGAGACCAGCCCGGACAACTTGGCGAGACCTCGTATCTACAATTAAAAAAAAAAATCAGCCAGACGTGGTAGCGCCCATCTGTAGTTCCGGCTACTCAGAAGGCTGAAGCAGAAGGATCGCCTGAGCCTAGCGAGTCGATGCTGGAGTGGCCGTGAGCGTGCCACTGCACACCAGCCAGGGCGACAGAGTGAGATTCCAACTCAAAAAAAAAAAAAAAATAGCCATGAATCGACAGCAGGTATTGTTCTCTTCCACTCTTGGTTCTCCAATGTGTGACACCTGGACTAACCCTGTAGCAGCATTGAGATGTGACTTTTATGATGAGGATTTTACAGATGAGAAAATGGGGACTCCAGAGGCCAAGTGACTGCCTGATCGCCTACAACCGGTCGGGGCAGGGCTGGGTTTGAACTTGGGAAGTCTGACTGCAGATCAAACTTGGTGACTGCACCCAGCTTCTCCAGGCAGGCAGGTCACTTGTGTGCTCTCCACCAAACTCCCTTCCCACCCTTGGCCCCAAGCCTGGCACATGGTAAGTGCTCAATAGATGTGGGCTGAGGGACCCACGCTGAACTGGCGTGCCCAAGGCTTCATGCGGATGGGCGACTGTGGGCTTCCACTTGGTGCCTGGTGCTGCCGCTGTTGTTATCTCTCCGACCAGCTCCTGAATCTCAGGCTTGGTGGCTTTGGTTTGTGCTGAGGGTCTGGTCTGGCTTGGCGTGGCCACAAGTGTGGCTGTCATGGAAGGACGGGCTATTTTTGTGCCGTGAGTTGGGTCTGAGGTTTGGCCCACAGGATAGTCAGTGTCACGAGATGTTTTGGTCTGATTTGAGCCACGGGTGCTGTTTTAGGCCCAGTCCTGGATGGGAGACAGGTCTTGGAAGAGGTGTCTCTGATACCTGATCCCCATGCCCCCCCGCCCAGAGCAAGGGGCTTCACGCGTCTCTCTCAGACCCTCAGAAGCTCAGTGCTGCCCTCTGCAGGTTGGAATTGGTGACCGCCGCTTCCTTGAGGGGCGTTCTGGGACTTTGTGAGGCCATGCAAAGCCAGCACGCAGTAGGTGCTGAAGAAGTGGCAACCGATGCGGGTGCTGGACATTGCAAGGGTCCTCAGTTCAATTTCATCATGCAGGCCAGGCCCCGTTCAAAATGTCTGGGACACATTGGTGAACACAACAGTCAGGACCCCTGCCTCCGGGGCTGATGTTCCAGTGGGGCTTCAGGTACACAATGGTGGGGTGTGATACAACAGGACTGGTTTGTCGGAGGAGGGGTGCTGGGGAAAGAAGGTAGGAAGCAGGCAAGAAGGCACAGGGGGACTTCCCCGAGAGGGTGACATTCCAACAGAGACTTTGGAACAAGGGAGGGGATAGGCCAGGGGAGCTTGGTGGGAAGCCGGAGTGGCCCGTGCTAAGGCCCTGCAGTCTGAACACACCAAGGCACATTTGCAGAACAGGGACTATGTCAGAGTGGGTGAGGGGAGGGCATCAGCAGCGAAGCTAGGGGGGTGATGGAGCCTGAGCATATGGGGCCTGGCGGTCACTCTAAGGGCACCAGAGCCATGGACAAGTGTCCCTTTGAGTAGGAGTGACACAGTCCATCTTGGGCTTTGAACGGATCCTCTGGCTGCCTCACGAGAACAGTCTCACATAGGGAAAGACCATGGAGGAGCCGCTGCAGGTGGGAGATGGCAGTGGCTCAGCCCTGGCCAGAGGGGCGGGGGTGAGGAGTGGGCGGACACTAGGGCAGTTTGGAAGGTCCAGCCCCAGGACTTGCGGGTTGAACTGTGGGCTGGGAGAGTCGCGGTGACACAGAGGACTTGGGTGCTGGAACCTAGAAGAATGTCATCCACTCCCATGAGGAACACCGCCAGGGAGAGGCCTGGGGCAGACCAGGACGCAGGTTTGGGCTTGTTGGTTGGTTTGAAATGTCTTAAGATGCTCAGTGTCAACACGTGACCCCCACCTCTTCTCATGCCTCACTTTCCCCATCTGTACAATGGGAGGGGCAGTTAAGGGTTGCAGAGATGCTGGGTGGAAATCTTAGAGGGCCAGCCACAGGGGTTAAATAACCAAGCCCAGGGCCAGGCACAGTGTCTCAGGTCTGTGATCCCAGCACTTTGGGAGGCTGAGGTGGGAGAATTGCTTGAGACCAGGAGTTCGAGGCCAGCCTGGGCAACATAGCAAGACCTTGTCTCTAAAAAAATTTAAAAATTAGCCACCTGCAGTCTGTAGTCCCAGCTACTCAGGAGGCTGAGGCAGGAAGATCCCTTGAGCCTAGGAGTTGGAGGCTACAGTGATCTATGATCGCATCACTGCACTCCAGTCTGGAGCACAGAATGAGACCTAGTCTCTAAAACAAGTAAGCAAAAAGAGTAAAAACCTCAGGCCTATGTTGTGAGACCCTTTAGCCCCTCAGATATTTCCCACCATTTCTGAACCCCAGGAAGAGGTACCCAGAGTTTCTGAAGCAGGAGTGGCCCTACTGACTTCCGCTGGAGGGTCTGAGAATTCAGCTGGACCCAGGCCAGCTCCCCCCAGCCGTCTCCCTCATTGTGACAATTTCAGGCTCTATCTGCCTATTATGGCCCCTCTGAGCAGGACCATGGCTCCACCTGACAGTCCTTGTGATCCATGAAATTTACCTCTTTCCTTATAGAAACAAAAAGAGAACCATGTGGCGCTGATGGCTCCCCAAGCCCGAATGTCCACTTTCTGATCCTCAGTGGGCCTCAGCCACCTGCCTGTGCTGCCAGGAGCTTTGTGCTGATGGGCTAAAGTGAGCCCTGCTCCCAGATGGAGGTCTTTCAGGCCATAGCCCTTGCTGTCCCCAACCAGCCATTGCTGGATTTCAACCATTCCAGGGCTTCCAGCAGCTAGGAGGGACAGGCGGTCTGAGCACAAGAACAAGACTGTGACTGCTGAGAGGAATCATAAATGTGGGGTAGGCGCTTGGGGGGAAGACATGTGGGCAAAATAATTCTGGGAGCCAAGGAGTCCAGGGTACAATCACTGTGTTACCCTGAACAATTGTTTGCCCTCTCTGGACCTCAGTTTCACTGTTGGAATAATACAAGATAGGACTGGATTCTTCTAAAAATTTCTTCTTGTGCACAGACCCCCAAATTCCAAGTCCAGTGAAGGATGGAGCTTTGAGGTCAGGCAGACCTGGGTTAGAATCCAACTCTTGCTGTTCTGTGACCTTGAGCAAGTGGCTGAATATCTCTGAGCCTGTTTCTCATCTGGAGATGAGAAGTTCCCTTATCTCAAATGAGGATTGTGTCAGCATTTCATTGGCGAAGATCTGGCACTCAATGGGCACTTCATAAATGGAAACTGCTGTCTTTCTACATTCCTTTCCAAGGGTATGACATCTGAACCCACATGAGACAAGTGGCTGCCTGCCACCCTGGCAGAATGATTTCCCGATTGAGGCAAGACACTAGAGGGCACCCTGTTCTAACAAAGCACCTAGATGCCTGGCCACCTTTCCACAGCAGGTTCAGGCTTCTCCTGAGTGCAGGTGAGCCTCTCAGCAGCCAGCAAGGCAGGGCTCTGAGTGTCCCCATTTTACAAATGAGGACACTGAGTGAAACTCGACTTGTCCAAAGGTTGCACAGAGCCTCTTGAAAAGTCCAGCAACAGTGGAGTGTAGCATGGTATATGAAAGAAGGAGGGAGGCAGTGGATTGCTGGAAGCCAGGAGTTCAAGACCAGCCTGGGCAACATAGCAAGACCTTGACTCTAGAAAAAAATTTTTTGTTACAAAAAGAATTAACTGGGTATAGCACACGCCTGTGGTCTCAGCTACTCGGGAGGCTGAGGCAGGAGTTGGGGACTGCAGTGAGCTATGAAAGATTCAGCACAGGTTGATGTCCTCTCCACTACCCACCTTTGTCACTAGTGGGCAAAGGGATTTTTCAGAGCTGAAAGGTGACTCAAATTTGGGGGATTGGGACTGAGTGGACATGTGGCTTCCATGTTGGAAACAGAGTTTTTGAGGGGGAGCCAGGAACTGAGACATTGTGCCAGTCAGCATCTTCGATGTCGAAACCACATCATTGACTTGTCTCACATGGACTTGCTGGGCATGTATATTGCATGTCTTCCCAGGGCTAGGCCCAAGCTGGGTCTTAACGCCCAGGTAAGTCTTGAAGGGAAGGGCATCCTGGTGGCTGGACCGGCGTGTGCAGAGGCTAGGTGGTTCCATAGGAGGTGGGAGATTTGAGGGTGTCTTTGCTTCTGTCAATGCAACTAAAGCCCAGAAGACAAGATACAGACATTTCAAAGGTGCAGTACCACCTGGGTGAGAAGGCCATCAAGAAATTTATTCTGATTCTTACAGGTTAAGGAAACCTGGTGTTTTATCCAGAAGCTCTGAGGCAGGCTGGGGCAGCTACAGGTGTTTCATGTTATATCAGTATTTTGTATCAAACATCTTTATATTCATAAAACAGAAGCACATTCATGTTGACATAATAGGATTTAGTAGCTGTAAGTGTAATAATGATATAGGAATAGGGCATTCTTATTTCGCTCTTCCTATGCACCAATGTGTTGGTTCACACAGGCTGCCTGTCTGAGTATGAAGAACTTTGGAATGGCTTAAACAAAGGAAATGCATTTTCACAGTTCTGGAGACTGGTAGTCCAAGGTCAAGGGGTTGGTGGGGGAGACCTTGCTCCTTGGCTTGCAGATGGCCGCCCTCTCGCTGCATCCTCACACGGTCTCCCTCTGTGTGTGTGCTCCCCAACACCTGGGTGTGCTCCCAAATGACCTTGGTATGTTCCCTGGATGACCCACATATACCCCCAGGATGACAGGGCATGCTAACCTGATGACCTTTGTGTGCTCCCCAGTGACTGACAAGTGCTCCCCGATGACCAACACATGCTCCCTGATGACTGACATGTGCTTGCTGATGACTCAGGTGTGCTCCCCCATGACCTGTGTATGCTCCCTTGATGACCCTACTATGCTACTCCAATGACTCTCATGTGCTCCCTAATGACTTGGGTGTGCTACCTGATGACTCTCTGTGTCCAGATTTCCTCTTCCTATGAGGATACCAGTCAGATTGGATTAGGCCCAACCTGACAGCCTTATTTTAACCTCATCATGGGGGGTACTGGGGGTTAGGACCTCAACATATGAATTTTCGGGGGACACAATTTAGCACATAACAGCCAGGTACTGGGAAAGACACTTTGCATTGCTTCCTTTTATCCTCACAACAGGGAGACACCATTGTCATCCGCAATTTACACATAAGGAAAACAAGGCTCAGAGAGCTTGATTCACTCGCAGAAGATCACACAGTGTGTCAACAGTGGAGTCATGATTTGGTCTGAGGCTGTCTTACCTTGGAATTTGTACCGTGTTAGTTTATGTGTATAATTTGATTTTTTTTTTTTTTTTTTGAGTTGGAGTCTCACTCTGTCACCCAGGCTATATATAGTGCAGTGGCACATTCATGATCATCCCAGCATCAACCTGCTGGGCTCTGGTGATCCTTCTACCTCAGCTTTCCAAGTAGCCAGAACTATAGGCGCGTGCTACCACGCCCAGCTAATTTTTTATTTATTGTTGAGACGAGGTCTCGCCAAGTTGCCCAGGCTGGTCTATAATTTGATCTTAACCTCAGGAAAGCCTTTTAAAAAGTCTTTCATATTCTGTTGAATTTTTACCAGGCCATTCTCGGTGCCCCTCTGTGTCCTGCCCTGTCCGTGTTGAAGGCCTAGATTGAAAAAGACCCAGATGTGAGAGGAGAGGACCTTGCCAGACCCCAGTTCTGTCTTAGCTCGCCTGGGTCCCACCCGGCCTGCTTGGCTACCTGCCCGGGGTGGGGGTGCTCCCAGCTCTGCCCCTCAACACCCCGTGTGCCGCCTGGGCTCAGTGAAAGCACCCTTTGTCCTCTGGCTCATTCTTCACGGAGGGATGACCTAAGTCTTGTCTTGGGAACAAAGGGGTGACCTGCCACATGAGTGCAGGTCATCCCCAGCAGCCCACAGGAACTCCCAGGCTGCCCGAGAAGGGCGGACCTTGGATATGTTTTGCCCAGCTAAGAGGGGTCAGAGAGCAGCTGAGCCTCCTGTGTCCCCAGGCATGATGCCAGTGGCTCCTGTATGCATGGAACTTTATGGTGGGCCAAGCTGTTTTTATGCCTTCTGGTTGATTGGACACTCCCAGATTCTGTGGGTCATGCAGGGCAGGGCTGTGAAGAGGAAGTATCCCCGAGTCAGCTGTCATGCAGGGCAGGGCTGTGAAGAGGAAGTACTCCAGGTCAGTTGCCATAACAAACCATTCCAATACACAGTGGCATAAGCCAGCCACTGTTCGTTATGCCCACGGACTCTGTGGGTCAGAACTCTCTCTGTGGACTGCTGACTGTTCCACTGTTGGGGCATCAGTGGGCAACCCAGTCAGTCAAGGGCCAGAATCATCCAGAAGCTTCTTCTCCCACATCTGGTGCCTATGATGATTTGCTAGGCCTCTCTGGCCTGCTGACCGAGCACCTAGCTCCTGGTGGCCTGGGCTTCCTCACAGCATGGCAGCCGGGGTACGTGGGGTGAGCACTTTGGCGAGGAAGGCAGATGCTACGTCACCCTTAACGATGAACACAGCATTGGAACTCACACAGCGTCACTTCTGTGGTTCTTTACTGGTCGTGTAGTCACGGGGGAGGGGCATGGATGCTCCTCTCACTGGGAGGAGTGGCAAAGAATTTTCAGTTGTGTTTAAAGCCCATACTGGGACAGGCTTGGTGACTCACGTTTGTAGTCCCAGAACTTTGGGAGGCTGAGGCTGGAGGATTGCTTGTGCTCAGGAGTTTTGAGACCAGCCTGGACAACATAGCAAGACTTCATCTCTTGAAAAAAAAGAATTGGCCGGGCTCAGTGGCTCAGCCTGCAATCCCAGCACTTTGGGAGGCCAAGGCAAATGAATTGTCTGAGCTGTGGGTTCAAGACCAGCCCAGGCAACTTGGTGAGACCTCGTCTCTACAATAAATCAAAACTTAGCCAGGCGTGGTAGCATGTGCCTGTAGATCACCGGAGCCCAGCAGGCTGATGCCAGGGCAGCCGTGAGTGTGCCACTGCACTCCAGCCTGGGTGACAGAGTGAGATTTCAACTCAAAAAAAAAAAATTAGCTAGGTGTTGTGGTGCATGCCTGTAGTCCTGCTATTTGGGAGGCTGAGGTGGGAGGATCACCTGAGCCCAGGTGGTGAGCCATGATCATGTCACTGCATTCCAGCCAGGGCAACAGAGTGAGACCCCGACTCAAACAGAAACCATCACAGCTAACTGTCAATCAAATGCCATTAGGTGGTATTCACTGAGCACCCACTGCATACAAGGCACCAGGCCTGCGGCTTCATGCCCTGTATGCAGTCCTCTCAAAATCCCAGCACCCACTCAGTCCTCTCAAAATCCCAGGAGGTGGCAGATTCAGAGCCTGTTATTTTCCTGACAAGCGTTTGGCCTGAGCGGGCGGAGGAGCCCAGAGGAGCCAACAGCGTGGCTGGCAGTTTGCTGCTGAACACGCCGCCGTCGGAAGATGTGGACTAGCTTTTTCCCTTCCTTCTCTAAACTTATAATATTCCTTGAGCTCTTGAAAATTCTCACTTGTGTGTCTGAATCATCACCTTGCTCACCACACCCTCCCTTCGGTGTTTATTTCAAAGGATTTCTCTCTCCCTGCTCGCTGAGTACCTCCGCCCCCAGCCCCTTCCCCACCCACAGCTCTGTGGGAAGGTGCACTGCTGGCTTCCCAGCTGCCTGCCTCTCTGAGCTTTTGAGGAACTGCTGGGTGGGACCTCACAGTCCTGCCAGAGGAAACCAGGGGTCTCCCACCCTGTGTGGGGGCCAGTTTTGCTACGACATCCTTTGGACCCAGGTCTGGGGTTCCTCCCCGCGGCATGTCATACAGCGGGTGTCCCATGTATCTTTGGTGAGCTGAACTTTATACGGTGGAGGAAGGCAGGATGGCTGACTATTTGAGAGCAGAGATTCTTTTTTGTACACATCTGTATCTCTGGAACACAGTAGGTGTTCCATAAGTACTCATCATGCTGACAATGAATGGATGAGTGGAACTGGGCGCAGCAACTGTGCCCCTATCTTTGTGTCCCTGTCATAACACACAATGCCAGGCACCCAGGAGTTCCCTTCGATGAACGAGTGAATGAATGAACCACTGAAGTGAACTCTTTACCAGCAAGTGACTGGGCCTTGTTTCACATCTGTATTCACTGTGCTTAGCAGAGGGCTGGGTACACAGCAAGTGATCACTAGTTGTTGATAGAACTGAATGAAAGAAAAGAATGAATGGTCAGTGAAGCTTTCCATCATTGGTACCGTGTCTCGTTCACCTGTCTCTCCAGTTCCTAGCACAGCGTCACACACACAGTCAGAGCCCTTCAGTGTTAATCTGAATGAATGAGTGATTGAGCGAGTGAAAAAATGAGATTTCTTGAGGGCAGGGGCATATTTTGTTCATTTGTTTCCCTAGTTCCTAGAATGGGACTTGGTACACAGTAAGTGCTCAGTACTTCGGTATGTTGAACTGAATGCGCAAATAAGGGAGTGAATAAATGAACTTCTTGTAGGTAGGGCCTATGTCTTTCCATCTTTTTCCTTCGGTGCTAACACAGGGCCAGGCATACAGCAGGTGCTTAGCAGGTGTTTCCTGAACTGCCCTGATGTTTGTAGGAGCGTTGGTCTCTGACTTGAGCAGGAAAGCCCAGCTGGGTGGCCCCACCCACCCTGGTCTGCCCCTGCCCCCCAGCCCCGCTGCAGACTTTTCCTGTTGTTCCGGTCTGCACAGGTGGACAGGAAATCCCCCAAGGCCTGCTTGTGAGCTGCCTCCCATATTTTCTCCATGCGGGACTGGCCTTGAGTGGGACCAAGGCGCCACTGCAAGACCCAGTACTATCTGGCTGTGCAGCAGTCTCCCCTCCCCCAGAGGCCTTTCTTCCTGGACCAGGAGAGCGGCTCTAAATTTCGAGCCGGCTGAGCAGCCTGCACCAGGCAAGTGATGCCAGCCCCTAAAGTCACCACGTCCTGGGTGGCCCGGCCTGTTAACCCCTAACAGCCAGGCAGCAGTCACAGAGGGAAGAGTTAAGGCTTTGGGACCCTACAGAGCAGGATTTAAATAACCTCTGTGACTTTAGGTTTACAACGACAACAAAATCACTTATTTGGACCGCAGTTTCTCTCATCTGTAAAATGGGTATAATAGCCTGTTTTTTTTTTTCAGCATCCAGCCTCAGTGACATGTCTTGCTGTTTCAAGCTCCTTCAGATCCCAGAGATCTGGCTTCTGTAGACTCAGCAGCTGCTTAAAAAACGTGCCCCCCTGCAGAGTTTGATGAGCAGTGTCTCAGGCTGGGTCCCTGAAAGCAGAGACTGAGATGGTGATTTGCGTGGATGGAACGAGAGAGCCTGAGACAACAGGGCCTTGCAGGGGCTGTGTGGCGGGTAGTTGGCACCATGGACTCAGTCTCAGAGCAGCAGGGCAGCTTTCCTCCTGCCCACAGTCAGGGGAAGAAGAGGGGCTGTGGACTGTAGCATGCTAGCCTGGTCCCTCAAAGGGATCTGTCAGGGCACCAGCAGCATTCGCTATGCTCAGCCAGGCTTGGGGGTAGCATCAGCTCAATTAAATGAGGTGCGGGGTGTAAGCTGGCTGACCTAGAGTCGCTGAGGCTTAGTGGGTGGCAAATTGGTAAAGTCACAGGAAGATGGAAACAGATGTGTCATGTTAACAATGTCCTTTGTCCCTCAAGCACTTTCTGAAGGCCCATGAGGTACCAGGCTCTGAGGGTGGGTGCAAGAGGTATGGCCACCATACTGCCTGCCCCTGAGGAAGGGTGACAGACACACAAGTGGATACATGTGGAATGTCTTCACACAGTGGAGGGATGGATAGGTCACCTGTGAGAGGCAGAAAATTTAGCACAAGTGAAGATCAAACATTAAAAGCAACTTTCTTTTTTAACTGGAAAAGTAATATACAGACAAGGTTTAACATGTCCAACAGTGCAGAACAGCATTCTAAAGAAAAATTAGGCTGGGCACAGTGGCTCAAGCCTGTAATCCCAGCACCCTCGGAGGCTGAGGCAGGAGGATTGCTTGAACCCAGAAGTTTGAGACCAATCTAGGAGACATAGCAAAACCTAGTCTCCACAAAAAAATAAAAAAATTAACTGGGCACGGTGGCCCACACCTGTGGTCCCAGCTACTCAGGAGGCTAAGGTGGAAGGATCGCCTGAGTACAGGAGATCAAGACTATAGTGAGCCATGATTGTGCCACTGCACTCCAACCTGAGCAATAGAGTGAGAGCCTCAACTGAAACAAAAAAAAAGAAAAATTTATGTACCTGCCCCCTCCAGCAGTCCTCTCCCTAGAAAGTGGTAACAGTTTTGTCTGTTTTTTTTGAAAATATTATCTGCATATGTAAGACAATATCTGTACATATATCTCTGTATTTGTATACACACACACACCACACATGCACGCAATCTGCCCTCTGTATCCATGGGTTCTGCCTCCATGGATTCAACCAACCACGGATGGAAAATATTCAGAACAAGACATGGGTGGTTGCAACTGTACTGAACACGTACTGACTTTTTTTTTGGCATCATTCCTTAAACAATACAGTGCAGCAATTATTTACATAGCATTTACATTGTGTTAAGTATTACAAGTATCTAGAGATGATTTAAAGCATTCAGAGGATGTGTGTAGTTTATATGCAAATAATGCACCATTTTCTATCAGGGACTTGAGCATCCATGGGTTTAGGTACCTGTGGGGGTCCTGGAATGAATTCCCACGATCATGTGCATGTGTATAATTTTTTAACACAGTCAGATCTTGCCGTGCGCAGTGATCAGTGTTCTGACTTTGCTTTTTCTCATAATGATAAGATTTTTTTCCCATTCAGCACAATAGCTCTATGCCACTCTTTCTGATGGCTTTATAATATACCTTGCACTGTATATTTTGAACCCATCTCTAGACAGACATGAAGGTCATTTCCAGTTCTGTGTACTATAAACAGTGCTGCAGTGAACATCTTTGTGCAGATCTCTTTGCGCCTTGTGTGTTTGGAGAAGTGCCTGACTGTGGCCCTGCTGGGTCATCTGAAAGTTGAATAGGAGTTTCTCGGGTGGGCTGGGGCTAGCAGGTGTGATGGGGTGATGGGTTCAGGTGTAAAGGACGGTGTGCACAGACGCAGACACTGGAAGCCAAGGACAGGGTGGCATGCTCTCACACATACAGTGAGTCTTCTCCACCTGGGCTCTAGCCTGCTGCTCGAATGCCACCTCCCCTACCAGGGTTTCACTCCAGCCATGAGGGTCCAGGGGCTGTTCCTTGCAAAGGGTCTAGTCCGGGAGCCCTTAGCTCTGCCCCTGTGTCGCAGAGAGACCTGACTTCTCTCTTAAGTCTCTGAGGCTCTGGGGTCCCCACACCCATGGCTACAGTGAGAAGCCCATGGTGGCAGGCTCTCTCAGCATCTTTGTCCTCATTCTGGGCAGTCCAGCCCGGCCCCTATCTGAAACACGCCAGGACTCCAGCCTCACAGGGGCTCCAGGTTAGGCTAAGTGGGCAGATAGCTTGGCTCCTCCGTTTCCTCTTCCCTCGGTCTTTCCCCTGCATTTGCTTTGAAAGTTGAAACCCTGACCCACACAATCAGGCTGTACTTTATCTACTCCTCATTTCTTCACTCACACCTGTAATCGCAGCATGGTAGAATGTAGAGTCAGAAGACTGCTTGAACCCAGTAGTTCAAGACCAGCCTGGGCAACATAGCGAGACCTCATCTCCACACACACATACGCACACGCGCGCGCACACACACACAAACACACACAGGTGTGCGTGCGCTTGAAGTCCCACATCTCCCAGATGCCATTGGCCTTTTGGAACACATTCATTCCTTTGGAAAAACCTCACACCCAGATAACTTTTCCAAGGCCTTGTCAGGAGAGATGGCCAGGGGCTGTCTTCCTCTGCCTCTATAAGGCAGAAGGATTTAGTAGTTACTGAGCGCTGGCTGTATACCAGCCACTAAACAAGACACTTTTTCTGTCATCTCATTTGATTCACAGAGCACCTTCATCGAGCAATATTGTTCTCATTGATCATGGGCTCAGAGAGGCGTAGTGACTTGTGTGGTATCACACGCCAATAAATGGCAGCTTTGTTAACCCACAGGCCTATCCCTTCTTCTCTACCGTGTTGCCCCCTGCTGTTCCTTGTTGGGAATGCACTCCCACTGGATGTCTGTCCCTTGGGACTGCAGGCTCCCTGAGGGCAGGGATCCTCATCGGTGTCCTCCCCTGCTGTATCCCTGGAGTCTCCCACAGGACCTGGCGCATAGTGAGCATTCAGTGAGTGTTGAATGAGTGAAGAAATGAAGAGTAAAGTACAGGTCTGTCCCGTTACAAACAAAAGGTGTATGTTGTCATTGATGATTTGGTTCATACTCAACTATACCCACAGTTTAAAAATAAGACTCAAGCTATCAAAAATTTAAAAAGATACAGAAGGCCACTACATAATGATAAAAAGTTCTATCCATCAACAAGAAATATCTATCCTAAACGTATATGCACCCAACATAGGAGCGCCAACTTTCATAAAGCAACTTCTAAGTAAACCCAAAAAAGATATTGACTCTAACACTGGCATAACTGGGGACTTTAATACCCCACTCACAACCCTAGACAGATCATCTGGACAAAAAATCAGCAACAAGGTCCAGAGTCTCAATGTGACTCTTGACCAAATGGACTTAATTGATACCTACAGAACACTCCATCCAACCGCCACAGAATATACATTCTTCTCACCACCACATGGAACGTACTCTAAGATCGACCACATACTTGGCCACAAATCAAGCATATACAAATTTCAAAAGACTGAAATTTTGCCATGCACCTCGGACCACAGTGGAATAAAAATAAACATCAACACCAACAAGGTTCCCCCCAAACCCAC
>NW_007260378.1:328316-391611 GCF_000164805.1 Carlito syrichta
ACCACCATAACCCTAACTTCAGCAGAAGAATCCAGATCACCAAAATAAAAGCCCAAATCCAGGACATAGAAGACAAAAAGACATACAAAAAAATCAATGAAACGAAAAGCTGGTTCTTTGAAAGGATAAACAAGATCAATGATCCCCTAGCTAGACTGACCAAGAAAAAAAGAGTAAAAGCCCAAATAAACACAATCAGAAACACAAAAGATGAAGTCACATCTGACCCTGAAGAAATACAAAAGATTATTAGAGACTACTATGTACACTTGAAACCTTGGAAACAAACTTGAAAACCTTAAGGAAATGAAGGACTTCCTGACATCACACAACCTGCCTAGGTTGAAACAAGAAGAAATTGAGACCCTAAATGGACCAATAACAATTAAGGAAATTGACTATGTAATAAGAAAACTACCCACAAAAAAGCCCTGGACCAGATGGCTTTCCAGCAGAACTCTGTAAGATATGTAAGGAGAATCTGATACCAATCCTACTGGAAGATTGAGAAAGATGGAACTCTCCCCAAATCATTTTATGAAGCCAACATCACATTGATACCCAAGCCAGGTAAAGACCCAACAAAGAAAGAGAACTATAGGCCAATATCTTTGATGAACATAGATGCTAAAATTCTCAACAAGATCCTAGAAAACTGGATTCAACAACACATCTCAAAGATCCATCATGACCAAGTAGGCTTCATCCCTGGGACGCAAGGCTGGTTCAACATTTGCAAGACCACAAATGTAATTAAATACATCAACAGACATCAAAGCAAAAAGCACATGATTATATCATTAGATGCAGAAAAAGCTTTTGATAAAATTCAGCACCGCTTCTTGATAAAAACCCTCAAACATCTAGGCATACATGGAACATACCTCAAAATAGTAAAAGCCATCTACAGCTGAAAAACCCACAACCAGCATACTCGTAAACAGACAAAAATTGGAACCATTTCCCCCTGAAAACGGGAACAAGGCAAGGATGCCCACTCTCACACCCCTCCTGTTCAATATAGTATTGGAAGTTCTGGCTAGAGCAATCAGAAAAGAGAAGGTGATCAGGCATATCCAAATAGGAAAAGAGGAAATCAAGTTATCTCTCTTTACAAACGACATGATTGTGTACCTTGAAAACCCAAGAGAATCTGTCAAAAGCCTCCTTGCACTGATAAAGGACTTTGGCAAAGTCTCAGGGTATAAAATAAATGCGCATAAGACAGTTGCATTTCTTAACACCAATAATAAACAAACAGAAACACAAATAAAAAGCACAATCCCATTCACAATAGCCACAAAAAAAATGAAATACCTTGGCATCTTCCTAACCAGAGATGTGAAAGACCTTTACAATGAAAACTACAAAGCACTACTCAAAGAAATCAAAGATCAGAGACCTAAATGTAAAACCTCAAACCATAAGAACTTTAGAAAATTCAGGACACACCCTTATGGAAGTTGGAACTGGTATCCAATTCCTGAGCAAAACCTGAAACACACGGGCCATAAGAGATAAGATAGACAAGTGGGACCTCATTAAACTGACAAGCTTCTGCAATGCCAAAGAAACCATCAAGAGAGCAGGGAGACAAACAAGTGGAAAAATATCCCATGCTCATGGATTGGAATAATCAACATTGTGAAGATGTCTATCTTACCTAAGGCAATCTACAGATTTAATGCAATACCCATCAAATTACCAGCAACATTCTTCTCAGATCTAGAAAAAACAATACAGGAATTCATATGGAAACAGAAACAACCAAAAATAACCAGAACAATCCTCAGCAAAACAAAAAAACAAAACAAAACAAAACAAAGGAGGCATCACAATACCAGACTTTAAACTTAACTATAAAGCTACAATAATCAAAACAGCTTGGTGTTGGTACAAGAACAGGCATATAGACCAATGGAATAGAATTGAGATTCCAGAAGCAAAACCCCAATTTCTCAACCAACTCATCTTCAAAAAAGCCTCCACCATCCACCACTGGGGAGAGGAGAACCTATTCAGTACATGGTGCTGGGAAAACTGACTGACCACATGCAGAAGATTCAAACAGGACCCCTCTCTATCCCCATACACAAAAATTAACTCTAAATGGATCAGAGACCTAAATGTAAAACCTCAAACCATAAGAACTTTAGAAAATGCAGGGCATACCCTTATGGAAATTGGAACTATTCCATATTGGCATCTAATTCCTGAACAAAACCCGAAACACATGGGCCATAAGAGATAAGATAGACAAGTGGGACCTCATTAAACTGACAAGCTTCTGCAAAGCCAAAGAAACCATCAAGAAAGCAGGGAGACAGCCCATAGACTGGGAAAAAGTATTTGCCAACTCCATGTCTGACAAAGGCCTAACATCAAGGATCTACAAGGAATTCCAACGTGCTGAAAAGAAAAATACAACCCCATTACAAAGTGGGCAAAATATATGAACAGACACTTCTCAAAAGAAGACATATGAGCGGCCAACAGACACCTGAAGAAATGTTCAACCTCACTAATCATCAAGGAGATGCAACTTAAAACTACTCTGAGATATCACCTAACTCCAGTCCGAATGGCCATTATCAATAACTCAAAAAATAACAGTTGCTGGAGAGTATGTGGTGAAAAGGGAACACTTCTACACTGTTGGTAGTGTAAACTAGTGCAACCTCTATGGAAATCAGTGTGGTGATTCCTAAAAGCACTAAAAATTGACCTTCCATATGACTCCACAATCCCCCTACTAGGAGTATACCCTGAAGAATTCAAATCACTCTATTAAAAAGATACCTGTACATGTATGTTTATCACAGCATTGTTCACAATAGCAAGATCATGGAACCAACCATGCTGGCCATCAAAAGAGGACTGGATTTTAAAAATGTGGTACATATACACAATGGAATATTATGCAGCTATAAAAAATAAAATCATGAATTTCACAGCAGCCTGGATAGAATTGGAGTTTATAATACTGAGTGATCTCTCACAGAAACAAAGATCTGGGCATCACATATTCTCACTCATAAAAAAATATGTTAAAAAAATAAAAAGATCGAGCTGGGCTCGGTGGCTCAGCCTGTAATCCCGCGCCTTTGGGAGGCTGAGGTGAGTGGATTGCCTGAGCCCGCGGGTTCGAGACCCGCCTGGGCAGCGAGACCTCATCTCTACAATAAATCAAAAAATCAGCCGGGCGTGGTAGCGCATGCTGGTAATTCTGGCTACCTGGAAGGCTGAGGCGGAAGGATTGCCGGAGCCCAGCAGGCAAGGCTGCGGTGGCTGGGAGCGGCCACTGCACTCCAGTCTGGGCGACAGAGTGAGACTCCAACTCAAAAATAAAATAAAATAAAAAGATCGAAAAAAAATTCCACACCTGGACCAAAAAAATTTAAAAACAGATAACAAGACTCTTCCTTCTTTGTAAACCATTCATCTTAAAGGCATCTGACATTTTACGTTTTTCCTCTTGGAACCAAAAGAGGATGTCTGTTCTGCAAGAATATCACCGGAGAAAGGGATCAGAGCATTTCCTTTAGAAATTTCTGCATAAAAATTAAAGCAAGACAGAATTGCACTTGAAGCTTTTAGTCACCATGGCTACTGGATAACACAGTGGACCACAGTCCTACCTACGTTCTCTGCGAGACCTTGCAGTCTGTGTCTCATTTGAAGGGTTTGGCTTTTATTTATATTCAGTGAGGGGATGCAAGCAGAGGCCACAGCTAAGAGACTTCAGCCCGCAAGCATTTGTGGCGCCTTCCCTGGGCTTGTGGCCATCAGGATTGCCGCCTCCCTTTTGGTGATCAACATATGGAGCCCCATAGAGTTTTACTTGGGTGTTCATTCATTCATTCTCTGGTGTGTTTTTGTTCATTTCTTCATTTGTTCATCCACTCAACAGATGTGTACTGAGCCCCTTCTCTATGCCAGGCATGGTTCTAACCACCAAGCGTCAGCGGGGAATAAGGAAAACAACATCTCTGCCCTGATCAAGTGTATGTCTAGGGAAGAGACCCGGCTGTCTGTGAAAGTTAAGTAATTCCAAATGTTGATTGCACATGAAGACAATACAACAGTAAGCAGACCGTGTGGCGGGGAGGAAGTGTGACTGGGGTGACATCTGAGAGGTGCTCTGGAGGAAGGAGCCAGCCATGTGGGGATGTGGGGAAGCAGCATCCAGCAGAGGGGGCGGCATGTTCAAAGGCTCTGAGGCAGGAGCAAGCCTGGAGAGGTTGAGCACGCATAGTAAGGCCAACATAGCCCACCTTGTGGTAAGCAGGCAGGGGCCCTGCTGGCCAGCTCAGAGCATGTGCGTTTTTGTTCTGGCTGCAGTGGAGAGATGAGGGAGGCTTTCAGTGGAGGCTGGCCTTGTGGGATGGAAGCTCATAAGGCTCATCCAGGCTGCTCTGCGAAGGTGGATGGAGGGCAGGATGCAGGTGGGGAGATCAGAGGGGATAAGGCCTGCTCTCCAGTGCTGGCGTTGGGGGACAGAAGTGGTGGGCTTAGGCTGCGGCATGTGGTCTGGATGACGGGTGGGGTGTAGCACCCTTCCCTGCAGCGGGAAGCAGGTTTGGATGAGCAGAGAACTCCATTTTGAGTGTCACATTTGAGATGCCATTGGATGCCCAGAAGGGAGGCAGGCGGATGGAGGAGGTTTCTATCTGGTTGTTAAGGGGTGCCTTGGAGGCTTTGCTAACGGGGCTGGCCCAGCATGGGGGAGCCCTGGGTGCCGCAGGAGACAGAGGCAGGGGCGCTCTCCTCGGGTGGCTGAGAGGGGTGGCGTCGGGGCACAAGAGGAGGAGCCAACCTGAGGGAGGCAGAGTGGGCTCTCAGATGCAGGGAGCAGAGAGGGTGGGATAGAGGTCACCCACTGAGTGGGGTGGAGGAGTCGTAGATTAGTGGACAGAGAATTTGCTAAGCTCTGGAAGCAGATGGGTTCCTGGGTTCAAATCCAGCTGTGCCCCCAAGTCACTATATTCTTTGAGCACCTACTACATGCTAAGGGATCTCCAAGCAGTCTCATGTAATCCTCACAAAATCCCTACAAAATGATTACTATGACTACTTTTTTGTTTTGTTTTTGAGACAGGGTTTCACTCCATCACACAGGCAGGAGTACAGTGGCAAAGTCACAGCTCAGTGTAGCCTCGAACTCCTGGGCTCAAGTGATCCTCCTGCCTCAGTCTCCCAAGTATCTGGGACTACAAGTTTGTGTGCCACCATACCTGGCTAGTTTTTCTGGTTTTTGTAGAATTGGGGTCTCACCATGTTGCCCAGGCTGGTCTTCAACTCCCTGCCTCAAGCAATCCCCCTGCCTCAGCCTACTAAAGTGCTGAGATTACAGGTGTGTGTTGTCACACCTGGCTGTGATTACTATTATTTGTGTTTACAGATGAGAAGACTGAGGCTCAGAGAGGTGCAGCAACTTGTTCAAAGTCATACAGCTCACTGGGGGAGGGGCTAGGATTCAAGCCCAGACATCCTAGTGGTGCACCATGGTCTGGGAACCATATCAGAGGCTCGGGTCTCTCACCTCCCGAAAGGATACTAGACCTTGTAGGTTTCTTGGCGTTGCACCAGGGAAATACTAGATGGCAATCTCTGCAGAGCACCTAACACCGGGCCCAGGCGTGCAGGTGTGTAAGCGATGGCTGCCCCCTCCCTGACCTGTTTCTATTCATTCCTTTTCCATGAAGCGACACTCACGCTGGCAGCTCATTACCTCATACTGTGATCAGTTACTTGGAGGAGTCCCTCCTCTGAGGGAGCTCATTAAGTCTGTTTTGAAACAAGAACTCTTGGATCGGGGGAGGCAGTTGTTATGATACTCTGAAAATAACTTGTTGAGGACGACTGGCGAGGCTCTGGGATCGTCCCTGCCCCCGATGTGCACACACTCACCGTTCCCACTCATTTCTGCTTCTGATGCGGCACTGGTCTGCAGACCCTGTGGCGACCCCCGCCTTGTCCCTGGGACACCTCGGCTGGGCAGGCATTTGCATCCAGACAGATGGTCGCAGCTCCCACCTCACACCCTCAGTCCTGTTCCTGAGGGATGGAGACTGTCACCTTAGGCCCTCAGAAAGGAGTTGTTCTGCCAACAGAACAAATGCACCAACAGGACATTTTCTGTTGCCCTGTGAGACTGAATGGATGTTAGCTAAGCAAGAGCAGAAACGCCCATTTTAAACACAGGTGTGGGCCTTTTATGGGATCTCACGCCTATAATCCTAGCACTTTTGGAGGCCGAGACTAGAGGATCACTTGAGCCCAGGAGTTCAAGACCAGCCTGGGCAACATAGCGAGACCCTGTCTCTACCAAAAAAAAAAAAAAAAAAAGCCTAGTGTGATGGCATGCACCTGTAGGGTCCAGCTACTTGGGAGACTGAGATGGGAGGACTGCTTGAGTGCTGGAGGTCAAGGCTGCAGTGCGCTATGATCACACCACTGCACTCCATCCTGGGCAACAGAGTGAGACCCTGTCTCTGAAAGAAAAAAAAAAACACCACCAAAAAAAAATAAACACAGGCATAGATAATTTTGCCCCAAACTCCGCATCTTCCAGAGGGGCCAGCATGTTGTGCCACAGCTGGTACATGCAAGACCCTCAGGATGGCTTTGTGGAGTGGGGGTAGGGTGGGGAGTGGAGACAGGAAGGGCCCACACCAATCATCATGGCAACCCCTCCCTATGGGCTGGGAGGAGAGAGGCCCAGGCAGCCCCTGGATCTGTCCAAGTCTGCACAGCAGGTGGGAGGTGGAGCTGGCCCTGGTGGGAAGTGAAAGGTGAGAAGGCGAACCCACCCTAAGAGGACTTTAAGGAGCAAAACAGGACCTGCCGCCAAGTAGTTCCTTTTAGTAAAGGCTGATGCAACGCCATCTCCATCTCCGGAGTCTGCCCCTGTGGCCCCTCCAGGTCTCCTTCCCTTTCTGGAAGGATTTAGGGAGGCTTAAGGCTCAGGGCAGTGCAGCCAGAAAACATATCATGTGTCTTGAGAAAAGCGATGTGAAAGCAAACCCTTGAGAAGGTGCATTACCATCTGAGCCTTGACCGGGGCAGGACACATCCTGTGTTGTCCTGACTTGCTGTGTGAGTGACTGCAGTCTGTGTCCTCGGTGGACCAGGGCTACAGGGAACACAGTCCTTCCTTCCCTCTCTCCTTCATCTTCTCCCTCACTCCAGTCTTCACTGAGCCCAACTCCGAGCCTGTCCGCTGTGGGACTCACTTGTTTACTCAGCTGCTGTTTATCAAGGGTCTTGAGTGCTGGGGGAACTGTGGTCAACAGGAGACAGGTGCAAGCATGCCAAGTATCTATGTGGTTTCTTGAGACTTTGATACAGGCTCACTCCAGAATGTACATACACAAGGCCGTCAGCCTGCAGACAAACCTGGGCTTGGGCCCTGGCTCGGCCGCTTCCTAACCGAGTGACCTTGAGCACAGCACTGAACGTCTCTGCACCTCAATTTCCTCCTCTGTAAAGGGGCAGAGGTCCTGCCTATTTCATTATGTGATATTGGAGCTTCTGTGAGAAAAAGTTTGTGTTATTCTGATGAAAAGTCAGTGTCACGTGTCCAGTCTCTGCATAGAATCGCATTACCACATCTGGGAGCAGAAAAAAATAAAAATAAAAATATTTAAATATTTGTGTCTCTAATAAAACATCAAGGAAACAGGTAAATGATAAGCCCCAGGACTCCTGACGACTTGCATGTCCCCTAGACTCACCCTTGGGCTCTAGTCTGTACAGCCCAACTCTCTCTCTCTCTCTCTCTCTGTGGCCCTGTTTCCTCCTCCTTTGTGATTAAGCTTGACCTCAACTCTCCAGTCAGCCTCGGCTTTCTCCCCCCTCGTCTCTGGTCCTGTGGTGCTCTGGCCGGGACAGAAACAGCACCCGAGGGAGGAAGGCTAGGCTTTCTGCTGGAATTGCCAGTGGTAGAACTATCTTTGGGATCAGATGGAGGAGGAGGACTTGGAACTGCAGGGCCAGATGTGTCTCCTGCCTGCTACAGATGGTAGCCGGAGGGCCGAGTGGTGAGTTCTTCCTGTTTTCTCTGCTAGGAGTAGGGGAGAAAACACATGTAGTGTTTCTGAGGAATTCTGTTGTGTGCCCTGGGTCTCGTCAGAGGGGAGGAGAATGTCTGCAGAGTATGTGGTGAGCCTCACAGCCCCCACCCCGGCTGGAGCATCTGAGGACTCCAAAAAGGGGTTGTGGGTACCTGACACAGTACCAAGGTACCACATGGGTCCTTGAGGCTCCTCCGGGCTTGAGTGGCAGTTATGGCCACTTGTCCACAAGCCATCTCCAAGGGCTGCCTCTCTGCTCCTTCCCCCAAAGTAGGAATATTCAGTCTGGGTGCAGTGGCTCATGCCTATAAACCCAGCTTTTTGGGAGGCTGAGGTGGGAGGAGTGCTTGATCCCCGGAGTTTAAGACCAACCTGGGCAACACAGCAAGACCTCGTCTCTACAAAAAAGAAAAAAAATTAGGTGTGGTGGCACACACCCGTAGTTCCCAGCTACTTAGGAGATTGAGGCAGGAGGATCACTTGGGCACCGGAGGTTGAGGCTGTTATGAACTATGATCACACCACTGCATTCTAGCATGGGCGACAAGACAGACCCTGTCTCTGAAATATACAAAAAAAACACAAAAATTCAGGGGCTCAGTTTCACTACTCCTCAGCCACCTGGTAGAGAGGATGGAAGTGGTCTTAGCAGTCACCCAAGACAGCAGGCCTGTGGGACCTTTGGCCTCTCTGACTTCCATCTTTCCTCCCTGTTACTTCTCTGCTGGTCTTTGGGTGCTTCTCATGTGGCCAAGACTCCCCCATCCACATCCCTTGCCCTCAGTGTCCTGCCTATTCCAAGAGCCAACACTGTTTTTTTGTTTTTTGGTAGCTCTGAGGAAGTATAATCGACACACAATGAACTGTTTGTAGTGTGCAGTCTGATGAGTTTGGCATTTGCACATTCCCACAGGACCATCACCACAGTGAGCACGATGGACAGACCCATCACTCCCCAGAGCACCCTCCTGTTCATTTGCCATCCATCCCCCCATCCCTGTCCTCAGGCAACCACTGACCTGCTGTCCACTGCTGCAGATTAGTTTACATTCTATAGACTTACAGAAGTGGAGTCGTGTGCCCTGCACCCTTCTTTGTGGTTTTTCTCACTCAGCATAGTAATTTATTATTATTATTGTTGTTGTTGTTGTTGTTATTATTAGAGACAGGGTCTCGCTCTGTCACCCAGGCTAGAGAGTCCAGGGGTGCGATCTTAGCTCACTGTGGCCTTGACCTCCTGGGCTCAAGCAGTACTCCCGCCCAGCCCCCTGAGTAGCTGGGATTACAGGCAGGCACCCTTATGCCTGGCCTAATATTATTTTGAGATTACTCCGAGTTGGAGTGTCCCTCAGTAGCTCACTCCTTTGTCTTGCTGATGTCTGTTCCATGGTGTAGATGTATGGCTTGGCAGTCCATTCACTTGTTGATAGGCATTTGAGCTGATTCCAGTTTGGGGCCATTGTAAATGTGGCTGCTGTGAACATCCGTGTATGAGTGTGTATGTCGACATCTGTGTTCGTGTCTCTTGGGTAATACCTAAGAGTGAATTGCCTAGATTGTAGGGTAGGTATGTGTTCGACCCTCAAGGTGTCTGAGCATTTTGCATCCCTACCTGCAGGGCTGGAGTATCAGTTACATCCTCACGGCACTTTTATCAGGGAAGATGCTTTTGAAGATGGTTAGAGTATCTAAAGGTCCCATAAAAATGGGTCAAACAATAAGGACTTGGTGGCCTCACATGATAATCCACCTGTGGTGGGGAGTGTAGTGCAGGCTATCACCAGCTGTGGTCTGTGAGCTCAGAATGAGTTTTACATTTGTAAAAGGTTATTTAAAAAAAAAAAAACAAAAACAAAGAATATGTGACCAACTCTGCATGTGATTTACCTAAAGTATTTCTTGTCTGGCCCTCGACGGAAGGTTTTCTAAGTCCTAGACTCGTGGGTCAGTCCCAGTTCTCTCCGTCTTCCTACCTGCTCCTCAGCATCTCACCCCCTTATGGTCCCCGGGTGGCTGCCACGGTGCTAGCCATCCCAGGGAGATTTGACAGCATGCAGCCTGGGATGGAGGGGTGCATCGGGGGGAAGCTTCTCCCCATAGTCTACCCAGCAGACTCCCCCCCAGATACTGCTGGCCAGGATCTGGTAGGCAGCGGGTTGTTGACATTGTGGAGGTGTTTACAAAATGGGGGAGATAACACTGTGATGGGAGGACACCAGGGACTGAGACGCCTAGGATGGCACTAATGGAGTAGGGAGGTTGGCAGAGAAGGCTTCCTGGAGATGGTGACATCAGCATGAATTCTGAGACGGGCAGGAATAGACCAGGGTAGGGAAAAGGGTGACGATGGCAAACTGCATCCCAAATAAAACAGCACTATTTCTCCATCCTCCCCTCCTCCTCACGTCTTCGCTCCTTCGTTTCCTTCCCTTCTTCCCTTTTCTACTCACTTATCTGTTCATTCAACACACACTTAATGAGTGCCTCCAGTGTGTGAGGCACAGGGCAAGAGCAGACGTCAGACACCCTGGGCTCAAACCTCTCGAGAGAGGCAAGCAGTCAAGAAGGCCCCGAGGAATGGCCGTCCTCAAAACGCAGGTGGAAGGGTACAGTACAGAGAAGGCCAGGAAGGGGCCACTGTGGGGACCCAACCTTGGACCGAGCCTCAGAACCGAGAAGCACCAGGTGTGTGGGAGCCCTAGGCGACTGGAGTTTGCTGGGGGACCTTTGCAGTGGGAAGTCATGGGTGGAGGAAGCGGGGCTTGCTGCAGCTGCATGGGGGATGAGGGAGTGGAGGATCTGGGAGGGCTTAAACCCAGGCTAACCCAAGGTCCCAGACTCTGAGGCTGCTGGGACGTGTCATGTACCCAAAAGGCGCACTACCGGGGACCTGGGGGTGGCACTGCTTTGTGGAGATGCCCACCCTTTCCCGCCCTCCTGCCTAGCACACTGTGGCTGCAGGAATGGCGTGGGTGGCGTGAAGAGAAGTAAGACACGGGGGCAGCCCTCCAGCCTGGGCAGGAGAAAGCGCCCCAGTGCAGAGGCAGGGGCAAGCAGAGACCTTCCTCACCTGGCTCTGCAATGAGGGCGGGCCTGCCTAGCGGAGTGACAGAAGTGATAAGGGTGGGGCAGGGCGGCCAGAGGTGCCACTGTTCCCTGCCCATAGAGCCATAGCTGCTGAGAGGGCAGTTTGGAGCACAGGCTTGCAAGTCAGACTGTGCCACTAAGCAGCTGTGCAACCTCCAGCCTTCACTCTCTCGGCCTCCTTGTTCTCATCTGCGCAGTGGCTATAGCTGTTTTGCTCTCATGAGATGGGACAGAACACATAATGTGACCACCACCAGTAAGGGAGGGAACCATTTTTGCCCCCTTCTAAGGGCAAGGGAGGTAAGGCTCAGAGAAGGCAAACCACTTGCCCAGGGTCACACAGCAAGGGGCCGGAGAGCCCAGGCAGTTAGACTGAGAGGCCTGCCCCAAACTGTTCTTGTGAGGATACATGAGTGAAACGGGACCTGGCACACTGTCAGTGCTTCGGAAACCTGGACCGTACTGGAGCAGTCTTGGGCTGGGTGTCAATTTGGCCTTGGGGGACATTTCTCTTGTAAGTCTGTTTTTCAGAGCATAAGATGTCAAGCCAAGGTCCCTGCCTGCTGGGATGTGACACCACCCTGCTGGGGCCTCCTGCGTGCCCTTGGCTGGCGCCAGGAGCTGGGAGGTAGTTGTCATGATCTCCTTTTGCAAAATGAAGCAAGTGGGGCCTGCACGTGTGCCCCGGGCCACTTGGTGTGTGAACATGGGCCTGGGGGCCTTGAGCAGGGGCGCCCAGGCTGTTGAGTTGGTCTTTCCCGAAGTCTTCCTGGGCCACCCCCTTAGGAACCGGGGCCCCACAGTGGTGAGACTGTGCCTGGCAGGCCTTGAACCTGGGCCTGTGGGCCCAGGGCACCACCCACTTCCCCTCCATCCAGCCTGCCCAGGAGGGAGCGAGAGGCCCTCCAAGGCCACCCAGCCCTGCTGGTCCCTGGAGCTGGCACTGTGACTGAGCTCTTGTCAGAACAGAGGGCCCAAAGGGGTCCCCACAACCATCTCAGGGCACTGTGTGTTTTCCACGGTCAGGGTTCACGGCTGGTCTGAGTCTGAGCAGGAGGAGGGGGAGGGGGAGGAGGGAAAGAGGAATGCAGGTGAGGCCTCTCCTCCCAGGACCACATCTTCTGCACCCTGTAATCCAGTTGACACCGATGGGGTCATTCGCAGGAGCAGGGTAGCCTGGGGTCAAGGGCACAGGCTTTGGGTTTGACATCAGGGTTCGAGTCACGGCTTGGCAGGGAGTAGCCACATGCCTTGGAGTAGTGGCTTCATCTTTGAAGTCTGTTTCCTCTTCTGTACAGTAGGAGTTACAGCACTCCAGGTTATACATGTTAAGGAGGTGGTAGGCCGCACGGTTGGGCCCTGGGTGGTTGAGAACCTCTGTGCGCGGGACTCTCCTTACTGCAGACCCCAGGTGAGACAGCTCTGGAGGCTAGGGGCTAGGTCCCTCGTTTCGCTGCTGTGACAGTGCCTGTTGCACAGTAGGTGCCCAAGAAAGTGCTTATTGGGAGGGAGGGAGGGAGGGAGGGAGCAAGGAAAGAAAGCCTTTCTAATCTTCTGTTAAGCTTATCACAGTCCTTAAAATCTTGGGGCGCTGCTTATGGGGCAGTTCAGCTCAGTATAGCCAACTCACTGGTCAGAAATCTTTTTTTTTTAATTGGAGTCTAACTACGTCGCCCAGGCTGGAGTGTAGTGGCACACTCATGGCCACCACAGCGTCGACCTGCTGGGCTTCAGTCCTTCCGCCTCAGCCTTCCAAGTAGCCAGAACTACAGGTGTGCGCTACTGCACCCAGCTAATTTTTGATTTATTGTAGAGACGAAGTCTCGCCAAGTTGCCTGGGCTGGTCTGAAACCCACGGGCTCAAGCAATCCACTTGCTTTGACCTCCCAAAGTGCTGGGATTACAGGCTGAGCCACCAAACCCAGCCAGAAATAAATTTTTTAAGGGACATCATGTATCCCTTATCCCAGCTCCAATGTGCTATTTCCCAAGAACATCCTGCTTTCATGTGCTAGCTATCTGTTTGCTATCCAAAAATGTGGAACTTGGCCGGGCACGGTGGCTCACTCCTCTAATCCCAGCATTTTGGGAGACCAAAGTAGGAGAATCATTTGAGGACGGGAGTTTGATATCAGCCTGAGTGGCAGCATGGTTAGATCCTGTCTCTAACAAAAAAAAGAAAATAATTGGCCAGACATGATGGCTCACACCTGTAGTCCCAGCTACTTGGGAGGCTGAGGTGGAAGAATCACTTGAGCCACATGTGCTATGATTGCACCACTACACTTCAGCTTGGGCGACAGAGTGAGACCCTGTCTCAGAACAAACGAACAAAAATGTAGAACTTCAGCTTCTGTGGTGGAAAGAAACCCCAGGGAATGTGACCGAACAAGGACTGCAAGGGACGCCCATCTTCTCCCCAGGAATCGAAGGCCTCAGAAGCCCTGGGTAGCCCAGCAAGGTAAATTAGGCGGGATCCTCCGCCCACCCGTCTCCATTTTAGAGGAGGGTGCTGCCTTCATTAGATGCCTGGCTCTCAGGAAAGAGGCCATCATTACAGACTGGCGCTACCATGCCTGCGTGGAAAATGCTGCTTTCCACTCATGCTGAGGACAGGGCCTGATGAAGACGGTGGTGAGTTTCCAGCTGTTTCTAGAAAGATTTCCCTTCCAGGTGATTTTTTTTTTCTCTTCCCAAGGTTAATTAAAGACATCTCAGGTCATTACAGTGACTATTTGAAGAAGGTGATGTATCAACAAAGGGAAATAGTCTTGGGCCTGGTTTATAAATAACCCGGGACTGACTTGTAAAGCTCAAGTCATTTCTATTTTCTTCCCCTTATCTGAATTCCTTTCCCTGTTGCCTTGGAAACAAGTCTGGTGTGAGGGGTGTTGGGAGCTCTGTGACTCGGGTTCAAGCCTCCATGACGCCTGCCGCTCCTGTGGGAGGTGGGGGGCCCTAGGGGGCAGAGTATCCAGGGTGGCAGAACACGTCCTGCTGCAGCATCTGGGGCGACCGGATTGTGACCGAGTGTGCTGGGTGGTTCGATGGGGGCAACATAGGCAGTGGGAGCCCGGAGGTGCCCCTCCACGGGCATAAGCAATCAGGAGAGCCTTCTTGGAGGTGGCAGTATCTCGGCTGAGCTATGGAGGACCAGATGCTGAGTGGGTGAGGGAAGGGTGGAATGGTGTCTTAGCCAGCGGGAACAGCATGTGCAAAGGGCCGAACGAGAGACAGTGTGCGCATCCCAGGGTGACAGTTCGCCCAGTGTGCCTGAGGTAGAGAGAAGCTGGGGGAATGGGTGAGATGTGAGGCCATAGGCGCAGTCAGAGTCCCGATCGTGTGCAACTCCCATGAGGAATCTGAGGGGCACCTGATGCAGGTGGACAGTGAGGTCCTGGACGGCCATCCACCTGGGCCCCCAGTTGAATGAGAAGGTTGATTTAGGTCTGTCCCTACCCATGCTGACTGTCCGGGATTCCATGATTTGTTTGAACACGGAACTGATAGAGCAGTTATCATCCCTTTTGACCACGTTAATTGAGTGTTTACTATGGGCCGGGCACAAACTATCTTAGTCGTTTCTTTATTGCAACCTTTTGAAGCGAATGGGCTTCACATCTTCTTTTCTTTTCTTTTCTTTTTGTTCTTTTTGAGATAGGGTTTCTCTTTGTCGCCCAGGCTAGAGTGCTTTGGCGCCATCCTAGCTCACTGCGGTCTTGAACCCCTGGGCTGGGTAGTCCTCCCACCTCAGCTTCCTAAAGTGCGGATCATGGATGTGAGCTGCCACGGCTGCCCTCGTGTCTCTTCTTCAGGATGAGGAAACCTGGCTCGGGATGCAGGATGCCTGCCTTGGAGGGAGCCTCTGAGCCACCAGCCAGCCCTCTGGCCACGCTGGTCTCTCTGCAGGGGAGGAGAAAGTTGGCTTAAGCTGAGTTAAGGAGCCAGCCCGCCCCTGCGTGGCCCCAGCCAAGGCAGCTGGGGGGCTTACAACTGGGCAGGTTCCTCCGAAGGTGTTTCCAGGCCCTCCTGGGAGGCTGGGAGATAACCCAGAGCAGTGCCTAGGAGAGTCACCATCCTCGTGCCTGGGTTTTGGGACAGAAGTAGCCATTTAGGGGGTCTTGGCGGGATGGGCGGAGTCGGGCTTTAGGCCTGGAAAGGAGAGGATTGAGAGGGGTCAAGGCTCAGGCTCAGATGGGCTCTGGTTCAGGTCCCAGAGCACTCTTGGCCAGCTTGGTGACCTTGAGCAGGTCCCTTCAGATCTTTTTTTTTGAGTTGGTGTCTCACTTTGTCACCCGGGCTGGAGTGCCATGGCATGTTCATGGCCACAGCCTCCATGACCTTCTGGGCTCAGGTGATCCTTTCGCCCCACTAATTTTTTATTTATTATGGAGATGAGTCTCAACAACTTGCCCAGGCTGGTCTCGAACACCTGGGCTTGGACAATTTTCTTGCCTCCGCCTCCCAAAGCACTGGAATTATAGGCATGAGCCACCACACCCGGCTCCTTCAGCTCTTTAAACCTTGCTGTCTGTGGCAGGATGGGGATTGTCACTAACAGGACTAACGTTGAGGACTATTTCAAGGTTAGATGGGTGAGATGTGCAAGTGACCGTTCCCAGCACACAGTGAGTCCTCTCTTGACAGTTGTTACTCCTTGGTTGCACTACCTGCCTCAGTGCCACGTTAGCATACTTCTTGGCCTCAGATACACAGCCCGGGATGTCCAGTCTGCTAGGAGGCAACACGGGAAGACGGTCCTATAAGTGGGACTTCCTAGGGCAGATGTGGAAAAGGCTGGAGGCTGTCTTGGGGGAGGAGGTCCAGCAGAGATGGGAGCTGAGGCGAAGGTAGCCCTGGCATGAATACAGCATATGCAAAACCCCAGTGGCAAGGCTGAATGCAACCCCACTTCCTGCCATTGGCACATGCTGTTCTCTAGACTTTTAGTCCTTGAGGAGTACTCCTATATATCCTTCAAAACCCACCCAGATATCCCTCCTTGAGTGACAAGTTCTCAATAAGTGCTTGTCTTCCCTTTGCTCCTCTTTCCTCAGCCTTTTACTTTTTTGGTTGGGTTTTGCCTCCTGCTCTTATGTTCCCACACATATTTTCTCTTGTACTTTACAAACCTTGGCACTTGTATTGCAGTTGTTTGTTTTTAGTTTTTTGTTTTTCTGGCATTTTCTTCCACCAGACTAGAGATTCTTAAAAGTATACATGTTTGTATCAGGTTTTGGAGAGAAAATGGTTTCACCCCAGGTTTGAGGTGGTCTGTTGGGTCACTCTCTCCTCTAATGGCTACAAATCAGATAGATATACTGAACTCTCCAGGGATTGTAGGTCCCCTTAGGGTCAGCACAGAGGTTGCAGAAAGTAGCCGTCCAGGGAATGGTTGTCGAGTGAATGAATAACCGACATGTTCTGGTGTCATCCAGAAATAGTGATCTCTGTGCCTCGCCTCGTGTTGCAGATGAAATTCCCATTTGTTTCCTGAATCTCCATGGCCTCTCCAGCAGCTTCTGGATTAATTATGTAAGAAGGAGACAGTTTTCTTTCTTTTTTGATGCCCAGCAACATCCTAAGAGTTTCCTGGAGAGAACAGAAGAGTTTTCAAAAAAAGTCCTCTGGGGGGAAGATGCCTGTGATGCCCCAGTTTCAGGGAGCCACGCTTTTTATAGTCACACTTTGAGACCACACTGTACCTAAAAGAAGCCGGAGGTGGGGGGGAGTAGGCAGGCATCTGGGTTTCCCGCCTACTCTGTTCCCTCCCCCCTTGTGGGAAGGAGGCAGCTCTGTGTGATCCTGCCTGCCACTTGGTCCTGATTTTCGGGGTGCTCGTCTGCCATCCAGACAGAGCGGTGAGGCCAGGATGTCTTCCCGCTTCCGGGGTATGAGGCTGGGATAGCAAACTCTACCACTTTATAGCTGTGTGACCTTGGGCTGGTCCCTTGACTTCTTTCCACCCCAGTATTTCCATCCGTAAAACAGGAGTAATAGTCATAGTTCATCCTTCATTTCATTGCTGGGAGGTGCAGGTGATGCCCCAACTATGCCTGGCACACAGCAAGCACCCAGGAAGCAGTAGCGATGGCAGTGGTGTGATCTTAGGTCGGGTTTCCTGGAAGCGGAGAAGGAGGTGGGTTTCTTGTGCAGGGGTTGACTGAGGGAGCGTCCTCTGTGGAACCTGTGAGGGAGCCAGGGCAGCAGGCTAGGGCAGGGGGCAAGGCCAAGTGCAGATGTCAGCCTCATGCCAGGGGCCTCTGGAGTGTCAGCTGTCCTACCACGGGGGTCCTGCTGGGAGGCAGGGAGGCCTGGTTGGTCAGTCCTCAGCTCCAGGCATCGGGGCATAGCCTTGACCGAGGGCTGCTCTCCAGGCGGGGGTGCAGCTACAAGCTCTCTGCAGCCAGCACTCATGGCAGCTGAAAGATGGGTATGCTTTCCAGAAAAGGGAATCCAAGAAGGGGAGGTACTAGCTGCATCGGTGACAGTGATGAGTTTGATTATTTCACCTTTGAAAACCAGAGAGGCTAGTAACTTGCTCAGGGTCACAGAGCTAATAAGAGCTCCAGCTGGGTTTCTAGTCCCTTCGTCATAATGCTGTGCTGTTTAGCAAGCCTGGGCTGGGCCTAGAGTGAGGCAGGTGAGATGCTCACACAGGGTACAAGATGAGGGGACGTCAAAGCGTCAGCAGTGTAGGTATTTAATTCCACATTGCTTGTGATTGATGCTAAAGTCCACGATGAACACAGAGTCGACACTATGAATAAAGACAGAGTCAGTGTCACTGCTTTTTGTCCCTTTGTCTCTGGCTCCATTGTGGCTTGGTGCAGCTCTGAGCAGATCCCCTTCTGCTGAACTGTGAGGTACTTCTACTCATTTTCCTAATTATCTATATGACTGTGATGAACATCCTTGTGGCAAAGTGTGTACAGCCACTCTCATTCTCTAAGGAATTCCCGTGTGTGCAATTAGGTCACTGACTGTAGGGTCAAAAGTCAGGCACACCCACCCACCAACCTTTTATTATGAAAATGTCCAAATGTGGGAACATCATTCAGGGACCACACTTACACCCATCAGCTAGATTCTCCAGTGACTAACGTTTTGTTATATTCGCTTTATAAAAATCTAACCATCCATCCATGGTACATTTTCGAACACATTTCAATGCAAATTACATATATCAGTTCACTTCAGTCATACATTTCAGCATGTGTGCTATTATTTTTATAACTTCTAGTCCAGGGTGTTAAATTTCCTCTAGGAAATACATACCAATTTTCAATTCCATCTGCTGTGGATGTATGGGTGAGTCTTGCCACAGCCTTGCCAACACACCGGGTATGATCATTTTCAAGGTGTTTTACTGACTGTTGGAATTTAACATTTTTCCTCCTGAGGGCTGAGATTACTCCCCAAAAGATTTTCCAACCCATGTCCAGGTGGTCTGTTGAAAAGCTGCGTCCTGTCCAGCTCTCTGGGTATTTCTGGCGTGGTTTTCCTGGGACCGGGTGGGGAGGACAGACACGGCTCTTTCTTCTGTCTGTCCCTGTTCCCGCCCTGGAAGTCCCTGGCCTGCCTGGTGAGAGAATGTGGACATGAAGTGCTCACTGTGAATGCTACATGGGAGGAAAATAGGCAAACTTGAGAGGCCAGAAGCCCCGGGACCCAGGAGGTCGCACGTGATGTAGAGCGGGACCAGGCACGTGTGGAAGTGGGCCTGTGCACATTTTCCCATCTGCACGATGGAGCAGTGCTTCCTGTCACGTAGGGTGTGGGCTGCTCTGGGAGCTCCTTGCCACCTCTGTAAACTGCCCACTGCCCACCCCTTCCTCAGCCTTCTGTTTCCTCCTGGGCCAGGTACTGTCTTGCCTCTGGGTGTTTGTATCTCTGTGAATTCCATGAGTCAGAAGTTTGGAAGCAGTTGGGCTGAGTGGCTTTGGTTCAGACCCCCTTGTGAATGAGGTCGCACTCAAGATGTTAGCGAGAATGCAGTTGTCTCAGGGTTTGGCTGGAGCCAGGGATCTGCGTCCAAAGCGGCTCGCCCATGTGGTGAGCGGTGCTGGCATTTGGCTGGAGGCCTCAGGTTCTCACCACGTGTGTTTCTTATAGGACTGCTTGAGCATCCTCATAACATGACAGCCGGCTTCCCCCAGCAGGATGTCCTAGAACGAGGTGGAGGCTGGGACGCCTTTGATGGGCCAGCATCACTTCTGCCTTTTGCCACTGAGCACACAGACTACCTCAGTTCACTGGGGGAGGGGACCACACCAGAGTGTGAGTAAAGGGGGGCCACTTTGGAGGCTGCCTGTCAGGCTGGATGACCTTGGTGTGAGCCTTCCCCTCTCTGGCCTCAGTCTTCTCCTCTGTCAAATGGGTTCATGCGAAAATCCCTGTCAATGCTTACAGCGGCACTGGGCACTCAGTTACACACTCAATAGATGTCAGCTACTGCCATAGTCCCCTGCTGGGCCATGAGCCCTCCGTCCAGTGCCTGACCCAGAGTCAGCACCCTCTGGATGGTTATTAAATGAATGAGTGAAAGAATGAATAAGTGAATGAAGAGCCATAGGACTAGGAATCCAGAGAAGAAAGAGATCTGTTAGCTGCATCACCAGATAAGCCTTTGTGGTGAATTTCCTCAAGTGATGCCCTTTGACCGGTGTCTAGAAAGCAAATATTTGTTAAGAACTGAACTGAGGTGGTGGTAGAAAGAACACAGAATGCAGTTAAACCTGAATTTCAGCCCCGGACTCAGTGTCTGGACAATAAATATTTACTGAGCCCTGACTCTGAGCCAGGTGCCTGTCAGACCTGCGAAAATGGTGAGGAGGGCCTGGCTCTGGGACTTGCCCTGGTGACACCCTTGCTGAGTGACCTTGGGCAAGTAGATCTGCCTCTCTGAGTCTGCATTTCCTCATCTATAGAAATGGGAGGGGGCGTGGGAGCTCCTTCGACAAGTGAGCCTCACCTCCAGGGTCCAGCTGCTGCTGACGCCTCTCCAGCGATCACCAACTTGCTCCCCCTCTGGTCGTAAGATGCTCCAGTCATGTGGTACCCCCACCCAGTACTCCTGCTCTGTAAGGGTTAAAAGCCAGTGAGCTCCCGTGACCCTGTGCAGACCCTGAATCACTCCCGTTGCTCCCTGTGCTGAGCCTGCGCCTGGATGGGGTGGATGCTGTGCCCTGAAGTTGCCGTGGCAACCCCATGGCACTGAACTACAGCCTGCCCTGGTCCTTCCTTAGGGGGCTTCCGGCTGTCTCACTGGCTGCAGTTGCCTTCCAGGGAGGAGGGGGAGAGAGCTGGAAAGGAGAGAGAGAGAGAGAGAGAGAGAGACGGACAGTGAGGCACACACACAGGCGGAGAGAGACAGAGAGGGAGAGAGCTCAACACTGAGGGGAGAGGGAGGAGAGAGGCTGAGAACCGGCAGAGAAACAGACCGCGAGAGGGAGACAGACTGACAGCCGCCAGCCCTCCGGAGGTCCCAAGACGCCGCCGGTAACCCTAGAGGTAGCAGTGGTTTCCTAGCAGTGCTCACCTCCCCTGGGCTGCTAGATCGCCAGCATACATGCACACACACCCACACACGTGCAGCCGCATTTCCTCACGCGCCTGCAGTGAGGGCGCAGGGGTGGGGAGGCTGGCAGGCACGTGAAGTTGCCATCAGCCCCGAGGGACAGTGAACGAGTTAGGACTTGGGGGAGGAAAAAAAAACGGGGGCGGACGTCAGCTCCCTAGGCGGCCGCCTCAGCCTCCGCCTCCTGCCTCCCGCCTCCGCCTCCCTGAGGCCCCTCCTGCCTTCCTGGGAAGCGAAGCCCCTCGCTGAGACAGGGGCTGATGTCATCCCAGGCTGCTCAGCCAGGGGACCTGGTGGCCCTGGGGGCTGCCTCCGGAAATGAGCTAGCTGCCTGCCGGCCACAGGTTTGGGATCTCCAACCAGAGGACAGAAAATCCACACGGGTCAGGTGAGCGGGGCCCAGCCGTGGGCAGCCAGGCAGGGGGCAGCGGCGGGCGGCAGCCTACCCACCGGGACCCTCCATACGCGCTTCGGAGGGCTGCCCACCTGGAGGGAAGTGAGGACACGGGTGCCCACAGCCACCCCCTCCCCCACCTCTTGGGGGCTGTCACGCCCCAGAGTGAATGCGGCCACTCCTCAAAGCTCCTGTCTTGGCCATCCTGCAGGGAGAGCAGTCAGAACTGGAACCTGGGCGGCCCCCGTGTGGGCTTTGCAACTCTGGTGGGGTGGACGCCCCGCCTGGCACTTCGCTTGCCCCCAGCTCTGAGCGACACCCGCGAATGCAGCCGACTGCTGGCTCAGCGGTGTTGGCTCGCCCCCCGGTTTGACTGAAGACGGCTGCCGGGCTTCCTCCCCAGGCAAGCCCAGAACTTCCCTGAGCAGAAGTGTCAGAAGAAGGGAGAGGGCCCTGGCATCTTAGTTGTCTCCCTCTTTCGCTTCCTCCTTCCCCCTCTTCCCGGCTGGCCTCATGGATTACCTGGGAGACAAACTCTCTGTGGCCCAAACCCACATGACCCAGTGGGTGGGCACCGTGAGAAGGTCCTTCCAGGAGGCCCTCAGTTTGGTGACCAGCACAATGGGCCACGAGCGGACAAGCGGAGAGGCCACCGGCCGGACCCCCTTCAAGCGCGCCTCCTCCTTCCGCCACCTGGCTTCCCGGAGCCGAGAGTCTTTCCGCCGCTTCTCCGCCCGCAGCCAGCAGAGGTTCTCTTCCCTGAGGAAACGGCAGACAGACTCGGAGCCGCCAGATATTGTAAGCTGCTTACGTCTTTAAAAAATGTTAATACACCATGAAGACCCTCCCCACAGGTGCTCCCAGGGAGGGGTTCTGTGCATCAGGCCAGGGAAGTGCCTTCTTCCCAAGTGGTTGTCAATCACAGCCCCGGCGCCTCCTGCCCGAGCCTGGGAAGGAGGCCAGTGGCGATCGTCCCTCTGACGTGGAGTCACTTTCCTGAAGTTGCTCAGGAAATTTCTGTAGGCTCCAATGTCTGTTTTGGCAGGGCTGGCACATGAGTCGTGCTCACTCTGCCAGCTGATTGATCTTGCAGGGTAGACACCCTGGCCCCCGCCACAAATGCTTGTCCTCCCCTATTTTTAGGGAGGATTAGCTGGCACCTGCTTCATCTCCTCTCACTCTCCCAGTGTCTGTGTCTTCTGCTCGCGGAGTTATGGCTTTTGTGGTTCTGTTGGAGTCTTATCTGATTGCTGAAAGAAAGGACCTCCAGGCCCCATGGTAGTGGGTGGATTTGCCTGCCAGCCCATGCGCCTTGGGCTTGGCGTGGGCGGGCCAGGATAGGAGGCCTCAGGCCAGGTCCTGGGTGTCCACAGTCCCTCACTCAGGCAGCCTTCGGAGCGCGGGGTGGATCGACAGCTCATGATTAAATACTCAGCTTGTGTCCTAAGGGACAGTGCAGGATCCATCCCAAGGACCTGAGTGATGATTTGGAGAGGTGGGACCAAGCCCAGAGGAGGAAAGTCCCTGCCCAGGGAAGCTCGACGAGTGAGTGGCAGAGCCAGGGACCGAGCCCCGGACTCTGACCTCTCTACTCTGGGTTCTTCCCGACCCAGCTCCGGGCAGATGCTTCTCCAAGCCTTTCTTGGGGCTGCCCACATTACTGGCCAGGACTGAACTTAAAGAGAGGGCCTGGGGCATTCACATAGGAGGCTCCTGCCACCTGACTGTGTTGACCCAGTTCCCAGAAGCAGGGAAAGGGCTACGCTAACTCCTTCTTTGGGTTCCTCTTGCCATGAGAGCCAGTAGTCATGAAGGGGCCCAGCATCTCAGAAGATGTCCTGAGCTGGCCCTCCCTTTGCTCAAGGTCTCAGGACTCACAGCTGCCCCAGCAAGTGTGGGGACTCAGAATTCCCTTTGCTGGCCCAGAGACGTGTGGTGACTCACCCAGGTCACACAGCAACCAGAGCAGGCAGGTGCAAACCCAAGCCAGAAGTCAAGCCCTTGAGCATGATGTGTGTCTCATAACAGGATGTCTCCTTCTCCTGTGGGTCTGTGCTCCTTTTTGGCCCTGGACAAGTTAGTGTGGCTTGAATTTATGAGACAGAGCCCCCAACCCAACCTCTGGAAGGTGTGACTCAACCCAGGGAAGAAAGTCCTCTCATGCATTCTTTCTGTCTGTCTTTCTCTCTCTCTCTCTCTCTCTCTGTGTGTGTGTGTGTATGTGTGTGTGTGTGTGTGTGTGTGTGTGTGTGTGTGTGTGTGTGTATTTGTTTCTCTGCCTTGCTCTGTCTCTGTGTCTCTCCATCACTCTTGTTCTCTTTTAGGGCATGGGGTTTGGGGACAGGCAGGCTCTGTTCATGTCCCCCTCCCCCACACTCTTGAGCCCTGTGACCCTGGACATCGTCCTGGATCCCGTGGGCCTCATCGCCTGTGTGACAGGCTGGTGCCACTGCAGGACTGGCCTCCCGACTGGTTAAATGAAGTTCATGGCAGCACCTCCAACAGCGTGGATACGTACTAAACAAATGTGGGCTCTGGAATCCTTCCCATTTAGCATCTGGCATCTACTGAGTGGCAGCACCAACTGGCATTGGCTGTGACAGCTCAGATCAGACCTGCAGGTCCTGGCTGAGGGGCCTTGACTGGTTCTTAAGCATCAGTTTCCTCCTCTGTCAAATAAGAACCCCAGGCTTGTTAGGAGGTTGAAGGGAGCACCCGACAGATGCATGGTAGGTGTGCACTTGTGAACGCCTCCTCTCTGTCAGGTGTCGAGACATTCTGCCTGGGTAGGATAAGGACAGAGTTGGGACGGGAACATATGTACTCTTGCAGAGAAGCCAACTAAGTGCAGGAAACATAGGGCCTGGGGCCTCCAGCCTGGGATCGAGTCCTGGCTTTGCCACTTCCTGGCTGTGTGACCTTGGGCGGGTGCCTTCCCTCTCTGTGCCTTAGTTTTCTCCTCTGAAATGGGACTGAGTGTGCATTGATGTGCCGGTAAATGTGTGGTAGGTGTGGACATGCTTAGTGTGTGGTATGTTGCCTTAAAAGGTCGCTTACGTGACAACTCAAGCTTTTTTGTCAAACCATCCCTTCAAAGATTTCCAATGGGCTGGAAAATTCACACATGTCCCTTCATGGGACTTTACTTAGATACTTGTTTTACGGGGGGAAACTTTTTAAGCCACACACAGTGACTTAAGAGGATGGGACAACGGCAGCACCTGTGGCTGGGTTTGGAAGGGGCAGGGTTTTAGTCTCTGATCTTGTGCGTGATGTATCTATATGATCCACTCAGTTCACCCTGAATCCTGCCTCGGGCTGGTATTTACTCACAGCAGTGTAGAAGAATTTGTCACTGGCATAAAGTAACCCTCAAAGGCATGCCCTGAAATGTTGTCTAAAGCCAGCCTTGAAGTAATTTGTTAATGGCCTGCCTTTGCATTCCAGGGATAAATGGGGGAAAGAGAGAAAACAAATGCTTTGTCTGTGAGCCACAAAGACAGGAAGAGGCACGTTGGGCCTGAGAAAGAAGCCTGATCTGCCGGTTAGCCAAGGAGACTAGGTGGACCCCACTTAGAGACCAGGCAGAACATTCCAGAACCCAGGAACAATGACAGTGCCTCAGAGGCCAAGGTTGGGATAAAAGCAGGAAGTGGGGGTCGCTGGGGATCTGGGATGCCACCCAGAGTGGGATTTGGAATCAGAAAGACTTGGGCCCGAGTCTCAGCTTCACCTCGTGCTGGGCAAGGGACCACGGGCAAGTTGAAGCACCTCTTTCAGCCTCAGTGTCCTTGTCTGTAAGATGGGGATTCACCTGGGAGGTATCTGGTGGGTGGTTCAGTGGGACAGAGTGGACTGAGAGCCAGCGCAGCCTGGCATGCAGGCAGTGCTTAACGAGTGTTCCTTACACGCCACTCTTGGGGGGCTCAGACTCTGTGAATGGGAGTTCTGTCTTCCTAGAAGTCTAGGCCAGTGCTTCCAGACAGCAGACGAAGACCTGGCTGGCCTTTCGTGAGCACCCACTGTGTGCTGGCTGTGGTACACATACTTTGTGGATCTTCATTCATTCCCTGGCCTCTTCATTCAGCCAGTGTTTATCGAGTACCTGCCTCCATGCCAGCATGAGAGAAATGGCAAAACAGACCATTTCATGCCAGCATGAGAGAAATGGCAAAACAGACCATGAGAGAAATGTAGACAAAACAGACCAACTCCCACAGAGCTGCCTTTGAGTGGGGCAGATAATAGAACACACCCACGTGTAAGCACGCCATTCGTGTGCTGGACATGACGACACTGTCTTGAAATATCAAGGGCCTATCTGTAACCTCTAACTATGACTGTCTATCAGAGTTTCCCAGCCTTAGCACTATGGGTTTCTTGGGCTAGATGCTTCTTTGTGGCAGGAGGGGTGGGACTGTCTCTGGCCCCTACCCACGAGATACAAGATGCCCGCAGCCTCAACCCCTCAGTCACTACACACAAAAATGTCTCTAGACATTGTCAAGTGTCCCCTGGGGGCAAAATCACTACTCCCTCAGGCCAGGTTTGAGAACCCCTGCTGTATATAATTCAGCGTGGGCACAATCATAAGTGCCAGAATAGTCTCCCAGTAACCTAAGTGTGGAAGAGACGAGGGACCCAATAGACGTCGGGCCCCTCCTGCTTGCCAGGTACTGGTCTCATTGAATCCACACAACTGCCCCTATGGGAAATGGAGTGGACACTCATATTTCATGGACAAGAAACCTGAAGCACAGAGAGGTGAAGTCACAGGCCTGGGGCCACACAGCTGGGAGCAGTGATGCTGAGGCTCCCGCATGAGTCAGCCTAGCTGGGCCCATAGCTTCTCCCTGCATGGAGGATTCAATGCTGAAGCCCCAGTGCCTGAGCTGAGGGCTCGGTCCTCCAGCCCAAGGCCGAGCGAGTATTTGTTGTATGTCAATTATGGATGGGAACAGAGGCTTAAAATATTCAGCAGCGTCCAGCATCTCCTCCTACCACAGGTGCACACACACACACATGCATGGGCATGCACACACACATACTTGTTTAGTAAGAGGGAGAACACTGAAAGGACGGTGAGGTGTAGGACTCTTGCCTTGAAAGCCCCTTCTCGGTCAATGCCCTCTCTGTGCTGGTGTCCCAGGACTGCCATAACAAATTACCATAACTGGGTGGCTTCAAACAACAGCGCTTTATCTCTCATGGCCCTGGGGTCCAGCAGTCTGAGATCAAGGCGTTGGTGTTCCACCCTCCCTCAAAGCCTCTGGGGAAGGTCCCTCCAGGCCTCGTGGCTCGTGACTCGAGGCGCCCCTGGCTTGTGGCTGCATCCGCTTTAGTCTCTGCCTCTGTCTTCACAGGGCCTTCACTTCTTTGTCTTCTCTTCTGCCTCTTAGAAGGACAATTGTCACTGGACTCGGGGCACTCCTGGATAATCTAGGGTGACATCACCTGAAAATCCTTGACTTAAAGCCATCTGAAATGACTGTTTTTCTAAGTAAGGTCTTGCTCACAGGTTTTTTTTGTTGTTGTTGTTGTTTTGAGTTGGAGTCTCACTCTGTCGCCCAGAATGGAGTGCTGTGGCTGCTCCTGGTCACCGCAGCCTCGACCTGCTGGGCTCCGGCGATCCTTCCGCCTCAGCCTTCCAGGTAGCTGGAACTACAGGCGCGCGCTACCACGCCCTCTAATTTTCGATTTATTGTAGAGATGAGGTCTCGCTGCCCAGGCGGGTCTCGAACCCGCGGGCTCAGTCAATCCACTCACCTCAGCCTCCCAAAGCACGGGATTACAGGCTGAGCCACCAAGCCCAGCCACTCATAGGTTTTAAGGTGAGGTTGTAGATGTATCCTCTTGGGGGCCAATGGGTTCCCTCCCTCCACCATCCTCATGGCATCCGTCTCCCCCCCCAACCCCGCTGTCTATTTCATTCTCCACTCAGTGACCCGTGAAGTCAAGGCATTCCCCTGCCTCACCCCAGGCTGCCCACTGTGCGGCCGACCCTGCCTCCCTCCTGAGCCTGGCTCCTGCCTCTGTCCTCCATGCTCTCCCTGCCCCTGCCACTCTGACCTCCTGCTCTTCGTCAGTCATCCCTGCTCCTTCCGAACCCGGGGCCTTTCCCCTTGCCTCATTTCTGTAAAGAAACTCAGTGACAGCCCAGGCTGGGGTGAATCCCCATGTTTCTCGCCACCCCGTCCCCATTCATTTCTTCCTGGTGCTTATCTCAGTCTGCTTTCACGTCACTTGTTTTCTGGCTTGTCTTCTGAGTCTTCCTCCTGGATATAAGGTCTGTGGGGCCAGGGTTTTGGCATCACCAGCATCTGGAACAGTGGCGAGGCACTGGCGGGGTGCCTGCCTTCCTGAGATCTACTCTTCTTTATTCCTGGGTCCACCCATGGCACCATCTCCATATTATGGATGGGTAAACTGAGGCATAGAGCAGCTAAGTGTCAACTCATGGCCCTGGTATACCCCTCTTGAGTTGACACTAGGTCTGCAGCCCTATCGCCCTGGATACGCCCAACCTCATCTCATCTCAGAGTTGATGCCGGGATTCCAGTCCAGGGAGGTCTGAGCTTCTACCTCTTAGAAAGCAGGATGGAAAGAATGAGCTGATATGGTAACAACAACCATTTATTCGTTCATGAAGAATTGTTTGTCAAGTGTCACTTTTGTACCAGGTGCTGTGCTTGGTGGAGGATGGGACCGGCAGGGCCTCTGCCCTCCTGGGACTCACAAGAACAGAGAGCTACATTTTAAAAAATGAGTAAACCACAGTGCGAGCAAGATACTCTCAGGTAATTGTTAGAATCTGAAGAAAAATGTAGCAGGGCTCGGGACTGGCAGGGATGCATTTTAAGAAGAGTGGTCAGGGAAGTCTCAGGATGTGACACTGTAGCAGTGACCTGAACAAATGAGGGAACAAGCCCTAGAAGGTTTGGCGGAAGAGCAGTCTGGCAATAGGAAAAGCAGGCGAAAAGGCCCTGAGGTTGGCCCATGTGTTTAAGGAACCACAGGAAGGCTAGGGCATCTGGAACAGAGAACATCAGTGCACAGGAAGTGAGCTCAGGCAGGCAGACGGGGCCAGGGCAGGGAGGACCTGGGGGGCTCAAGAAGCACATTCAACTTCAGCAAAGGAAGGCTCTTTCAGCAAAGGAATGCTGCTGTCAGACGTGTGCAGCTCTAGGAAAAGTTGGCAGAGAAGAGCAAAATATCGTCACAACTCCAGCAGCCACTTACTGGGCGCCTACTGTGTGCCAGGCACAGGCTGTTCCACATCTGGAGACCTGGGCTTCAAAGGAGTCGGATCTTGCCACCAGGCCCCTCCTCCATCTCCAGCACCACATGTCCAGAGCCCTGTTGGGTGCCCTGGTCTCGGGCTGCACCTTGGAGTGAGGAGCTGAGGTGCTGGACTTCAACCCAACCCCACAGGCCAACCTGAGGTCACCTCATCCTCTGCTGTGGCGTCGCTGGGCAGGCAGGGCAGGCTGCTTTCCTTTGGGCTGGCTTCACCCAATTTCAGTTCTCCTTTTCACCCTTCTGACAGCAGAATGATGTCACCCAGAGAACAATGGTTCCTTTATAGATCTAGCCCAGGCCAAAGACAGGGCCCCAGAGTAGGTGGCTCTGGGAGAGACCTGGAGTGAATGGGGGGGGAAGGGCACGACAGAGGGCTGGGCGGCTCCATAGGGGTCTGCTTTTGTTGCAGAATGTTCATCTTTCCCCTCTCTCCATCTAAAATACAAGATGTGCTCACTTTTTATTTGGACAACAGAAAAACGTAAAGAAAACAAAGTCGACTCAAACCTACTATTCCAGCACTTTGGGAGGCTGAGGTGGGAGGATTGCTTGGTCCAAGAGTTCAGGACCATCCTGGAAAACGTAATGAGACCTCAACTCTACAAAAAAAAATTAGCCAAATGTGGCACACGCCTGCAGTCTCAGCTACTTGGGATGCTGTGGCTGGGGGATTGCTTGAGCCTAGGACTTTGGCTGCAGTGAGCCATGATTGTGCCACTGCACTCCAGCCTGAGTGAAAAACAAAACAAAAAAGCCAAAATCCACCTGTTCTTTGAGCATGAGGAAAACTCCTCATAGAATCTGAATGCGTTTCCTTCCTGTCTTTCTTCCTCCTTCTCCCAAAACAGCCTTCTGTCCCTTCGTAGGCTTTGAGACATGCAGTAGTTTTACACGTCTTCAGTAAATGCTGTTATTGCCCATGCAGCATGCGACTGTTTGTGCTCTGTCATTGATTAACCCATTTGGCTGGACATTTGGGTCAATTCCTGTTTTGGGCTATCAGGAATGACCCTGTGGGGCCAGTCTGTGTGCATGCGTCTTTGTGTGAGTTTCTGAAAGTCTGTGAAGTTAAATAAGCTCATTCGTCTCTGCGTGATCCGAGGCCCCTTTGTTGTTCTCACTTTCTCTCCCTTTTCCAGCCCTTTCAAATCTCAGATGTGTTGTTCTGACAAAGGCCTCTTCCTCACAGGAAATCCTTCTTCAGAAAGGAAATCTGAATTGATACACATCACAGGAATTGTTAGGTTTTTTAATTTCATGAAGCATGGGGTCTTTAGCAAGGGGTGATCATGACAATTCCTTACAAAAGAAATTAGCAGGCTAGGTGAGGTGCAGTGGCGTGCCAGAACAAGTGTAACACCCCCATCTTTGGGGGAAAGGCCCTTATTTGCAGCATTTGCCCATATTGGTGGTGTAAATACATTTATGGCGGCCAGTTGCAAGTTACCAACTTACTGTCTGTGGCACACAGCTGGGGTAAGGTGGGCAGCAGGTCTCTAGTCTGTAGTATTTTCACTCCACCGAGGCAAAAGATGTAAGTGACCTCAAGACCACAGTTAATAGTACACTGGTAATCAAGAGGTGATGAGGTGGGAAGATTTATTGCCTTTGCTTTTAATATGATTTATTTAACTGTAAGTGTATACAACTTAGCTTGTAGTGCTGGCTGTGTTTAACAATTGGCTTCTGAAAATTTCATGTGTCCTTGGGCGGGCAAGGCAGGTCAGCTCCCACTGTCAGTTAAGGGAGGGAGTTGTGGGACCTGAGAGCTGTGTGTTTGAACCTGGTTCTGCCTCTCACTTGGTGTGTGACTTTGGGTAGGTTATCCAGTTTTTTATACCTCAGTTTCCTCCTCTGTAAAATGGGGCTAGTAACATTTTTTCCTCCACAGTTGTGGTCGAGGTTATATGGAGATAACACATGTGGAACACTTAGCACGGTGCATGTAGTAGGATTCTCAGTAAATGGTTATCATCATCATCGTCGTTATTTGTTCATACTTAATAGTTGGCAAGGCACAAACACCAATAGGCAGCCTCTTAGGTGTGCCTCCAACAATACCTACCTTCGAGTTTTCACAGTATTGTGAAGTCTCCTTCTACGTGGTACTAAGGTGCTCTGTGTGACCAGTAAAATATATGGTGTCACTTCTGAGATTCCAAAGTCACTGCAACTTCCCTCTTAGTCACCCTGCTTCTCTTGGAGTGTTCACTGTGAGGGAAGCCAGGTGCCATGTCTCGAGGATCACAGGCACCTCTGTAGAGAGGCCCGTGTGGCAAGGAACTGAAGCCCCAGTCCACTCCCTGCAAGGAACTGAGATCTGCCAGCCACCACGGGATGATCTTGGAAGAGGACCTTCCAAGCCTGCCGGTGAAACTGCACCTCTGGGCAGCAGCTGGATTCCAAACTCACGAGAGACACTGAGCCTAGCCCAGTCACCTAAGTCCCCCCAGATCCCTGGCTTCCAGAAGTTGTGGGAGGTGATACTTGTTTGTGTTTCAGGTCATTAAGTTGTGGGGCCGTTTGTTACGCAGAGATAACTAATACAAGTTTCTTCTCATTTACACCCCCTGAGGATGGCCAGGGGGTATTATTTAATCCCTCAACTCACAAATGAGTACACTGAGGTAGGAAGAGCTCAAGTGATCTGCCCGAGGTCTGTGATGTGGTAGATGTGGGTATTCCCAACAGATGCCTTTCTTGTCTCATGTGTTCTGCTCGTAAACTGGAGTCAGAGTCCCAGGGGCTTTGGAGCAGCTCTTCCTTCTAGGAGTTGGCACAGATCTCCCAGCATGGGATGAAATTCGTTTCTTGGATTCTAAGTGCTCATCAACTCGTCAAACAATCATTGTAAGGACTGGGCCATAAACAGCAGTGAACCCACTCCGTGCCAGATTGAGGGTGTGGTATACACGGGTGACTTTTCCCAGTGCGTTTCTAGTCCAGAGGAATCCCATCAGATTTCCCTGCTCCCTTGAAAGGAGAGCTGGAAACATACGTTATTACTAAGTATTAAAAACTGCAGATTTGGCCAGGCTCGGTGGCTCAGCCTGTAATCCCAGCACTTTGGGAGGCCGAGGTGAGTGGATTGCCTGAGCCCACGGGTTCGAGACCTGCCTGGGCAACTTGGCGAGACTTCATCTCTACAATAAATCAAAAATTAGTCGAGTGTGGTAGCTCACACCTGTAGTTACAGCTACTTGGAAGTCTGAGGCGGAAGTATCACCAGAGCCCAGTAGGTCGAGGCTGCAGTGGCTGGGAGGGGCCACTGCACTCCAGTCTGGGCGACAGAGTGAGACTCCAACTCAAAAAAAAAAAACTGCAGATTTGCAAACAATTTTTACTCTTGTTTTTTAAACATAGATTATTTGATACCTTCTGCTTTCTTTTCTTGAAAAAAGAAGGGGGGTACAGGTAGAATGAGCTGAACACAGCTCAAGGCTTGGCTCTCCCTTCAGGTGGTTTGAGTTTGAATTCCGGCTTTGTCACTGACCAGCTATGGGACCTCAGGCAGGTGATTTTAATTCTGTGAGCCTCGGTTTCCTTGTGAAGTACTTAGCACAGTGCCTGGCACCTAGAAAGTACATACTAAATGTCAGCTGTGTTGTTATCTGTATAACCTTGACACGGTAGTCAGATTAGGCTATGCTATGCTGCAGTAACAAAGTGCTGACTTAGCTGCTCAACACAAAGTATTTTCTTGTTCACACGAAGTTTCCTGCTGGCCCCGTGGCTGGCTGTAGCAGCCGACTTCCTAGGTTGTCTGCATCTGATAGCTAGTCCTTCTGGAAAACATGACTGTTGTGTAACAGCATCAGAGGAAAAGAGTTGGAGGGTCACGCCAAGGCAGAAGCGACTGTTCCATTTCACAGATGGGGAAATTAAGGCTGAAGGAGTGCCGACCACGTGCCAGCACCAAATCATCTTAAGTCCTGACAGCAGTCTCATGAGATAGGTATTATTTTTACCATCCGTTTTACAATTGTAGGCTTGAGACTGGGAGAAAAGACAACTTGCCCAAAGTCACCTGGTTCACATTTGGCCAAGCATAGACTCTAGTCCTGGCCTCCAGATGCCTCATTTCTTGTTTTTCCCGATCAGAGAGGTGGCTTGAGGGACCTGGGTGACTTTTCGCCTCATTTCTTGTCTCTCCCAATCAGGGAGGTGGCTTGAGGGACCTGGAGTGTCTTTTCCGAGAGGCAGTGGGGTGTAGACCCAGGTTTCACACGTGGCAACATTGACGTTTGAGGCTGGATCATCCTCTGTTACCGGGAGCTGTCCTGTGCACCGTGGAATGTGAGCAGCATCCCTGACCTCTACTTGTAGATACCAGGAGCGTGACAACAAACGGTTTTGCCACATTTTGGGGTAGAATCACCCCTGGTTGGGAACCATTGATGTAAACCGTAAGAGCCCAACATGAGAGCCAAGAGAAGTGAGTTCAAGTCCTGCTGGATCCTGGGTGACCCATTGGTGGCCTCAGCCAACAGAGTCTTAGCAAAGCCAAAATGTTAGTAGTAGGCCTTTGGAACATCCTAGCTTTTAGATAAGATAACCCTTGATTTCTAGCATAATTCTGGGCAAGCCTTTCTTTCTGGTAAAGTGTTTTTCTTCAGCTACAAAATGGATCAAATAATGTGAGTTCACAGAGTTGTTATGAGGAGAATGACATGAGAGGCTTAACGAGGGGCCCTGCGTGGTTCTTGGCATGTAGTCAGTGTTTTATAATCAGTGGCTTTTAGGCCAGAAGCGGGGACTCATGCCTATAATCCTAATACTTTGGGAGGCCAAGGCAGGAAAATCACTTGAGCCCAGGAGTTTGGGACCAGCCTGGGCAATATATTGAGACCTTGTCTCTACAAAAAAATCAAAAAATTAGCCAGGTGTGGTGGTGTGTGCCTATAGGCCCACCTACTTGGGAGGCTGAGGCAGAAGGATCACCTGAGCCCAGGAGGGAGAGGCTGCAGTGAGCCATGATTGTGCCACTATACTCCGGCCCGGGTGACGAATAGACTCACATAGATGGATGGATGGATAAATAGATAGGTAGAGACTTTTTTTGTTTGTTTGTTTGTTTGTTTTTTAGAAAACAGGTCTCACTAATGTTGCCCACGTGGGGCTCAAACTCCTGGACTCATGCAGTCCTCCTGTGTGGCCTCCCAAAGTATTAGGATTACAGGCATGAGCCACCACACCCGGCCGAAATGGTAGCTTTTATGGTCATTCTAGTTGTCACCCATCAAACGAGAGGATTGGAAGGGGCAGATTTTTTAGCATTTGAAGATGCTCTTTATGGTCTGCTGGTTCCCAATCTCATGTTGCTGAGCTCTATGTCCAAATAGTTGCTTTCTGACAAAGCCAGAAGTTACCTGGCACTCTGTGTTCCTGTCATTCACCAGCTTGATGTCTAGAAATGGCCCTTTCCCAGGCACCTATAATTGAACACTTGTAATCCCTCATCTCATAGCTAAGAGCCTGTTCTTTTCTTCCTGGTAATTGCTTTGGGGAAGGGGAGGAGACCATATTGAGGCAGCTGCCTACCCACCCTTTGTAGATATCTTGGCAGGAAGAGCCTAGAAGGGTTTGGATCTTTTGGTGCCAGGTTCAAAGCAAACAAAGGTAGCCACCCTGGTGGACGGTGGATAAACAGAGTTTCATCATCCGTAACAGTTTTTAAATGGACCCTGGAAGCCCATGTAATCAGGTCACTGAGGGGCAGGAAGTTGGCCCCTAAGCCTGGACTGTCAGAACATCAAGATCTTTCCAGTCCACCCCTTTATTGTGACAGCTAGGCAAGCCAAAGAGGGAAAGAGACCTACACAAAGTCACGCAGCAAATTGATGACAGACCCAGGACTAGAGCTTGGGTTTGTTAAGTTCAAAGTCGGGACAGCCAGAGAGCAAGCTAGTCTCAAGCTTGATATCCCTCAGAGTTGAGTGGCAGGCATTTATTGAGCTCCTACTGCTTGCAGATCCCTACAGTCAGCTGTGTGAGATGTTAAAGATAATGAGACAGAGTTGCTGCATTTGGAAGTTTTCAGAAAAACTGTGCAACCTGGAACGAACCTCTTCTCCATTTCATTTGCTGTGGGCCTCAGTTTCCCCATCCATAGAAGGAGGCTCTGGTGTGACCTGTCAGGGTCTTCCTTGTGAAATCAGCCCAGATTCAAATCCCTGCTCCATTGCTAACTAGCTTCATGACCGTGAGCAAGGCTTTGAGTCAGCCTCAGTTTCCCCATTTATATCCCCATTTATAAAAGGGAAATCATAATACTATCGTGGTGGTGACAATTCCGTGGGGTCACGAGTGTGAAACACCCCAGCACAGTTCCTGGTACAAGGTGAGAGCTTGCTGCTTTGCTCCATCCAGCCTCCCTTGGCAGCCACCGGCGCTGCTCCCAATGCTGCAGTCGCATTCCCTCCTCCCAGCCTCTGCCCAGGCTGTTCTCTCTGCCTGGAATGATGGAACAGTGGCACAGGCTCGCTGACATTCTAGGGTTAAACCCCTTCTTAAATCAGTGCCATTTTCTCCCCAGAAAGGCCCCTTTGGGTGCTCCTGTTTCTGGAGAAGGGAGTGAGGCAACCACATGGGCCTGCCACTCAGCCCTTCCTCCCTCCCTCCCCACCCCAAGTTGCTGTTTGACAGTCAAGGCATGTTTAGGGGTTATTAACGGCCACAGCAAATTGGGAAGGAAGCAACAGGCCTGGTTAGATGAGAGGCATTCTGATGTATGGCAGGGCAGGACAGTTGGAAATGCTTCATATCCTATGTTGGATATGTTTTCCTCTTCTCATGTGTAAATCCAAATTCTTTTGTGGAGCGGGAATTGGGAAAAGAATGGGTGTCAGAGACCTGCGTAGTGAGTTTCCTAATTTTTTCATGGAATAAGGAGTCCTGTGGGTTTTCAACAAGTCGTTGCCACTGGTGAAAAAACGTGATCCTCCAGGTTTCTGAGCTGAACTGTAGTGAAGAGGTGGTGCCAGTTCAGTGACATCTGGTGCCAAGGTGGGGAAGGGAGGAGACAATTGGGGTGGTGTGGACAGGTCCGGGTTCAAATCCTAGTGCTGCCACTTCCTGCGTCTGAGACTTTGGCCAGGGGTCTTGGCCTATTTGAGCTGTGGTTTCCTTGCATGCATAAAAGGGCCCCCAAAGAAGCAGACTGAACTAAAACCTGGTTGGGCATCACATGCACCTTGGGTCCTGGTGCAGTGACAGGAATCCTAGACGGGTGCCTCTGAGGTGCCCAGAATCTGCCTCTGTGGCAAGAGCCCCCGGTGAACCCCAGGTGGAGATAATCATGTGGGCACCAGTATTTACTGAGCACTTTTGCCATGTGCCAGGCACAGTTCGTGGCCCTGGGGGACCCATCAGGAAACAAGACAGAGATGGTCCCAGCCCTCACAGACACTGTGCTTGTTGTGACAGAAGCATGTGCTGCGTATTTGCCATGATGAACTTCTCTTGGTTGAATGAATTAACGAATTATACACGTTATTCCCTCATGGGGCATGATGGCCATACTCCTGTCCTGATCATAAATGTGTTTCTGTGCCTTCTTCCAACTTCTTTCTAGCAGTTTTTGCTAGACCACAAAGTGGTACCAAGAGGTGTTTGCCGTTTTGCATCCTCTGAGCCCTGCACTGTGTCTGGCATGCCCATGGCGCTGAGTAAACCAGTCTGATGAGTGAAGGCATGGGCAGATGTATGAGTGGCTGCGAAGCTCCTGGGGGACTGTGAGCAAGGTGTGTTGTGTGGATGACCAAGGCTCAGCAGAGCTGTGCTGTCTTGCTAGGACTATGGTTGGGAGAGGCTCAAGATGATAAATCTGAATTATCTGCTCAGCAACAGCCAGCTGCCCCCAGGGAATAAGGTTGGCCTCTCTGAGGACTGCAGAAGTCTCAGGGTCGATTGTGGTCAAGCCTCAAGAACTCAATGGTCAGACCTTGTCCTGACCAACCGGAGGAAGGCCAGTTTTCCTCTTGTTCCCCTAATTGTTACCCTCCAAGTGACTTGGGTCTTCTGTGGGTACCTCTGCCAGCCCCATCTCTGTGCACCCCCATAAGCTATCCCTCTAGACCCCAAGATTTTCACAACTATGCTGGGCTCAAGGATTCTTGTTTATACAGCTGTGGGATGCGTATGAGGCAGCCTTCCCCAGAGCTGATCTGGAATCCTTCCCTGAGCTAATGTGAGACCTTGCCAAAGGGAGGTTTCCGAGGCTTCTCATCGCTGGTTTGGGCTCTGTCCTTTCTCATCTCTGCAGCTAATCCACCCTGCTGAAACCCTGCTGCGTGCCAGCCACAAGTACCTGACAGTGGATGTTGCTTTCCCCTCATAATCGTCCTAGGACTTGAGAAGCAGGGAGGCAGCCCCACTTAGCACCCGGACCCCTGAGTGCCAAGACCAGGGTTTTTCCCTGCTGGTCTTGTGCTCTGCGCTCCCTCAAGCAGAGGGGTGCTTGGCTGTGTTTCTCCCCCAGGCAGATAGGGCCCTGAGGGCAGGGCTGCCTCTCTGTTTTGTAGAGGGTGAGAAAAAAACTGGTTAGTGCCAAAAGCATAGACTGGAGCCATCGGCCTCTGTTCAGATCCCAGCTTTGCAGTCCACCGGCTGTGGGACTTAGGCAAGCTGCTCATGGATTTATGCCTCAGTTTCCTTATTTCTAAAGCAGAGGAAATAATAGTGCTCCTTAGAGTTATCATGAAGAATATGTCTGTTGACAGGCGACAAGCACCTAGAACAGTACCTGGCACATAATTGGCTCTCAGAGTGCTTAGTATCGGTATTACTGTGATCATATTCACTGCCATGTCATAAGAATATTATAAATAAATAAAATGTTATAAATAAATATTTTGGAAGTGTGATTTACTTATGGCAAAATGCATGCTCTTAAAGGTACAGCTTGAGTTTTGAAAAATGCACATACCTGAATAAGCCACACCTCTGTTAAGATGTAGAGCTTTCTCATCACCCCAAAAACCCTTAGTCCCTTCCCAGTTAATCCCCTCCTACCCGACACTCAAGAAACATTTCTTGAGCCGGGCTCGGTGGCTCAGCCTGCAATCCCGCGCCTTTGGGAGACTGAGGTGAGTGGATTGCCTGAGCCCGCGAGTTTGAGACCCGCCTGGGCAGCGAGACCTCATCTCTACAATAAATCAAAAAATCAGCCGGGCATGGTAGCACATGCCTGTAATTCCAGCTACTTGGAAGGCTGAGGCGGAAGGATCGCCGGAGCCCAGCAGGTCGAGGCTGCGGTGGCCAGGAGCGGCCACTGCACTCCAGTCTGGGTAAGAGTGAGACTCCAACTCAAAAAAAAAAAAAAAAAAAGGAAACATTTCTTGAATGAATGAATGAATGAATGCTTAGAATCCATTGTATCTGATCCCAACCTCTTTGTGCCAATTGTACTACTTGTAATCTTCATTATATAACTCAACTCGCTGTTGCATAAATGCATGAGATAGGAGTGCAAACTGTCCTACTATGAAAATTTAATTAAACACTTTGAAAAGATTCCATCAAGGCAGATTGCTAAAAGAAGTTCTGTCCTCTGAGGGCGAAGGATGCCGTTAAAGATTGGAGTGGAAATCGTGAACATCTGGGTGGGTTCTGCACTCCCAGCTTGAGGTGTCTGGATCCCCTCTGGGAGCTCAGGCCCTGCGGTGCGCCCTCCCAGTCATCTGCAGCACACGGGACTAGGGCTCCCCTCTGTCCACTGCCCTCCAAACTTATCCCCCCAGAAAACAGAGAAGCTTAGAGGATTGGAGCCTCAGACCTGTGGAATGTGGAGGGAGGCCCAAGAGGACAGAGGAGGGATGCCAGGGCCCCCTACACACCTACCCACCCCACCCAAACCAGAGTTGCTGCTTAATCTTTAACATATATTGAACTTCTGTGATTTTGCTTGAAGGGATTTTTTTTTCTAATGTTCAAAAGAAATCAAAAAGTAGAAGAATGGTGATGTGGTGCCAGCAACCAACCCCAGTCAGAGATGGGGAGGGGAATCTTTCAAACAAGTTGGGGACCTTGCCTGGTGACATTTGGTGACGCCATGGCAGGAGCTGTTCTGGAAAAGTCTAGGCTACCAGCTGGGAGTTCTGAGTCTTTCCCAGGGTGACTTCTGCCCAGTGATGAGGAGGGTCCCGTCTGAGTCCACACTCAGGGGGACATACCCGTGGCCTGGGCAATCCCATTTCCTCCCTGCCCATGTGACACTCTCTGCTGAGCTGGAGTTTTTCCCAGGTTTGGGATTTGGGATGCCCAAGGCGCCTGGCACATGCCTGGCACCTCTTCGGTCCACAGGTAGTATCCACTCCCCTGGGCCCCGCAGGTCACTGCTCCCTCTAAGGGGACCAGAGTCTTTGGTTTGGGTTTCTCCCTCTGGGGCCTGGCAGGTAGCATTCTGAGGGAGAGTCAGGGATGAGGTCACCCTCCACACCTTGACCTGGCCCTGTGACTGGTCAGGTGAAGGGGCTGTTTGCATCACCAGGCTGATGTCACCCTGGGAAACCATTCAGCCCTGGGGACTGCCTTCAGCCCTGGCTGCCTGCCTGTCACCTGCGTCCTGTTTTGTTTGTCATGTGGGACAGGCTCAGGGAGGAGCCCTGTGGTGGAGACAGGGCTCTTCTCTCTGCTGAGAACAGGGTGACACTTTCCCTCTTCTCACTAAGGCAGCTCAGGTTGAGGTTGAGGGATGGACTGGTTTTCAGTTCAGATCTCAGCTCTGCCACCTCCCAGATGTGTGGTGGTGGGTAGGTGACTTTGCCCCTCTGTGCCTCAGTTTCCTCCTTTCAGGAGAGGGTGGGGATGGGGCATAACCTTCTAGAGTTGTGGCAAGGACATCATGAGATGATGCCTGTAAAACTATTTAGCTATTTCATGTCTGCCCTTAGGAACCCCATTAGCCATTGTTATTATTCTGGTAGTGATGGCTGTTATTGTATGGGAGATGGTTATGAATATTGTTTGTATTATTCCCGGAATGTATTAAAGTAAAGCTTTTCAAAGAAAACAGATACACATGCTCCTATTTGGATGCCCCTTGTTTTGTCAATGCCACTTAATGAAACACTTAACATCTGTAAGCAGGGGCTTGCGTTGTTTCCAGAACCTTCACTCTGGTAAAGCTCTCACCCTTCCAGTTTGCAAACCTTTGTTAGAGAACCGAGGTTCTCGAACAATGCAGGTGCCTGGGCCCCACCTCTCAAGTACCTGATGTAATAGGTCTGGGATGCAGTCCAGGCAGCTGGAGTTTTAATGCTCCCAGGTGATTCTGAGGTACAGCTGGGACTGAGATCCACTGGGTCAGGTGGCGCAGGAGAAAGAACACAGGCTTCAGAGCAAGACAGACCCAGAATCGAATCCCAGGTCTGCCACTTACTTTCTGGGTGCCTCTGGGAGCCTCAGTTTCCTTACCTGTGAGATGTAAGTCTGTTGGGAGGCACAGGAGATTGCTGTAAATGGAACCTCTTATGGGGTTGATGAATCAGAGTGGGCATTTCATAGATACATTTCCTGGGCTAGGAAGTGACTTTAGACACCCTGCCAGCCAGCCCAACTTTGTCTCTGCTAAAGATCCCTACCTATTGTAGGCATCCCCTCACTTCAGTCTGGATGTTTTCCAGAATTCTTTTTTTTTTTTTTTTTTTTGAGTTGGAGTCTCACTCTGTCGCCCAGACTGTAGTGCAGTGGCCGCTCCCAGCCACCACAGCCTCGACCTGCTGGGCTCTGGCGATCCTTCCACCTCAGCCTTCCAAGTAGCGGAAATTACAGGCATGCGCTACCACGCCCGGCTGATTTTTTGATTTATTGTAGAGATGAGGTCTCGCTGCCCAGGCGGGTCGCGAACACACAGGCTCAGGCAATCCACTCACCTCAGCCTCCCAAAGGCACGGGATTACAGGCTGAACCATCGAACCCGGCTTCCCAGAATTCTTTGTGGAAACACTTGGCTTTTTTTGGGGGGGAGGGTAGAGGCAGGGTCTTGCTATGCTGCCCAGGTTTGTCTTGAACTCCTGGCTTAAGTGATCCTCCTGCTTTCATCTTCCAAAGAGCTGGGATTACAGACATGAGCCACTGTGCCCAGCCAGAACACTTGGTATGCTGATGAGTGCCCATGAATAAGAATACCAGAGGAAATGCATTTAAGAATCACTTGGTTAAACAGTGTTTTTAATGCAGGAATTTTCAGAGCCTTTTATTATTACAAGTATACATTAGGAAACCCCAGAGATGGTCCTTGGCATCTGCTATATTTCTGAGATATTAGATGAGAGATGTGCTGTAGATTTGCTCGCTGACTTGGGGAAACCTCACTGTAGTGAATGTACACACCAAAAGTAAGATGCCCACTTTCAGAAATGTCAAATCAGGAGGAAACATGGCCTCCAAAGGAAGGGATCAGTGACGTGCATTGACTACCACATCCACGAAGTGTGTTGCTGGGCTGGCATCTGTGCGGCACACTTTAGGAAATGGGCCCAGTCATTTGGTTTCCGTGTAGAGTTAGATAGATTGGCTCCCATCAAAAGGCTGCTCTTCATACTGTCTCTACATCATCAACATAGTTCATTCCCTCCTCTATTTTTGTCCTGCAGAGAGGAAGGTACCTGTGTAAATGTGTATGTCCTTCCCAGTCTGGGCACTGTATCCCCTCCGGGGGCAGAGGTAGGCCTGAGAGGCCCTGAGATTCCTGAAGAGGAGCCCCCCATCTGGTTCAGGGCCTGCCTGTGTTCAGGGAAGGGGGCTGCGGCTCCGAGGGATAAAAGACTTGGCCGAGGTCACACAGCCCCTTGGAGCAGGCCTGGACACGTCCCCACAGAGCCGGGTTCCTTTTTGCTGCCCTCCGCTGTGGCCGGGCCCCTGGCATGCCATTTTTCAGCCTGAGTCTGGCTGGCCTCCAGTTATTATTGAAATGAGTGGAGGCTTCCGGGAACAGAGCAAATCCATGGAGTTTAATTAATGAATGTGCCTGGGGGCTTGGCTGCTGGTTTCTTGTGTTTACCACAGACTTGTCTGGCAGGCAGTTCAGGAAGAGCTTGGAGGAGGGTAGGGCCCATCTCCCAGCCCTGCTCTCCTGCTAGAGTGTGTGTGTGTGTGTGTGTGTGTGTGTGTGTGTGTGTGAGAGAGAGAGAGAAAGAGAAAGAGAGAGAAAGGGAGACTACCTGAATTCTGTTCCTGATCCCCTCCCTTTACAGCCATGTGACTGCACAAGGTTTCTTTCTTTATTCTTTTTAAAAAGTACTCGTGTTTTGTTTTTAGCATTTATCAATTTGTCGAAATACAATCATCCCCAGAGACCCTGGAAATAGCAGTGGAGCGTCTCTGGCGTAGGCAGACCTAAGTAGAAGCTGTGTCATCTGTTCTGCCATCCAGCACCTAAAACCAGGTCATAGCTGTGTGATGAACAGTGCAGGCGAGGTAGCCCTGGCACCCCCACCTGGAGCGGCGGCGGCTCAGGGGCAGTCTGACCATGCCCTGGACTTTGCAGCTTTGCAGAGCGGGGCAGCTCGGTGGTTACAGGATTTGGAGCTGGACAAACCTGAATTTAAATAAATCCCAGATCCACCAGCAGCAGATTCGTAACCTGGAGGGAACTGCTCAATGTATCTGAATCTCGGTTTCTTCCTTGGTCAACTGGGGATAATACACACACACACACACACACACACACACACACAGACTTGATGTAAAAGTTACATGAGATAGTGCAGGAGAAGCACTTAGCAGAACGTCGTGTAGCAAACACTGCACACGTTAGCAGTCATCCTAATCATCATCATCCACATCCCACTTTCCAGGTGGGACTGCCGAGTCCTAGATTAGATGATTTGCCAAAGAGTTAACATGACACTGTGATCAGACATCTGTTGGTGACAGTCCCCACACCATTTCCTTTATATTCAGTTCCGAGAGGGAGGGCTGGCACTCAGTAGTCCTGGGAGTGGCTGTCCTTGTGTGGATTTTTGTGTGCCGCTTCTTGCTTGTGGCTGCTTGTTTTTCCCTCTGCATTCACACTTTTGAAATTTCCTTCCCACTCTTGAAGTCTAAAGAATCAAAGCCAGACGTGTGACTAATTAACGCCTCCTAATTGGGGAAATATGACCTTTTAGATGTTATTAAAATGGCAGCCACAAAAAGAAGGTGATTCTGCCCCTCGTGATGCTGTCTGGTGGGTGTCAGCTCCAGAAAAGGACAAGAAGAGCATTTCCTTCTGGGCTGTCCTCTCTGGTGCTGCCTTTCGAGGTCACTGCGGAGAGGTAGACAGCAGCCACATCATGATAACATCAGCACAATGGCGATGGCAAACATGTATTGAGTGCTTACCGTATGCCCAACACTGTGCTAAGTGCTTCAAGTCCTTTGATACTTTCCATCTTTACAACCACCCTGTAAGGTAGAGGTTATCATCCCACTTTACAGGTGTGGGAACTGAGGCCCAGGACAATGAAGTGGGCTGCCCAGGTCACTGGGCTGGGAGGCTACAGAATCAGCATTTGGTCTAGGGCTTTGGACTTGAGCCTCCAGTTATAACCACAGAGCCATCCCAGAGCTGTAGGTTGTGCAGCTAACTTGGGCTCTGAGTGGGAATCTGCCCTGGCCCTATTTAGAGGGGGAAGACAGAGGGGGCGCACATTCCTTAGATGTCTACAGTTGTCTACTGTGCTTTGTGTGCAGACAGTAGGAGCACTTTGTGTATCTTCCATGTTACCATTTTATTGTTTTTATTTGGTCCCTCCATTTTCTCTCTCTCTCTCATTCTCTCTCTCTCTCTCTCTCACACACACACACACACACACACACACACACGCACACTCAGCATTATTATGATTTCTGCTTTCTAGATGAAGAAAGCAAGGCTCAGAGGCAGATCTGACTGATTCTGAGCTCATGCATTTTCTACACTGAGTCAGACTGTGGCATTTCTGCTCATGTCCTAAAGAGGAGAAGGGACAATGTGAACTCATAGCTTGGCATCATGGAAAGAGCCATAAACTAGGAGCCAGGAAACCTGGGATTTCTGGGCAGGACCCTGCTGTAGGGTCAGAAAACCCTGTCCCTCTGTTTGCCTCCATTGTCCTATTCATCCCACAAAGACCTGACCTCCCTAGTCCCTCCGAGCCTTCTGCATGCCAGCATTTCATGTGTGTTCTGATGATGGCAAAAGATGCCCGACTGCGTGTCCTGGAGAAGCAGCAGCTCAGGGCAGACCTGTCGACATCTGAGAAGGGTCCCTGGAGTGGATGAATGAAGCACTTCTACTCATGGGTCTCTCAAGGCAGAGCTTAGACCTATAATGGTTTTTTTTTAACCAAAGAGAAATTTTGCCCTGGTCAGGGTAGTCTTCCCTAGACAGGCAGTGAGTATCCCATCACTGGGATACGTTTTTGAGGCTGTAAACATTCAGGGCAATACAGATACTTCAGACATCACGGAATGCAAAATAGTGAGTCTTCTGTCTCTGGGGATGAGCAAGCAGAGGCTGGGTGCTCTGGAGGCAGTACACCTTTCAGCTCTATAATTTCATAATTCCAATCAAAGATAGCCAGCCGGTGAGCCTATAGCCTATACCATATGGGTTTCCACATTCGTGCTAACCCTCTGAATGACTGGAATTGGCTGCCTAGGGTGCTGTGTTGAGGATTCTCATGACTTGTCTGGGCTCAGTTCTGTAATTGATGATTGATGTCTGCCACGGCTAGGGAATGCTGTTACTGACTTTCTGCTTTCATCTTTGCAGTTTTCTTACAAGTAACCCTTTGTGTTTCCAGCATCAAACTATTACTATTTTTTTGAAACCAAGAGATGGGGGGCGTGGATGTCAGCAAGAATAGAAATAGCCATCACCAACTCCCACACCCAGAATTCTCTATCCTGTCTTGCCAGGCCTGTGGGGTCTTTCTCTAAAGGTCAGAGGCTTTAGGAGAGTGTCATGGAATCATGGAATAGCTGTTATTTGTGATGCCTGTCCTTGGTGTCTCTCAGTTTGGGAGAATTTGACAATAGCCTGTAACTGGGGTTAATAAGGCAGTTGATAAACAAGAACATTTAAGAGTAATCTTTTCTGTTTCTTAAGGGGGCACTTTTGTGTACCTGCCTAATATTCATAGCTATTGCTGATTAATTGGTGAATTGGACATGTGCTGAGGAACCAAGCTGGACCTAGTTTACCAACTTCTGTAAGCCTAGTTTTCTTTTCTGCTCAATTACGATTATTAATTGTTGTGTCTTCATCAAGTAATTTCCTTCCAAAGCAGAATCATAGTTGCTCAACACTTCCAGGGAGGGTTTGTCCTCCTGTTGGGATCTGTTGATAGCTGGAGAAGTTTCTAGTAAGCAAACAATTTACAGTGAGGGAGACTGAGACCCAGAGAGGTTAAGGGACTTATGCCTAACATCCCACAGCCAGAAAGCGGCTCAGTTGACTAGAAGGACTAGAACTGAGGCCTGTTTGCCTCAAAAGCTCTTGCTCTTAAGTATGCCAAGTGAATGACTGTCCTACAGTAAATACTCAATACCTGATGGCTTATTTTTCTCATACTTGTCTTAAAAATCATTTGCCCCTGTATCTGTCAGGATAGACTAGGTTGTACTGTGATAACAAACTACCCTCAAAATTTCATTGGCTTAAAACAGAAAATAGGTTTTTTTCTTGAGTATTCTGTGTGTCCACTGAAATGGGCTGTGTCTGTGTTCCATGTCGTCTTTTCTCTGGGGCCCAGGTTGATAGCATGTCTTGCCTGGGGAAGTGGCCAGCCACATGACTGACAGAAAGAGATTGTGACCAACCAGTCATTGGCTCTTAAAGTTTCTTCCTGGAAATAAGTGATGTCACTTCCACTCACATTACTTTGGCTAGGGCAAATCACATGACCATACCTGAGTTCGAGAGGGGTATATAATCCTTCCATAGGGAGAGGCAGAGATGTGTATGCCCAACTATATGATCTGCCTGCTATAGTCTCGGCCTGATCTTTGTGAACTCGTGTGTAGTAGAAATAAATCTGCACAGTTCCGTTTTTTCCTTCCCTATAGCTCTGCCAAGGATCCCCCAGTTGAGCCTGCTCTTGAGTGTAGCTCCATCTGATTTTGACATTCTCGTTCATATCTTCATCTGTTGGTTTATCCTAGAGGTGGACTGGCAACCTGCAGTGGTAGAAAAAACCCTTCCAACACCAGAGTTCTTCAGAGACATTCAGAGTACTTTAAAGACATCCAGGCTGGTGTCCCTCCAGCCCACTGGAGTGTTGCTGATCAGCCCTGGGGGCCTATGTTGCTCCAGGTGGGCAACATTTATGCACTGCCTGCTGTGTGCCAGATGCTTCCATGACACAGGAGCATTCCAGAGATCTAGGGCTGATGTCTTGTCTTTGGGGACTTGGGAATTCCAACCTGGCCTGTTCTACCCTCTGAGGGAAAGGGAGAATCAGCCGCAGTGCTGAAGCAGGGAGAAGTACCAACTGCTGCAGGCTGCCCCCCAGCCCAGAATAGGGAAACAGTGGAGGAACAATTAATACGGGCTCTAGGCGTGGCCTTGAGGGGCCTCTTGAACATTTGTGCTCCTTTTCTCTCGGTTGGGAATTCTGGGGATGCTGCCTGGAAGGTATTTATAGAAGGAATGTCATTGCCTGGGGTTCTCAGAGAGGCAATTACATAGTGAGGAGGTGGGTCTCACCTGGGAGGCTGCAGGAAGAAGGAGGCTTGGCAGGCTGCTCGCTCCTTTGAGGAACCCCCAGATCCGAAGCAGGCCTCCGTGGCAACAGGGAAGGCACCCGGGAGGCGGAGGGGAGGCTATGTGGTCTGAAGGTGGGGGTCTGACACACTTGGCCTTGAATCCTGACTCTGCCACCTACTTGCTGTGTGACTTTGAGCAAATCACATGGACTCTCTAAGCTTTAGATTCCCCTTCTCTGAAAAAGCAACTTTTGCACCATCCAGTTGTCAAGGATGTATGTAGTAAGGATTTAAAGAGACCACTATGTATTCAGCAAGTACTTGTAGACCTACTATGTGTTGGGGATTCATCAGAGAACAGACGATTTCCTTTCTAGTTGGAGTTGAGAAGGGGGAGAATAAACAACAACAAAAGTTTATCTAACATCAGGGAGTAGTGAGGGCTCAAAGAAAGGTTAGGGGGATAGAGAGACAGAGGAGAGGTGGACATATGTGTTTTCCACAGGAGGTCAGGGAAGCCCTCCTCAAGAGAGATCATGTGAACAGAGGGAGGCAGTGAAGGACACAGCCATGCAGATATCTGAGGGAAAGAAGAACATTCCAGAACAGGAAGCAGCAAGTGTGAAGGCCCTAAGGAGTGCTGAGCGCTCTGCCTGGGCTGGCTTCAGAAACCACTTGGAGCACATGGAGTCTTCAGTAACATGGAGTCTTTGTGGCTGGGGTCAGTGAGTGAGGCTGAGAAGTGGCATGGGGCGGTATATTAGTACTGCTATGTAGCAGATGAATACAAGCTTAGTGGCTTATAATAATAATAACACAAATATCTCACAGTTTTTATCAACCAGGAACCCAAATACAACTTAACCGGGTCCTCTGCATAGGGTCTCACAAGGCAGCAGTCCCAGTGCTGGCCAGACTGCATTCTCATCTGGAGGCTCAACAGGGGAGAATCTACTTAAGAGCTCACTCAGGTTGTCGGCAGAGTCAGTTCATTGAGGTGAAGGACTGAGGTCCCTGGTTTCTTGCTGGCTGTCGGCCGGAGCCCAGCCTAGAAGCTGCTTACACTTCCTCGCCATGTGAGCTTTCTCAACATGGCCATTTACTTCACTTAGCCAGCCAGGCAGGTGTCTAGAGTGAGTCTGCTAGCAAGGCAGAGTCTTCTGTAACGTGAAGCATCATGGGAATAACATCCCATCCCCTTTGCTGTCTTACACTGGATGGAAGCGAGTCACAGACTCACTCCAAGGGAGCGAAGCACACATGGGCGTGGACACCAGGAGACTGGGAGGCATGGGTCCTGGGAGGGTCACCTCAGAGAATCTGTCTACCACATGAGGTGAGCGATGGGGAGAGGTAGGGAGCAGGTGCAGTGGTGAGAGCCTGGTAGGACACAGTGAGGGCATTGGGATTTATTCTGTGTGTGATGGACAGCCATGGGAGGCTCTTGAGCTGAGGAGTGATACGAGAAATTGTACCCACCTTAAAGAGTGCATTCCATATGTTGTCATTGTTGTTATGAACAAGTGCTCCTGGTCAGGTCGTTGGTCAGAAATGGATGGGGAGGAGAAATAAGCAGGAATTGAAAAAGCTGAATTGTCTTTCAGGATTTTCCTGGGATTTACTGAGGGCCTTTCTACAAGGCCTTTGTCCCTCACAAGGTTGTACAACAGATAAGACACATGGCAAGGCTCTTAGTAGCTCCTCAGCCTACTGGGAGAATCAGACTTTAACACATAAGTGCACTGGCAAATCACTCCTACATTTTGATCCTAGCTTTATAAAATAAGGCTCAAAGAACAGACAGGGAGTAAACTGACCCACTTTTTTTTGGGGGGTCGGGATCTCACTGTATTGCCCAGGCTTGAGTGCAGCAGTCATGATTATGGCTTACCACAGCCTCAAACTCCTGGGTTTAGGTAATCCTTTCACCTTAACCTCCCAAGTAGCTGGGACTGCAGGCACATACCACCATGCCTGACTGGCTAATTTTTTAAATTTTTATTTGTATAGAGACAAGGTCTTACTATGTTGCCTTGGCTGGTCCTGGGCTCAAGCACTTCCTACCTCCCACCTACACCTCCCAAAGTGCTGGGATTATAGGTGTGGCCCTCCATGCCCAGCTACCCAGATTTTAATAGTAAGTCTCTTTGATGGTGGGATTGTGAGTGATTTTCATTTTCTTGTTCATAAATTTTTATTGTTAGATATGTATCTTTGTATCTAGTTCTATATTTACAGTGCATTTTACAGTGAAAATGTGTAACTTCTATAATCAAGGGGAAAAAAATACCCCTGACCACCAGGGTTTTAGGGTGGCATAATCTTTTCTAACTGCCTTCCCCTGCTCTCTGGGAACAGCCAACCAGGGGCTGCCCCCCTGTATTTTATTTAAAGAGGTGGTCCATTGGACCAGAATTTTGTTTTCTATCCTCCTGAAGCCGAAGTCCAGAGACTTTGCCTTAGACCACATGCTCAGGGAGCTATCTGGCATCTTTCAGCGTGTGGTGTTCCATAGACATGAGTTGAAACCCCGGCTCTGTGGTGTACTAGCTCTGTGACCTTGGTCAAGCTCCTTTTCCTGCCCAGGCCTCAGGTTCCCCCTGCTTCAAGGATAGTGCTATGTAGTCTTTACCTCATGAGCGCGAGGCGGAAAACGGGATGGAGTATATCACTCAGAAGTATCTTGTAAGCTGTGAGACACCACAAAAACAGTTGTTTGTTCAAGATAAAGTATTAATGAGATGCAGGTTTCTTCATCAGCTGTTTCTGTGGGCAGACTTTTAACATCTGCAGTATCCCGCCATCCCACACACAGATCCTGAGGGCTGGGATGGGGTGGAGCTGTGTACTTCAGCGGCTGCCTCAGGTTGCCTAGCAACAGGGAATCCATCCTCTAATTTGTGGGAATGTTCTCCCAACTGAGATGGCGCCAGTACCCAGTTACACGAGAAGGGGAAAATCGGCAGTGTGAGCAAACCTGTCCGCGAGGGATTGCAGAATCCGATCCCTTCTCAGAGCCTGCTCTGCCATAAATAAGATGTCACAGGCCACAGTGAGGTCGCCAGCAGGGAGTGCTTGATCACCAAGGGTTTTCAACATTGTCCCCTCCAGTGGTACCACCTACCTTCTTGGTCAGTGGGTCTGGCCTTGAAATGGTTTTTTTGGATCCATGGGGGCTGAGGCAAGTGGGATGTTTTCATCTGTGCTTTTTTAAAAAGCAGGCAGGTGAAACCTAAGGCAGAAGGATCCCCTGAGTCCAGGAGGTCAAGGCTGCAATAGCTGTGAGATTGTGTCACTGGGCTCCAGCTTGGGCAACACAGTGAAACTCTAACTCCAAAAAAAAAAAAAAAAAAGAGTATGAACGTTGGGCTGGGACAGTCTTTAGAGTTGCGTGGCATGCCATGTGAGGAGAATCAATCTCACCAAACCCAAAACAAATATTTGTACAGGCTTCACAACAACTGAGTGGAGTGAGTTCGGTTATTGTCCCCACAGTGCAGATGAGGAAACCAAGGCCTGGTGAGACAAAGGCCCCACTGCTGGGCAGGGGCAGGGAGGAGCTTGGGATTCAGGCCTTTCTGCACCAGGGGTTCCCACCCGAAGCTTCTTCTCCTGGAAACCCCATGCAAGCCTCTTTCATTGTTCACTAACCCCAGCCTGGCCAGGGTGCTGGTATGACTGGGCATTACCTGATAGTGTGTGAGGTCTCTGTGCAAGAACAGAGAAGAAGCAAGGGGCGGGCATGTCTCCACCGGAGGTCTGTGACCTCTGAATTTGGGGGGAAATGCCTCTTTGCTCTCACAGTGCTGGACTAACCTGCTTTTGATCCCATGGGCCTGGCACATCTTGGTCCAGGTGCTCCTGGAAATCCCTTTCCATTAGGGACAGTGGATCCCTGAGGCCCCAGAGCCACCTGACAGCCCCAGATCCAGCCATCTGAGGCCTGGGGCCCAGCGTGGATTTTCTAATTGTTGCTTGAAGCCATTCATTGCTTGCCAGCATCCTATAAATAGGGAGCTGGAGGAAGAATTGAAAAAATACCCTGGGCGCTATATTATACCCAGTGGAGGTGGGTTGAATTGAAAACCTTCAGAATAGCAGTCTTGCAGTACTGGAAAGCCTGTCAGCTGGAGATGGCTGAGAGGCCACCTTGGACAGTTTCCATCCTTCTGAAGACCCACCCATGGGCCATGTCAATGACTGTGATTTCCTGGGGGCCATAGTATGACCCCTGTCTGGGACACGACATAGGAACACTTGGGATTGGGAAAGGCAGGTCTTGGTAGCCCCAACCCATGCTTCCTCCAGGTCCCCGCTGCCTGTGCTGCCTGTGCTGCCTGTGCAGGCCACTACCCATTTGGGGCCTCAGACTTCTTGTCCCTAAAACAAGGTCCCAGTCAGCTCTGAGGCATTCCGTGGAAAACCCAAGCTGGAGTGTGGAGCCATCTTTTGCCAGGGCTAGTATGCGTGAGTGTGCACATGAGCTGTGCAAATGCAATTCTCTTGACAAATCATGAATTAGATCACCTGTTAAAACCTAGCCCGTACACTCAAGAAGTGACCTGTGCTGAGTCAGCTTCCCTTTTGTCCTCCATGAGCAGAGTGGTGGAATCCAGTAATAACAGTATAAATAATAGAGGTAGAAGTTCTAGTCATCACACACGAGTGGGCTCAGAGAGGTGGAGTGAGTGCCCAAGGTCACACAGCTCGTGGGTAGCAGAGCCAGGGCTCGAACCCAGGTCTGTATGACCTCAGATCTTTCGGCTTCCACATCAGGTAGCCTTTGCAGGATGAGTTGCTCAACCACATCTCTGCCTGTATGTCTTTGTTTTGTCTTGTTTTGAAGCATTCTCTGCCTTTCCCAGCATTGCCCCCAGGCCTTGCCAGCAGATCTCTGATGTATTATTTATCCTGAAAACATCTGAACAGTAGCAGTTCCCAGGGCCCAGCTGGCTGCTGTTGTCGTAGTGGGTGTATGCAGAATAAGTGGAGACATGGACAGTGACCTCAGGGTTGACTCCCAACACTGCCAGCCACGGATCCCCAGGCAGGTCACTTCCCCTTGAACCTCTGTGGCTTCATCTGGGAAATGGGATTCTGATGCCACCATCAGAGGTGGCCCCCACTCCGCCCCACCCAAAGTCCTCAAGTTTGGTTTTCACATTTGGAGATCACGTTGATCAAGGTGATCTGAATGTGATCTGAAAGGGTCTTGCATGTAGGTAGTCCGTGCCCAATCAGTATTTGAAAATAAAGTGAGAGCAAAGTATAGCGGAGACTGTTTGATAACCCAGGAACTAGGTGGAGCCCTGCAGTCCTCAGTCCTGGCTTCCTGCCCTCTTCCCTCCCCAGCCACCTTGACTCCTCCGTGGATTATGTTCTGCCCTTCTGTGCTTAGTCTGTGTGTTGTGGGACGCTCAAGGTTTAAGAGCAGTGAAGGGAAAGGGAATGTGCTTTAGGGAAATGAGGGGGAGATGCTTCAGCCCCTTCCCGCTCCTTGACCCACTGGCCAGTGTCAAAGGCACTGTCTACACCCCTCTCATTGCATAACCATGGCTCCCCTCTCCGGGCCTCTGCATGGCTAGTCTCTCCTCCTGGGGTACCCTCTTCCTGGCCCTCCTCTGGGCTATTCCCTCACCTCTCACCTCTGCTCAGCTGCTGACCTTTCACAGAGGCTTCCTTCATGGCACCCCTGCCCTGCCCCCATACTCCTCAGTCCTTCCCTCCCTCTGGGCTTTATTTTCCTCCGTAGCACACATCATCCAGCAGTGTCGTCAGTGTCTGCTCTGCACAGTCCCCACTAGAGTGGCAGCTCTGTCCCCACTAGAGTGGTAGTCCCCACTAGAGTGGCAGCTCTGTCAGGGCAGGGGCTCGCCTGTGTTGTTCACTGCTGTCTCCCCATACCCAGAGCAGTGCCTGCACGTGGTAGGGACAGGGAAGAAGGGAGAGAAGAAGGGGAGAAAGGGAGAGAAGAGGGGAGGAGGAAAGTGGGGAGGAAGGGAGGGAGCTTCCTGTGTATTGCGGGACTCACAATCCCTATTGCCCTGAATTTTGAGCAACTTGGAGAAGTGGGCACTGTTGTTCTAGTTTTACAGATGAGGACATTGAAACTTGTGTCGTGGCACCTTTATATTATCTGCGAGAACTTGGTCCCTCCCTCCCCCCTCCTCCACCACTCCACCCTTCCACCTCTCCACCATCCCTTCCTCCACTCCTCCTTTTTTTCTCTCTGCCCCTCTGTTTTCTTCCCTCCTTCCTCACATATTCACTGAACACCACCAGTGCTAGGTTTGGTTCTGGGAAGAGGGAGATAAGCCCAGCCCTCTCTCAGGCACTCAGTCATGGGGTAGGAGTGGTCAGAGCCAGCACAGGTGTCTGCCATCCAGGGTCCTAAGTGCTCTGAGAGAGTTTCAAGTAAGGAGGGTGTGCTCCCTGGACCCTGGAGAACTGGGTCTTACAGGCAGAGTAGAAGTCCCCTGGCAAATGGGAGCAGGGCAGGGCATTCCAGGCAGAGGTGGCAGCAGCAGACAGCTGTGTGGCTAGTCGAGCAGCATCGTTCTTTCCTACTGAACTGGGCATGAGCAGGGAAGAGCCAGTGAAGGGCTGAGAGAGGTCCTGGAGGCAGCAGATGTATAGCCAAGGAGCTCAGACTTTAGCTGGCCAGCATCAGGAGAGATTCATCCCAGGGCTCCCAGTTCAACTGGAAATTTTGCCCCTTGGAGCCTCGCGAAGGATTGGGACAGCAGAAAGACTCCTCAGAGGCCTCTCAACCCAGTATCCTCCTGCTCTGACCTCGTGTTTTGCTTGCATCTCCTGTAATTGCTTGGATCTCCCTCCAGAGGACTGATGATGTCTACTGCCAAGGCTTTGTTTTCTGGAAACTGAGGGCAGTCATTGCTGTGATGATTCTTCCAATTCCTATAAATTCCACCAACTCCTCTAAGGAAGTGTTGACTGGGGTGATCTATGCCAAGAATTCCATAAAGGGCCGATTCCTAAAAGCTCCATGTCTCATCCCACCTCTTGGATTCGATGTCTCCTGCTGGTTTCAGCCTTGGAGATGATTCTGGCTTATGAGCATTGTAACAATCATGTTCATTTCCTGAGCATCTACTAATCTGCTAGGCACAGCAAGGTCATCAGCTCACGTAATGCTGGCCTTAACACTGGACATTGGGGCAGTTCTCTGCTATCTCTGAGGCTCAGAGAAGTGTAGAGACTTGCCTGAGACCATACAGCTTCTAAGTGCTGGGGAGTCAAGATTGGAACCTGGATCTACCTGGCCCCAGGGCACCTGCTCACCTGAATTCCTGTGACCTTCCAGATCTGCAGCTGATGTCCTAGCCCCTCCAGGTAGGATAGTACCCCCATTCTTTCACTCCTCCCAGAATTCACTGGAGGTGCAGTGAGGCACCAGGGAAGGGGATATGGGACACTTGATTTTCTGGGGTTACTGTCACCGTCCCTGCCTCTTGCGCTCTCCCTGGAGCACCCTTCCTCCCTATCCCTGCGTCTCCCTTCCTTCCTTCTCTGTGCCCTCTCTTCTTGTTCTTTTCTGAGTTCAGACTCCAGAAGCCCTTCCCACGTTCTCCAGCTGACCCTGGAAGCCTGGGCTTTTCTGGGTCGCCTCCCTCACCCCATGAGTCCTGCTGGAGTTAACGCCTTACATTTCCCTAAATGCATCTGCTTCTCTTCATCCCTGTACTTTGCCTCCATTGTACTTTGCCTCTTACCTGGACAATGGCAGCAGCCTCCCCTCAGGCCCCTGGGCTCCTCTCCTGCCCCCTCCAGTCCATCTTACCTGCAGCAGGTGGAGGTTATCTTTCCCCTGGGAATGCTGATTCTGCTATGTAGATTGCATGTTGTTTCTGTGCCTTTGCCCTAACTACCCTCCCCTTCCCTTAGCTAATTTCTGCTCTTCATTAAAGAGTCAAGAGTCACCAGGCACGGTGGCTAATGCCTATCATCCCAGCACTTTGGAAGGTGAGAGGATTGCCTGTGCCCACAGGTTTGAGACCAGCCTGGGCAACTTGGCGAGACCTCGTCTCTACAATAAATCAAAAATTAGCCGGGCATGGTAACGCACTCCTATAGTTCCCACTACTTGGAAGGCTGAGGCGGAAGGATCACCTGAGCCCAGCTGGTCGAGGCTGCAGTGGCTGTGAGCGTGCCACTGCACTCCAGCCTGGGCGACAGAGTGAGAGACTCCAACTAAAAAAAAAAAAAGACTCAAGAGTCACCGCCTCCAGGAAGCCTTCCCTGACCTCCCATCATGCCCTTCGTCTGTGCTGCATCCCTTCCAGCCCATACAGATTCTGCTGTTGCCCTTTCTGTGCCCTGTTAAAATGGTTCACTCACATGTCCCTCTCCCACACTCAATGTCAGGCCTCCCCAGGGCCGATGTCTAAGGCATTTCAGCATCTTTAGCATAATGCTGTCATACAGTAGGTGCTAAATAAGTGCTCATCATTCTAGACAAGTGCTGGGTGATCTCTGAGCTCCCTTTCTACTTGTAAGCCCCCTTCCTGATCCTAGGTTTTGTGTGGCGGATGAGCATTGTTTTTATCTGCTGCTCCCATCACTGCTTGGCAGAGAAGGGGACCCTTCAGAGAGTAACAGCTGTTGGCCCAAGTGATGGCTGGTCCTGCCTGGATCCTAGAGATGGGCCCCATTTCACAGAGAGAGAAACTGAGGTCCCGAAAAAGTGACTGACCTGAGGCCATAGCCAGGGAAGCACTTCCTGTCTGTCCTCTGAGCGCCCCTGTGCTGAAGGAGGCAGGTGGGGGTTCAGGGCCGGCCCATCAGGGTAGGCAATGGACCTTCTCAAGAAAGTGTGGCCAGTGCTCCACCTGGCTGCTCTATGGTCCCCCACCCAGCTCCATCCCCTTTCCCTGGGGCCTAGTATGCCTGTACCTTATCTGGACTTGACCTCTTGCCTTTCCCTGGCGTGGTCTTATAAAACGCCAAGGCCAGGCCAGGCGCAGTGGCTCAAGCCTGTCATCCCAGCAATTTGGGAGGTCAAGGAGAGAGTACTGCCTGAGCTCACGGGTTTGAGACCAGCCTGGACAACTTGGCAAGACCTCATCTCTACAGTGAAATCGAAAAATTAGCCAGGCATGGTAGCATGACCTGTAGTTCCTGCTACTTGGAAAGCTGAGGCAGAAGGATCACCGGAAGCCCAGCAGGTCAGTGCTGGGGTCGCCGAGAGCATGCCGCTGCACTCCAGCCTAGGCAATGGAGTGAGACTCCAACTCAGAAATAAATAAACACATACATACATACATACATACAATGCCAAGGCTTGGGAAAGAGAGCTCAGTAATAGCTAAACACTGGGTGGGAGGAAGTCCATAAGAAATCCAGTGCCGGCTCTTCCGGGTAGGAGAACATGACAGTCAGGGACTGCCTAGGCTCTACTCCCTAGCCAGGGCAGAAAGACATCTACTTATCTGCCTGCGCTTGGGGGTGTGTAGGGATCCCTTTCTTACTTTTAAAAAGTCAGTCAAACAAACATGCTCACCACAAAGAAGTTAGAGTGTAGATGATAGAGAAGAACAAAAGTATTTAGCATCTCATTTCCCAGAAATAATCCTTATGACATGTCTCTGTCTTTTAAGATTTTTTAAATTTATGTATGCAAATATAATAAATAAATATATATGCATGTATGTATATATAAGTATATTCCTATACAAAATAAATATATACATGTATAGTTTTGCAGTCTGTATATATAGATTGAGAAAATCAAAGGATACTACATAAACTCCTTTGTACCTTGAGTTCATTCATATTCTCTGTGATGACTCATTTCTCGTGTCAGTAGACACAGGCCCATGGCCGCCTTTTCGGTGGCTGCACTGTATTTTGTTTTTCAGGTTATGCCCACTTGATTAGTCAGGTCTGGAATGATTTTTGTATACTTAGGCTACTTCCAGATTCTCTCTTATAAATAATGCTGCAGTAGACATCGTTGGGCCTTCATTTTTACACACCTGTGTAATCAGAATGACTTTTTAGAATAACTCGTAGATGTGGGGCTATTGGGTCACAGGCAAGGAATGTGCAGTTTTGAAGTTATGATGATCTGCTGAGCGGGTTTAAGTCCATTGTCATGGCTGTTCACATGTGCACATGTGTTAAGGTATGTGGGTGATTCAGTCTATCTGGTGTCAGCTAGACCTCAGCCTGAGCACACATGCGCACACACAAACATACACCTGCACACAGACGCATGAATGCTCACAGGCACGTACACAGCCAGATTGCTTCATTTCTCCAAGTCTCAGTTTTGTATCTGTATAAACGTCACACCAGGATTGCAGTCTCTGATCTGCAATTCATATAGCTCTCATTCGAGGAAAAGCTACCCCTGTATCAAGGCAGCGATGTGAGGTTGGCTATTCATGGTGTTTATTCATCCCACATGGCAGAACTCTTCCTCTGTGTTGCTGCAGAAATATTCTCACGTTTGCTTATGGGGCGCTGCCCTGTCCGTTTATCAGTCTTATACTTTCATTGTATTCCAGGGGTCTTTCTAAATATTTATTTCTTCCTAATTGCCTTTCCATGAACGTTTAATACCACAAATCTGTATATTTGTGTGTGCACCATATGCATATCTTCTTTACAGATTAAGCGATAAGACTTTTTTTCCACATGCTCCTCCGAGAACCAATTTTTGCCCTATTGGGGACAATGCCACTTCTGTTGAAAATGCATGAACTGGGCCGGTAGTTCTCATCCAGGGGTGACTATGCTCCCAGGGGACATTTGGCCATGTCTGGAGACTTTTTTGGTTGTTGTGGCTGTGGGGAGGAGTGCTCCTGACGTTGGTGGCGGGAGGTCAGGGATCCTGCGATGCACAGGACAGCCCCCACCATGTGTCTTTAGTGCCATAGCTGGGAAGCCCCGCCCTAGATCCAGGGGATCTGTATACTCACAGTATACAGAGCATCTATGCATTGTCTTATTGAAATCTGCAAAGTCCTGAGTTTAAAACAGACCAAGCCCCTGGTTTGGGATTGGGGCTGGTGGACTATAATGGTAGGATCCACTTCACAGGGCTGGTGGGAGGACCCTCTGGGGGCTGGTGCAGTAAAGTGTCTGGCTGGACACCTGCCCCACAATACGTGCTCACCCAAGATGACCCAAAATGACCAGAGTCCCAGACACTCGGGTGTCGTCCCGCATCGAGAAACGGCCCTTCTGCCACTGGCCACCCTGATGGCTGCACCCCAGCAGCCTTTAGGAGACTTGCAGGGTCACTCTGTCTGACTTCTAAACTTGCCTGGTGAACTCGTCCCAGGGAGGTCCAGGGCTTCCCTCACATGCCTGAGGCCTGCTTGCACCCAGCTCCTTCCTGGTGGGTTTGCTGTTTCATTTGTGGGCTTTGGTCCAGGTGTTGAGTCCCCCTGAATGCACCTCTGGGCTCTCCCCACGCACCCCTGTTTGCATCCAGCTGGCAAGCCAGCTTTGGGGGGCCTGGTCCCTGCATCCTGGAGCTCACGGGTGAGGCTTCCAGAGAACTCACCAGATTGCAGGAGGCAGTTCTGCCCGGACTTGGGCTCTGGTAAGAGTTAGTCAAAGAGATACCATCCCCTCGGGTGTTTTCCAGGGCCTCTGGCTTACCAAGGGGTGGATTAGGAAACCAGTGGGAAGAACTATCTGTGAGTTAGAACAGGTGGCCCTCCAGGCCCTGGGCAGGGTCTTTGAACAAAGCCACAGGTTGGGCTAGGCCTCAGAAGGAACAGAGCCCTTGGCTCCATCTCAGGTGACGGAATGTCAGCCCAACTGGTTTTCCAGTTTCCCCTAGGGTTGGGTGCAGGGTTGGGTCTTCTTCAACAAAGAAGCCACCATGCCAGCTGTGAGCTTCCAGGTGTAGTCCTCCTCCTCTGCAGGGCCCCCACCAGGGAAGGGGCACTTCATTCACGCCCTGTGCTCTGAGCCCTCCTCTCTCCTGTCCCTGCTGGGAGCTTCCTAGAGGCCCTTGCTCTGCCAGGCAGGCCACATGCCTACCCTACAGGGCTGCTCTGCGGGGTGAGTGGGACAGGGGCTGTTCTGTGCCCAGCGTGGTGTCTGCAATGTAGGAGGCTCCTCATAGACAGGACCTTTATCGACCCCAAGCTGTTCCCTCTCTCCCTGTTTTGCCTTCCCTGCTGTCCCCACCAGCCATATCACACCTTCCATAGCGTCTCTGTGCCGCCCGCTGCTCTGCACCCTGCATGTCCCTACCCCCTCTATCTGAGGTCCTGAGGACCTAGCATATGTGGTGTGGAAACGCTTAGTAATCAGTGGCGCTCAGATTGGCCAAGGAGGTGGCCAAGGAGTGGCTCAGGACAGAGCTTTCTCCCTCTTGCCTTTAGAAAAACATATCTATCTGATCTTTCTGTATCAGGCCTTAAATGTCTTCGTAGTTGTTTTTAATGGTGACACTGCAGTTTTCTCATGCACTGATAAGCGATGGTTATGTGCCAGGTTCCTTTATGGAAGGGTGGTTGGGTTGCGTTTGCTGTTACCAAAAACGGTGCTGCTAGGACCATCCCTTTGTGTGTGAGTTTGTATGTTCCTTTGTGTATGTGTATTGTATTTGTTTTGTGTTTATGTGTATGTGTGTTTGGGTTTTTTATGTATGTATACAGCTATGTTTGTATGTGTATATTTGTGTACTTGTGTGGGCATGTCTTTATATGTGTTTTGTGTTTTTATTTTTTGTGTATGTATGTGTATTGGTGTATACATTATGTATATATTTTTATTATGTGTACATCTATGTGTTTGTGTATATGTGTATTTGTATTTTTTGTGTAAACAGAGATGTGTGTGTATATATATATGTTGGGTCTATTTGTGTATATGCATGTGCTTGTATTTGTATATGTGTGTGTGTGTCTACATTGGTGTATATATTTGTATGTGTCTGTGTTTTTTGTGTATATGCATTTGTATGTATATATGAGCATGTGTGTATTTGTATTTGTGTGTGTCTCTCTGCTGGACGAACTGCCAACAGCAGGGGTGGTGGAACCACATTGTGACAGTGGAATGTGGTCGTCCCGTGGGTCTCAGCTGAGCTGGTAGCTCTGCCCTGCCAGAGAGAGCAATGCCAGGTCTGGGTCTGGAGAATTTGGGGTCCGGTGTCAGCGGGGAGGCACACCCAGCTCCTGCCTCCTCACAGGTTCATGCTTGCACTTCAAGGCTGCAGTTCTGTCACCTGCCAAGTGGAGCCCTTGCCTGAAATAGACTGTGAGAGAGACGTTTTGACAAGTGATAGTTCAGAAAAAGCATGTCAAACTTTACTTAGGCGATTTTAAGAATCCCTTCGAGAGGAGCCAAGTCAGGATTAGTGGAAGCGGAATTCGTGACAAGAGGACGCTGGGGAACAGGCAAGAATGACGTGCTTGTATATAGTCACATACTTTTATATTTTACTTTTTATGTTGCTAGCCACAAATGTCGCAGAATACAAAAGGGGTAGGATCAAAAATGTCTCCTCTCTCCTTTTCCCTGGCCATGAGTTCCTCTTCTAGAGACAAGTATTACTACAGGTTTCCTGTGTCCTTCTCAGAGATTCTGTGCATGCTCACATATTTATGGGGTTTTTCCCCTCGCAGGTGACTGGGTGCTCCACTGTTACTTTGCACCCTGCTCTACTCACTGGACAGTACCTCTTGGAGGTCGTCCCATGTCAATACATTTACCTCTGCCTCATTCCTTTTAACAATTCTTTCCAACACTTAAATAATACTCCAAGTTATGGTTGTTCCATAATTTAGGTTAAATGCATTTTCTTTTAAAACTCCAAATTCCCTTTTCCCTTGGCTCATCTTAACCTTAGAACTGTAGACTTTTATTAATAGAATTTTAGACTTAAAATGAAAATCAAATCAAATCAAGTACTGCAGTGCTTCTGGAATGCTCAGTGCCTCCTTTCACAAAGGGTCCTGATTATCTGGGAGATTTTCCTCTTGCCCTCAGGATCAGTCTCTTCAGTTTGACACTTTGAATGTATCACACTGTCCACCCCAGTCTTGCTGTTTATCAGCTTGTTTCACGTAGTGTTTTATAAGAAGTGGTTTAATCATTCTAGAAAGCAACAAGAATTACGTTCCATCAAGAGGGTTTAGGTAAATAGCAGTGTCGTTCATAGACGTTAGAGAGAAGTAGGGATCATCTTTGGGTTCATGCACTCATCCATTCATTCATTTATTCATCCATCTGTCCATTATCGGATGCTTCTGTCCATAGTGACCATCTCTGAACTTGGCCCTGGGGTTTGGGGGTGAACAAGCCCCAGTGCCTGCTCTCAGGGAGCTCACAATTTGGAGAAGATTGTCAAACAGACAGTAACCACAGCTCTGCACAATAATTTCTTTAGACATTTTTTTTCTTAGGCCAGGCATGGTGGCTCACATCTATAATCTCAGCACTTTGGGAGGCTGAGGTGGGAGGATTGCTTGAAGCTCAGGAGTTAGAGACCAACCTGGGCAACATAGCAAGACCTCATCTCTACAAATTAGCCAGGCATGGTGGTGCATGCCTGTAGTCTCAGCTACTTAGGAGGCTGGAGGCTCTTTTGAGCCCAGGAGGTTGAGGCTACAGTGAGCCATGGTTGTGACATTGTATTCCAGCCTGAGTAACAGTGTGAGACCCCGACTCAAAAAAATCTTTTTTCTTTTATTGATATATAATATTTTACATATTTATGGGGTACATGTGAGTGTTACGTGCATAGAATGTGTAATAATTAAGTCAGGGCATTTGGGGTATCCATCACCTCGAGTACTTATTATTTCTATGTGTTGATATCATGTCACATTCTCTTCTAGTTACTTTGAAATATATAAATTATTGTTGCTAAGTGTAGTCACCATAGTCTGCTATCAAACATTGGAACTTATTCCTTCTGTCTTACTGCATGTTTGTACCCATAACCAACCTCTCTTCATCCCCTTTCCTCCACCCACCCTTCCCAATCTGTAGTGTTTATTGTTCTATTTTCTGTGTCCATGAGATCAAATTTTTAACTCCCACATATTAGTGAGAACCTGTGATATTTGTCTTTTTGTGCTTGGCTTATTTCATTTACCATAATGTCCTCCATTTCCATCCATGTTGCTGCAAATGACAGGATTTCATTCTTGTTATGGCCAAATAGCATTGCAGTGTGTATGTATACCACATTTTTTTATGCATTTGTCTATTGATGGGCACATAGGTAGACTCCATACCTTTGCTACTGTGAAAGGTGCTGCAGTGAACATGTGAGTGCAGGTCTCCTTTTGATAGACTGAATGCTTTTCCTTTAGATAAATACCCAGTAGTGGAATTGCTGGATCATATGGTAGTTCTATTTTTAGTTTTTGAGGCCTCTCCATACTGTTTTCCATAGTACTTGTACTCATTTACATTCTCACTAAAAGTGTATGAGTTCTCTTTTCCCTGCATCCTCCTCAGCATCTGTGATTTTTCTTTGGGGGGGTTGTCTTTTTCATAATAGCCATTTAGAATGGGTAAGATGATATGCTTGATTGTGGATTTGACTTGTGTTTCCTATACGATTCGTGATGTTGAACATTTTTCCATATACCTGTTGGCCATTTGCTTGTCTTTTGAGAAATGTCTATTCGTGTTCTTTGCCCATTTTTAATGAGATGATTATTTTTTTTTTTTTTACTGTTAGTTATTTGGATTTTTTTTTTAATATTATGGATATTAGTCCACTATCAGATGAGTAGTTTGCAAACATCTTTTACCATTTAAGAAGTTGTGTCTCTACTCTGTTGACGGTTCTTTTGCTGGCAGCATACTAATTTCTACAGTGGGGTGAGCACAGGGTTTCTCTGGGGGTCCCAAGGGGAGCCCTAGCCTCCCTGGGGAATGGGCATGGCTAGGAGAAGCTTCCTGGAGGAGTTGATGTCTGAGCTGCATTTTAGGAACACATTTCAAGCCGACTCTGGGCCAGCATTGCCAGCAGCTGACAGACTGGACCAAAAAGCCTCCCAGAGGAGCATTCTCTGGGTAAAATTGCAACAGGAGTCTCTAGAATAGCAGGGAAGGGGAAAAAGCCACAGACTTGGAGCAAGACTGCCTGAGTTTGAATCGGACTCCTCCCTGTCTGTGCCTCAGCCTTCTCATCTGCAGAGTGGGTGTAGTAACCATACCTGACTTTAGGACGGGGGTGGGGGCACTAAATGTGGCAGCTCTGCATACAGTAAGCAACATGTAAGTGTCTGTTATTGTTACTATTTGAGTTTTCCTCACCTCAAACCCCTTATCTGAGAAATGGAATATTAACAGTATCTAATGGTGGCTCAGCCTGTAATCCCAGCACTTTGGGAGGCTGAGGTAAGTGGATTGCCTGAGCCCCCGGGTTCGAGACCCACTTGGGCAACTTGGTGAGACCTCATTTCTACAATAAATCAAAAATTAGCCGGGCATGGTAGTGCACACTTGTAGTTCCAGCTACTTGGAAGTCTGAGGTGGAATGATCGCTGGAGCCCAGCAGGTCGAGGCTGCAATGGCTGGAAGCAGCCACTGCACTCCAGTCTGAGTGACAGAGTGAGACTCCAACTCAAAAATAAATAAATAAAATAAAAAATTAAAAATAAACAAACAAACAGTATCTATTACGGAAGCAAAATGAATGGCCTACATAAGGAATGTGGCATGATGCCAGGCACACAGTTGGCACCTCCTAAGTGTGGTTAGTGCATTCTTATCACTTCCTTGCCCACTTCTGACACCCAGAGCGCAGGTTCCAGGGTGCCTGCTGGCTTTCTGGGTATGGGGGAAGCCTGCCTCTTGGGCTGACAGGAGCCTGGGCCTCCCAGCCCAGCTTTCACTTCTGTGTATAGCCTCCAAGGAAGCTACTGCTCAGAGCCTTGTTGGGCACTTGCAGCTGGAAAACCAAACACGCCTCCTGTGGGCCAACTTCAGTTTGTGTCCCTGTCACTTCAGGTAACGCTTGTCCCATGGAAACAGCAAGTCTCTGCCAGAACCATCATTCCGCAGCCTGCACGCCACAGCAGATGGCTCATCTGCCCTGCAGAGCTGGGGCCCAGGATCATATGTGATGTGAGACCTTCCCTGGGTACCCTTGGAGAGGAGCACCTGGCCAGTGTCCAGGTTGAGGGAGACAGATACTCGGGGGTCTGCAGTATCTCATGAGGGCCAGTTAGTGCATTG
>NW_007260378.1:391886-398259 GCF_000164805.1 Carlito syrichta
TCATCATCATCACGTGCACTGGTATCTCAGTACCGACTGCATGACAATCACACGCAGGCTCTCACCAGACTTTTTTTTGTTTGAGTTGAGGGCCTCACTCCATCACCCAGGCTGCAAGATTACAGCTCACTGCAGCCTCAACCTCCTAGGCTCAAGCAATCCTTCAGCCTCAGCCTCCTGAGTAGCTGGGACTATGGGCATGTGCCACCACGCCTGGCTAATGTTTTTTTTTTTGGGGGGGGTTGAAATTTTTTGTAGAGACAGGGTCTTGCTATGTTGCCCAGGCTGTAGACATTTTACTGGAGGCTCCCAACACCTTTAAGCATTCTTATTTTACAGATGGGAAAAATCAAGGTTTTGAGAGGTTGAGTCACAGTTAACAGATGATAGAGCTGGATTTGCCTGGGTCTGCCTAATCATAGCGCCCTTGCTCAGAACCGCTAACCCGTCCCACCTCCGATGTGTCAGAGCATTGGGATAGGTTAATTTCGCATCTGGTTAGGTTGTAATCACCAGGGGCCAGAAACTCATCTATAGTGTGTTTAGAAAACTGGTTTTATTCAAGTCCCAAGGAGTGAGTGCCATCATTTCATCATCAGTCAGGTGTGCAAACTCCCAGTGGTGTCAGCATTCTGAAATACACTCATGTGAGGAGGAATGAACCAACCTCTTTTCACTGAAAACTACAGTTCAAACAGGCTTTGCAAATGCTGGATGTGAACCAGCAGTCAGAGGTTAGCCGTTGACTCATCAAGGGGGTAAACTGAGGCTCAGAGCGAACCAGGGGCTCTCTGAGGCTGCCCAGGGCTAAGGCCAGCTCCTGGGCTCACGATGGTAGGCCAGAAGTGGGAGCCCAGACACACAGGGGTGTCCCTGCAGGTGGAGCCACAGAGCCCTGAAACCCAAGGGGCTCATCAGGCCCCCTCATTCAGGAGCCTGAGCACCTGGGCCTGCTCCGCCTCTGTCTCCCTTGCCCCCATGTCTCTCTGTGCTGTCTCTGTGTTTTTCAGTGTCCATCTTGCTCTCTTTGTTACTGCTGCTTCTCTCTGCCCCTCCTGGCCTGCCTGTCCCTCCCTCCCCTCTTCTGCTATCCCTCCCTCACCATGTCCGCCTCAGAGATGACCGCAAGACCTTCTGCCCCACTGCATGGTGTCCACAGCATGTCATGAGTTCACTGAAGTGTGAGTGCCCCCACCACTCACGACCTGAGTGCCCCCCACCCAAGCCACCACAGCGCAGCCTCACCCAGCCACACCTCCACTCCTGTCCATACCTGACGATAGCTGGCCACACCAGCACTGTCATTCTTGGAGCCTTTTTTTTTTTTTGAGTTGGAGTCTCACTTTGTCACCCAGACTGGAGTGCAGTGGCTGCTCCCGGCCACCGCAACCTCGACTGGCTGGGCTCCAGCAATCCTTCCGCCTCAGCCTTCCAAGTAGCTAGAACTACAGGTGCGCGCTACCATGCCCGGCTCATTTTTGATTTATTGTAGAGATGAGGTCTCGCAGAGTTGCCCAGGCGGGTCTCAAACCCGCGGGCTCAGGCAATCCACTCACCTCAGCCTCCCAAAGGCACGGGATTACAGACTGAGCCACCAAGCCCAGCTTCTTGGAGCTTTTGAGAGGGGTCTGTGGCTGGTGTCCCACAGACTTACCCTGGGAAGACTGGCCCTTCCCTGCCACCTGGTGGGGCAGGGCTGTGGCCTAGCTTTTGCTGTATAGCTAGAGGTGGTGTTGAGGTCTGCCCAGAAACCCATCATGTGTCCCCACTCCTCTCCTAGCTGGGACCCAAGTTCACAGGCAGGGATATGTGCCAATGTTTGCTGGCAGCTTTGCGGGAGAGTCCTGAGGGCTCTGCCCAGCCCCATTCTCCATCTGTTCCCTTCTGGTCTGACCGCCTCCCCTCTCCTCCCTCTCCCATTCTCCTTTCCCTCCCGCTCCCCTCCTCTGTTGTTACCTTCCTAACTTCTCTTTCTTTCTTCTTACCTCCTTCCTTCATGTGTTTATTGAGCACTTACTGTGTGCCAAGTACTTCACTAAACATCCTCTTGGAGACAGTATGTGCTGGGAGGGAAACACATTCTGGGAATCATACGAATGATTTCAGATCCACAGACTGTGGATGGGGCTCTGAAGGCGAGGACTCCCACCTAAACCAGAGGTCAGGGAAGCCCCTGGGAGGAGCTGGTGTCAGTGTGTGGCCAAGCCAGTAGCCCATGTGCTGAGATCATGTGGAGCCTGAAAGACCAGCTGCAGCCGGGGTGCAGCGTGGATGTGAGACAGACTGGGGACCCGTCCATCCTTCGTCTCTACCCTTCCCCTTCTCCTCTTCCTGGGCCAACTGAGACCCCACCCATGGATGCACTTAGAGATGAACTGTGGTGAGCAGAGCACCGCCTGCGGAGTCAGGGCACTGGATTCCAGGCTTGGCTGGACATCTCTCCCACTCCCTAGCCCTCAGTCGTTCCCTCTGTAAAATGGTCCTAAAGGGCCCAGCAAAGCCCTTGGTGTCAAGCTAGAGCCAGAAGAATGTGGTAGCTTTAAAGAACACAAACTAGGGTGACAGTTAAGCTCAGGTTCAAATCCCAGCTCCACCACTTCAGAGCCACGTGACCTTGGTGTGCCAGATCGCTTCTCTGGGTCTCAGCCTCCTCCCCTGAAAGTGGGTCCCTGACGGTTCCTGCTTCACAGGCTTGTCTGAAGCCCTCTGTGGTGTGGTGATTTCACTTGATCATCAGCGCTCAGTCACATCAGCCCGTGATTATCGTGACTATTATTCTTGGCCATTACACAGGTCGGACCCAGGCACAGGATGGGAGAGTGCCACGGGTCCTTGAGGGCACTGAGACAGCAGGAGCGACCCTACACAGCCTGGGCTCCATGACCACAGCTCTCCCCTCACAGCTGGGAGGATAGTGTTGCTGAGAGGGATGGGCTGGGCTCCTGGAATCACTCTGTCAGCTGTGCACCGTGAGCACTGCCCTGACTCAGGCTCTTTCTTAGGTGACTGTGTCAAACACCTCAGAATACATACCGGCGTCATTCTTCTCTTGCCCCACTCCCTCCATATAGCCTTTTCTCTTAAGAAGCTCACACCTACGTTCTGCAAAAATTTCATTTTCAGAGGCATGTTTCTCCAACAAATCTTTTTTTTTTTTTTTTTTTGAGTTGGAGTCTCACTCTGTCGCCCAGACTGGAGAGCAGTGGCCACTCCCACTCCAGCAATCCTCTTGCCTCAGCCTTCCAAGTAGCTGGGACTACAGGCGCACGCTACCACGCCTGGCTAATTTTTTTATTTATTGTAGAGATGAGGTCTCGTCAAGTTGCCCAGGCGGGTCTCGAACCCGCGGGCTCAGGCAATCCACTCACCTCAGCCTCCCAAAGCATGGGATTACAGGCTGAACCACCGAGCCCAGCTTCTCCAACAAGTCTTAATTCAATAGCTACTAGAGGCCAGACATTGTTTGGAGTGCTGGGGCACAGTAGCGAATGAAACTGCCCCCCAAACATCAGGGATCAGCAGACTTCTGACTGGGAGCCAGATCTAGCCAGCTACCTGTTTTGTAAATAAAGTTTTACTGGAATACAGCTACCCACATCATCTGCCTGTTAATCTGTGCTGTTTTTGTGTTAACCATGGCAGAGTTAAGTAACTGGAGCAGAGACCAACAACATATGTATTACCTGGCCCTTTTATAGGAAAACTTGACCAAGCTCTGGTGTAGATAAACAAACTAAGAACCCTCTTTCGATTTGTTCTTAATGTGTGATATATATAGTACTAGGAAGTATGGTTTAATTTTATTTAACTTTATCATCTGATTATATTGGGGTATAAAACTTCAAGTGTGCATGCTAAATAAAATTACTGTCAATAAAAAGACAACCTGTTATCCCACCACTAGACAGTACCAGTGTTAACAGTTTGCTGTGTTTTTCTTTAGTTTTATTCCCATGTATTTGTGTGACTTTTTTGTTTGTTTTACAAAACTGGTATGACACACATTGTTTTATTATCGTTTACATTTTTTTAATATTTGCTAGTATATGACAAATGACTTTCTGTGAACGTCATTTTCCTTGACTGTGTTTATCCATTGTGTTGATACTGCATTTCGCCAGTCTCCACCCTACTGGACCTGGGGTTATTTCTAGTATTTTGCAGTGATCACCAATCCTGCAGGGAGGTGTTCGTGTTCGTAGGTCTTGGCAGGTGTGTCTGATGATTTCCTTCAGATAAATTTCTGGAACTCAAGTTTCTTAGTTAAGAGTATGCACATTTTAAATTTCAGGGCATGTTACAGTTTGTTTTAGCATGGCCCTCAGAGGTATGTGGCAGCCTGTCACCCCAGCACAGGCGCTACAGAGCTATCCACAGAGGTACTTGTCTTTCCTTGCAAGATAAGGACCCAGAACTTTCACCTACCCATGGCTTTGGGGCTTGGAAAGCTAGTCCAAGCAAGTGATTTTTACACTTGCCAAGTTCTTGAGGGTTTTTTTAGAGCATTTTGGAAAAGGTGGGGCAGGTAGAATGTTTGTAGCTGGAAGGAGCGCTGGGAAAGGAACCCAAAGCCTGGCTTCAAGTCTCCCCAACTGTGTCTCCCACTCACTGTGAGAACTAACCACCCTCTGTCTCATCATCTGAAAACGAAGGACTGACTCAGAGGATCCTTCTAAGTCTAAACTGAGAATTCAATGAACCCTACTGACAAGTGATCACAACTTGAGGAACGGATTAGAGACGTTGATATGTGGGGACTGGTTCAAACACAGCTCTTCTGCCTGCCTGTAATTTGCCTTGTGTGTTTTCAGGCTACCTTGTAGAAAGATATCTACTTGCCTACAATCAGCAAGAGTTTTTTTTATAGCAGCCTGCGGAGCAAAACTGACCTGTAAGAACATCCTGCCTTACAGTGAATAAACGACCTGACTTCTAGAAAGTTTCAGAAGAGTGTCAGGCTGTTCATGGGGTTGATCTTGAAGCCTCGTAGTCTGGGGAGCTGAGCTCCAGTGTTGCTGATCTGAAGTCCTACCAGAGTCTGGCAGAGGAATGAACTTGAATGACACATCATGCACAGTGGTTACCAGGATACTAACTGCTGCTGAAAGTGCTGTTAAACAGCTTGCTTTCTTAAGCCGCATTTACAAGATGAATTCCCTAGATAACCTTAGCCCCTGCATCACTCCAGATTTGAGAGTCTATATTAGAGGGTAGAGTCTGCAATTATATTTGCCCATAATCTGCCTTGTCTGAACATTGAGGCACAGAGAGGTTAAGTAATTTGTCCAAGGTCACATAGCTACTATGGGGTGGAGCCTGGATATAGCTGCTCTATCCGGGTATTCTGACACTGGAAGCAGTGTTTGTCCAGGGAAGACCAGTAAGAAAGTGGTCAGTTGTAATTACTATATTGTGGGCAGTTCTACAGCAGTGCTGTCCACTAGAACTTTCTGCAGTGATAGAAATGTCTTATCTGCACTGTTCAGTATGGAAACCACACACAGATGGCTGTGGAGCCCTTGAAATATGGCTAGTGCCACTGGGGAACTGAATTCTTAAGATGATTTAATTTTAATTAATATAAATTAAGTTTAAGTGGCCACATATTAGGCAGTCCAGATGTAGAGGCCTAGGGGTGCCTAGGGCCTCTGAGCCAGCCTTGAGGGGAAAGGGACTTCGGGGAAGGCCTCCTGGGGGAAGAGCTTTCAAGCTTGACATCTGAATGCCCACCAGGAGGTAGTGGCTGCTCCCACAGGCCTAGAGGGGAGGGAGAGTTCTGTGGACTGAGGAATGTGAGGGAAAGAAAGTGGAGTAGGGGGGCCAGGGAGGGGCTGGGGTGGGAAGAAGGGTGTGGGAGAAAGGGGAGAGCCCTGAGGGAGCTGTAGAGCCAGCAGGGCTTCCCTGTACAAAGGTCCTGCAGGCTCTCCTTAAGGCATTGGACTTGACCCTGAGGGACACAGGGAGCCACAGAGAAGTTCTGAGCAGGGACCTATGGACTCAGATTTGGAGATAGAGTAGGAAGAGTACCTAAGGGAGGGCCCCAGGGCGAACAGGGCAGAGAACCCAGAAGCTGTTGCAGGGAGTGAATGGAGAGGCGGTTGTGGCTGCACAGCATGTTCCAGGAGCCCTCGAAGGCCTGATGAGGGTCTGTGCAGTGTGGCGGTGAGGGCAAGAGAGGACTCGGACACAGCCTCAGGAATCCTGAGTTGGCATTAGGGGGCGGAGGGAGAACAGCTTCCGCCTCTGCTCAAGAGGCGTTCAGATCCCTGGGCCTGAATCCCAGACCTCTGCGGGCAGGGCGCACAGGAAGAGATGGAGACCCTGCACTCTGGTTGGAGACCGTAACCCCAGGACCAACCTCGGGCCTCCCCTG
>NW_007260378.1:398279-433575 GCF_000164805.1 Carlito syrichta
GCCCCCCCCCCACCGCCCCTGGTTTCATCCTCAGCAAGGATCTTGCTCTTCTGACCTCTGGAGGCCTCACCTGCCAGTTCCTTCTTCCGTCCCCCAGCACTGAGGGGTATCACCATCTCCCAGGGGTTCTAGGAACTCTTTGCCAAAGCTCTGGTCCCCTGCCCGACTCTGGGGAGGCCCTGGAAATGGCTCCAGTCATGGCAGCTCCTGTCTCCTGAGCACCTATAACGTGTCAGGCACTGAGCTTAACACTCTCCAGAGATTCTCTCTCGAAGCCTCAAGCAGCCCTTGTTTTTCCAACATGAAGACTGAGCCTTGGGTGGGCGGAGTCACTTGACCAAGCCACACAGCTGGGACAGGACAGAGGCAGCAAGCCTCTGCCCCACTCCCCCAGCTTTAAGCTGTCCCCAGGGACAGCCCTCCTGCCTCCATTGAGCTTAGCATACCTGGGCACAGGCCAAGCATCCAGCTTGCAGCCCTGGGACAGATATCTCATTCTTCACCAGAAGCAGTCCCTAGGTCCCCAGCCTCTGGCCTCTGAATCTGACCCCCATAGGGGATTAAGATAGAGAATGGTCCATTCCATCACATCTTTGAACACAGTGACTGGGTACATGCTCAGATGACCACTTCCATTCCTGCATCCCAGAGAGGATTCTGTCAAGGGTGCAGCATCTCTGAGTATGTCAGGTGACCTTTCAAGACAAAAACATAGCCCTTGGGGGGAAGGGGAGACTGACTGACTTGAGTCCCGACAGATGCTGAGGGCCCTGCCTGCAGGCTGGGAGGTCAGGTAGCCTGTGTGCTGGAGCCAAAGCCTTACAAATGTGCTACCCTTCCACCCTGTGATTGTACACCTAGGAGTTTCTCTTACAGGAATAATCACAGAGATGTGTTGACTTAGTCTCAGGAATGTTCGTTGTGTTGCTTATAATAGTAAAAAAGTAACCAGCAACCTAAAAGTCCTAGCACTTGGGGATCAGTTAGTTGAACCTTGCTGTGTCCATGCAGTGAAATAATCTTCAGCCATTAAAGATGATGATACAGCTGAATCAACCCAGAGAAAATTCTGGACAAGACTATTCCAGGATATTGTCTTTGGGCTCTGAATTATTTTTACAGTATTCTTTGTGGTTTTCTGTAATTCCTAAATGTTTTACAATGAGCAGTGTATTATGTTGGTAACTAGAAAGAGTAAAAAAGGTTGTCCAGGCCAGGAGTGAGGGGTATCTGGATGGCCATCATTATTAGGGTCTCCGAGTGTGGCCATCTGCTGGGGTGACCAAGGGACTTGCTCTGGACTCCTGTCCTTGCACACAGCTCACTCGCAGTGTCCCCTTAAGCATCATGGGCTACACAATGACCCCTAGAAGGCGGGAAAGAGAGAATGGGGAAAGAGGTGTACAAGCATGGGGCATTTCCTGAGTGCCAAGCCCTGTCCTAGGAGCTGCCATAGGGGCTGCCTCTCATTTGGCATCTATGCCCTTGGGGCAATCACCATTTCCTTACTGAATCCTTGTCACTTCTCTACAACTCAGAAAGGGAAGCAGCAGCCCCTAGGTCACACAGCCAGGCACTTGCTTGTTTCTGCCGAAACATATATGCTTGCTTGGCTAAGGGTGACACCACAGAAGCTGAGAAGAGGCCAACTCCCCACCCTGGGAGGAACAGTCAGTCCACCTCCTCTAAGCATCTACTATGTATTGGGCAGGCTTTGAGTGGCGACAAGGACAATGGAGCACCCCAGTGTTAAAGGATACATCTGATGAGTCGCAGAGACTACATCTGTGTTGTAACTCCCACTCCTGGTCCCCCTGTGCCTGGCACACAGTAGGTGCTTGGTAAATATTTGTTGAGTAAACAACTTACATGTCACGCTTTGCCTGATCCGATTAGTAATCGTCCAGGGGATGCAGCAGGAAGTTTAGGGAAGGAGAGTTCACTGCAGGTTGCCATAGCTTTGGTAAGAAGGGTGGCCAGGACAGTGGAGCAGCACAAGTTATGCCACAGAGGCCAGGAATGTGTGAGGCTTGTGGAAACACATGTGTTATGGGCTGGGGAGAGTGGGGTAGAAAGTTTGGAGCAAGGGCAGGAGATGAGACTGGACAGGAAACTTGGGGACTCACTTGCCAGGGGCCTTGGATTTCTGCAGAAGCACCATAGGGAGCCCTTGGAGGTTCTTGAGCAGGAGATGAATGCTCTGAAGCACATTCCACCAGGACGTGCCTCCTGGCCTAAAAGGGACCACCTAGGGTGGAGGTGCCCCACTGGTCTTCCTGGGCCTCTCTCGCCCCCATATTCCTCCTCAGAAGATGGCAACTGGGAGTGCCATTCAAAGCTCAGGCAGCCAAGGCCATTGATCCCTTCCTGTGCCTGTGACCCACCCAGGGGTTGGACTTCTGGTCTCACCTTGGGTGCTGTGGCTTCTCCCCGCTCTGGACAGCACAGGCCTAAGTGGCAGCCGCTTCAGGGTACACGTCACAGGGAATGGGCTTTTAATTTGCCCACAGTCCAGTCATTGAATAGAGATGTGTGGGCTGCCCACGTGTGCCGGGTACTGGGGTTGGCCCTGTGGTAACTGGCACCCTTGTTCCCTTCCCCTACCCCCTCCAAGGGTCCAGACTGAGGGCAGAGACCCCTCAAGCCACTGGTTCGTGACAGACTGAGGGATGGATGTTGCCAAGGATACAGTGGCTTAGACTTGGGGTGTCCAAGTCCTGTGCTTGGGGTTGAATTCCACATTGCTGTTGACTGGTTGTTTGATGTGGGGCAGGCCATTGCACCTCTCTAAGCCTCAGTTTGCTCATCTGTAAAATGGGGGTTGTAGTGAGGCCCACCTCACAGAGCTATTGAGGGCCTGCAGTCCAGCGGGGTGATCTCATGTCCGAGCCTCGGGGTGGGGCCCGGCCTAAGTTCAGTGCTGCACAGATGCTGTGCTGTGTGATGGCGACGGGGGAGGCAAGGTGGTGGAGGGCACCTGGGCAAGGCGGGGCATGGGGTGCCCTCACCAGACGGATGAGCCCTGGGAGCACTGAAGATGGAGTGAAGTTTGGCCCAGCTGTGCTGTGATGGGGGAGGGAGACACCCAGCCTCCCTCCTGAGGAGGAGCCCTGGATGACACTCAGCAGGATTCTGCACACTGGCAGGGAGACCCCTTCCTCCCAGTTTGCCCAGTTTGACCCTGCAAGTGCTGCCTCCTGTGATGTCTTGGGCTGACGGGGACTCTGGATCACCCGGGTGCCACACCAGGATGTCTGGCCTCACCTCCTAGGCTGCAGGGAGCTGGGACACGTCAGAACTGGAGGCCATGCGATGTGATCTGTGTCAGCCCAGAGGGGGCTTGTGAGCATTCCCCCTGGTTTGTCCTTGCAGGACCAACTGAAGCAGTGTTTCTCTCGGCGTCCCCCTGAGGCCAAGGACACTGACACCCTCGTGCATGAAGCTGACAGCCAGTATGGGACATGGATGGACCAGCGGCAGAGCAGGGAGAGGTAGGAAGCATGTGCAGGAACCTGGCTACAGGAGGTGGGGTGGGGGACTGGGGTTGATGCAGCCCACCGGCTCCCTAGTTGCTGTTTTGCTAAAACTCCTCTTGTATGTAGTTATAAGAGAAAACCGTTCTTGTTGTAAAAGAGAAATTTAGAAAGTACAAAAAAATTATAAAGATAGTGATATATGAAATATCCAAGGCGGGAGCACACCTCATCAACAAGGGTAGCTGCATAATGGACATTTGTATACCTAACCCTGAATTGTACCCCACATCTTTAAAATAAAAAAAATCAAAAGTTAAAAAAAAGAGAAACATCCAAGACAGGCAAATCCTTAGAGCCAGAAAGCAGGATAGAGGCCGGGGTGAGGGGAGTGAGGAGTGGCTGCCTTCGTGGACGCCTGGTTTCCTTTTGAGGTGAGGAGAATGTGCTAGAACAAATAGTGGTGACAGCTGCACATTGTGCTGAACTGTCACCGATGGCAAATTTTATGTGATGTGTGTTTTGCCACAGTAGTACAGATGATCAAGCCGTTGATATTACCGTTGGGTTGAGGAGAATGGCCAAGAAAAAGGGAGGGGAAGCAAAGGTTCTCCCAGCACCCGGGAAAGCCGTTTTCCCCGGCCAGTGAGCAGTGAGATGTGTTTGGTTCATGAGCTTATAAAATGTCGCCGGAACGCGCCAGCAAGCGCACGGGCCATGAGTCTGGAAGCCCAGGTCTCAGCTTTGCGACCCAGGAGCTGCTCCCCCCACCCTTCCTGGGGGGGCGGCGGCGCGGCGGAGACGAGAGGCCTGGGCGCGCCTTGTGTGCGGGCGCCCCCTGCTGTCCCACAGAGACACTGCGGCCTCCCTCTGGGTCCTGGCGGAGCCGCAGAGCTCCCAGCCTTGGGCAGCGGTGCCATCTGGTGCCCCTGGACGGCATCGCCCTCCTTCTCTGTGGGTTTGCCTCGGTCCCGCCCCACAATGCAACCTCCTCCGTATTCCAAGTAAGAACAGCTTCCCTGAGCTTGGCAAAAAGCTTGGTGAAATGCCGAGACGCCTGGCTTGAGAGTTCTGTTCAGGGGTGCAACTGGGGTTCTTTTGAGGTCAGCCCGCCTGTCAGCTTTGCCCACCTGCCCACTCCCAGGGTGAGTGCTTTCCATGTCCTGGAGGCTTGGCTCTGATTTTGACCCATGTGTCTTTTTCTGTTTAGGCGGGAGTGTAATGGCTTGAGTTGCTTACACATTTTCTACTCCATCTCATTCTAATTATCCAAGTGGTTCCTGAATGTGTTACCCTGGGAAGAGATTTTATAAACAGGAGCACTCCTAGGACAGAGATTCTGGAGTCAGACTGCCCAGGCTCGACCCCAGTGCCCTTTGGGAAAGTTGATGCACATTTCTGTGCCTCAGTTTCCTCATCTTTAACAAGGTTAATATTTAATTGCACGTGAGTAACCCTAACTTGTAGGACTGTGGAGGACAGAGGATTATAAAATAATCCTCATAGAATTGGGGAGAGGATCAAATGACACAGTTTTTAGCACGGTGCCTGGCACATTATAAGGGCTCAGTAAAGCTTCCTTGGATGAAGGAATGAGGAAATGAAACAGTCCGGAGATCCGCACTCCTGCTCCTTCGTGGGTAATTACTGGTAACAATTTGATCTACATCAGGGCTGCCAACAGAAATACAGTGGGCTGATTTGATCATCATACAATGTAGACACATATTAAAACATGCCCTGTACCCCATAAACATGTAGAATTGTTGTGAGTCAATTATAAAGAAAAATACAATGTAAGCTGCTATGTAACAAGACCTCCTCTCTACAAAACATAAAAGTTAGCTGGGTGTGGTGGTGCATGCCGGTAGTCCCAGCTACTCGGGAGGCTGAGGTGGGGGTGGAGGTCACTTGAACCCAGGAGGTTGAGGCTGCAGTGAGCTGTGATTGCACCACTGTACTCTGGTCTGGGTGACAGAGCAAGACCCTATCTCTAGAAAATGACAAAACATACATAAATAGATAGTCTTAGCAGCCACACCAAAAGCATAAAAAATAAACATGTGAAATTAATTTTAGTGATATATTTTATCCAAACCAACAGATTCAAAAGACTATCATTTCCACATGTAATTAACGCAAAAGGTTATCAGCAAGCTAGTTTGACGTTCTCGCTTTTATTACTGTGTGGGGAGTTGGTATGCACTGCGTACTGCAGCACATCTCAGCACTCACTTGTCCACCGCAAGGGCCCAACAGCTGCTTGTGACAGCAGCCCCCGTAGGGTACAGTATGGGGTTAGAGGGTCTTGAATGGCCAGGACTGACCCTCCCATCCTGCACCCAGCCAAGTGTCCCACGCAGTACCATGTGCAGCACCTGGCTGGCATGTCTTGTGCTATTTTCAAAGAGGCTGTTGCCTCCTCATTTGATGGTCTGTTCTCTGCAACGCCCTCCATGCCCGTGTTTCCCTGCCTTCCCACTCCCGCAGCTTGGGCCCTGAATCCCCGGACAGCAGTGCCGCATCGGCGCCGAAACAGCCCCCCAGCAGCCGCCTGTCTTCTCTGTCCTCCCACACGGAGCCCACCTCAGCCGGGGACCAGCACGATGGCTCCAGGGACCAGCAGAGCACCAGTGTGGACCACTCCAGCACAGATCTGGAGTCCACCGATGGGACGGAGGGGCTGCTCCCCTCAGATGCCTACCCTGCACAGAGAGTGGACGACTTCTCCTTCATCGATGTAAGTCAGCAGCCATGCTGGGAGCCGTCATGTCTCCTTCAAAAGGGGCATTCCCACATCTGCCAGTGATCTGCCCCTTCAGGAGTGGGATCTGTGGGCCAGGGACTCCTACAGTGGGTACAAAGGGCCAGTCTTTGAGATAGGTCCTGCTTGTACTTGGAGCTTGGACCTGCCGTGCGCCTGCTGTGTGTCTTAGGGCAAGGTCTTCACCTCTCTATGCGCCACCTTACTTATTCACCTGTAAACAACCATCACATGTGTTCAAGTTAAACTGATCTAAGCCCTCACCTGTCAGGTAAGCAGGAAGTCTGGCCTTCCCCTGGAAGGTCTGCCTGAGGCTTATCATTCCAAGCATGAGGAGCCTAGAATTTGCTCAGAGTGATTCTGCTGGATGGTCTCACCAAGGTCTCCCGTAATAGGACAGTGTCCCTGGTACTAGGGGATCCAGCTATCTCTGTAGTGGCTATCTCTGGAAAGAAAGCCCCCAGATGTAAGCACCCTTCATGGGGGTTCCCAGGGGCAGCCCATAGAACTCAGTAGAACTCAACTCTTCCAGGTCTTAAGCATAGCCAGGGTGCCAGCACCCCAGGGTCAAACCACCCCCTGCTGCAGTGCCTTCCAGACCAGAACCTGATATCTTACCCTGGAATACACCCCTCCCCCGGGGGTCAGGCATGTCCCTGGAAACACCAGGGGTGTCAGGAGTCTCCTCCCCTGACAGTAGGGCCACCTGCCCACCCTCCTGAGGATGCAGCATCTGTAACATCTGCAAGGGACCCACTCTCCTGGCTGTGAAGTCTTCGCACACACACTCGTAGGGATGGCTACCGAGATCCCCCAGAGGAGGGACACCACTGCATTGGAAGAAGGACTTCCCCTAGGGCCTCAAAGGGATTCACCTTCTGAGTGTGGTCAGGGTCTCTCACTGGCCCCTCTAGGTAAGGGCAGAGACCAAGAAGGACACCCGTTCTGTTGATTGGGGCAGCCTGCTACATAAACATGGAATGGCCACGCCCAGCTCTATGGGTGTCGCAAGGAGTTCGTTAGGGGACATATTAAGTTATTCATTCAACAGACATTTACTGAAATCCCATGATGTGCCAAACATTGCCTTGTCTTATATCCTAGCATGGGGTCTCCATGCCATAGCACCTTGTGCTGGCTTTCCTTCTAGATCTTGGTGTCAGTTGTAAACAACAGTCACTGAGTGTTGGCCGCTGACTCTCACACATGCTATTAACTCCAGAGGTAAAACTTCTGTCTGTTTTGCAGATTAGGAAATCGAAGAGGCTGTCGAGTAATTCTAAAGGCCAGTGTCCCTAAGCACAAGTCTGTTGCTAATTTAGGCTGAAGTTTACATGTGATGTTGACCATGGCATGGGTCTCCTGTGGGGGTCTCTTTGGAGGCCGAGCAGGGAGGCAGGCACTAAGGAATCCATTCCGTAGTGGGCTGAGGCTGCAAGGCTGGCCCTGACACCCCTCCCAGCCAGTCCCTCTGCTGGTGAGGTTCCCCCACCCTCTGAGTCTGAGGAGTCGGCTGTGTTACGCGGCAGGAGGAATGAGCTCCCTCCAGGTCAGCAGGGCTGCTATGACTTCCGTCTCTCCCCCTCAGACCCACACAAGTCCCCCCACAGGATTCCACCAGTCAGGAAAGTTGTTCTGCCAATATCAGCTCCCTCTGCCGCCCCCAGAGGCAGGCATCTGTCCCTTACACCTCTGGAAGATGATCCCTGAAATGGGTCTGCTCCTTGCCAACCAGAAGGCCTTGGGGGACAGAATCTCTCCAAGGGGAACTGGGAGCTGGGTGTTGGGAGGCTTTGGTGGGGGAGAAACCAGCCTTTCTCGCAAGAAGGAGTGTGAGCTTTCCAGAAGACAGAAGACCCATGTGGTGATGGCTCTCGCTGCGAGCCTTGGTCAGGCCTTGTCTAAACAAAGGCTTTCCATGCCTGTGCTGAGGGAATTCTCTGCCACCCTAGGAAGGGGACACCGTGATCTTTGCCTTTTTGTAAGCAAGGACACTCCAGCTCAAAGCGGCGAAGCCCATGTCTCAAGGTCACACAGCCGGGTTTCAAGCAGAGCTGGGCTTGAGCCCTTCACCACCATTTCCACTTCTTCACCGGGCACCTGGACAGTCTGAACTCCCAGCCCTTCCACTGGGGCTGGTGGTGATCTTAGAAGCCCTCACTGACCCTCCACCTGCCCCTGCTCAGAGCGTGAGTCTTCAGGGATGCCTGAGACAAATGCCTGGTATCGAGGAGGTAACTCCAGGCACCCCCACCTGCATCCCAGATGCTATAGGTTGAAGAAGGACCACACAAAGAGCCTCTCAGCTCCTGGATTGGGAGTACCACTGACTTGAGAATTTAGCTAGATGCCGAATCCAGCTATTCATTCAACAGGCAAATCGGCATTTGTTGAGTTCCTTCTGTGTACTGAGCACTGCTCAAGCTTGCATGCTCGTGTGACGTCACGGGAGGGGAAAGGCATTTCCACCGTGCATACCTCCTGTGTGCCAGGCTCGACGCTGGGGCACTCAAGGGTGGTTGTTCCACCTGATTCTGGTCATCAGCCTATGCAGTATGTTTAGGGCAAGTTCGGGCTTGGGGTATTGGGTTACCACTGAGATGCGGAAACCCTGGCCCACGTGCCTCCGAGATAGCCTCTCACATATCGATAAAGCTATGCCCTTCTCCCCCTTCCCCCACCCCACGGCAGTGCCTTCTGCTAATGGTTCCTCTGCTCTGTCTTCCTCTTCCTCCCGGCTGCCCTCAAAGCAAACCTCAGTTCTCGACTCAAGTGCCCTCAAGACCCGGGTGCAGCTCAGCAAGAGGAGCCGCCGCCGGGCCCCCATCTCCCACTCCCTCCGGCGCAGCCGGATCAGCGAGTCGGAGAGCAAGTCTCCTTTGGAGGAAGAGACTGACAGCACGTGGATGTTCAAGGACTCAACAGGTGCGCCCATGCCTCGTCTCCTTCCCTGATTCCATGCTGAGCAGTAGGAAGGATTTAAACACTGGGAAGAACTTCCTGACCTGGAAGACTTTAGGACACAATTACATGGGAAACTGGTTTCTTGTTTTGCAGAGTTCATCAGAAACTAGATTAAAAATGTTTTTGAAGGACAATATATTAATTGGGGATCTTTGGGTTACAAAGGACAGAGAAACAGTTTAATAAGGTTTCACTATTTCTGCTTTGAGCCTTATCCTTTCTTTAGGTTTGCTTACTGACCTTCTTCTAGATTCTTCAGTTGAAAGATCAGTTCATTCATTATCAGTCTTTTTTGTTTTTTAATAAATCATCTTAAGGCTATACATTTTCCTCTAAGGACTGCTTTGGCTGCAATCCATATTAAAACCTGAGCTGAAAAGCATTTAAGACTTAGCTAGGGAAGGCTGTTCCAGGCAGAAATATCAATAGGATCAAAGGGACAGAGGTATGGAAAGAGCTTTCAGTGTGTGGCAGGAGTGTCTCTAAGCAGTTTAGTGTCACTCAAACTGGGAGTAGCAGGAATCATGTTGGAAAGGTAGTCAGGGGCCAGATCATGAGGATCCTTGATGCTAAGGAGTTGGATTTCATCTGTAGATGCAGAACCTGGAAGGATTTTTAAGAAGCAGCAGCATTTCTGCTTGCAATGGAAACTACAGCAACTGGCCTCCCCACTCCACATACACAGACTCTAGTCCCCTAGAAAGCTACTGGAGCTGCTTTTGTTCATTTGAGATTTGTGCATGGCAAAAAGTAGAATTTCAGACCAGGCTTTGAACTGGTGAGGGGCGTTGCTGATCAGATACCTTGAGCAAATGCTTGGAGATTGCTCTCTCTCCCTCGTCCATTCCATCTCTGTTATTAAAGATGATGGTGAAACATCATAGGTGAGACGTTTCTGCATACTTTCCTGGTTTTCTGAGCTAAGCTCTGCCAAGCTACCTGAAGCAGATGAAGATCACTGTAGAGATAAAAGCACACAGTTACCCCAAGCTGGGACATGGCAGCAGCACCTCTGGCTCCCATTGGCCTTGGGAGCTAGTCAGGGGCTGGGGAGGGCCACACATTTTCCTCTAAGGACAGCTTTGCTTGCATTCCTCATTCCTTGCTCAGCCTTGGGGATTCAGAGGGCCAGGCTTGCCTTGTTCATCCTCATCCCCTGCCCTGCTCCTCCCTGTGCCCATACCAGCATTCGGGTCTTAGGGAGGTTGAAACTCCTCATCCTTCACTTCTAGAGGAGTGGGACAAGAGTCACCTGTTTGGGCCATCAGCTCAGCCTCAAGTGTGGGGATGGGATAAGTCCTGTAAAGAAGAGCTCAGGGCAACAGAAAATGACTTCCTGGTCCAACTTGGACCACCCTTCCCCAAAACACAAGGAATTCCTCACACTCTCCTCTAAGAGCATAACCCCAGCACATTGTTGGCTGGAAGTGTCTCTGTCTCCTTTCCTGCCTCTGCCAAGAATTTCCGTCTACTTTCCTGACTTGGAATGAGCCAGGGCCTAGGAGGTGGGTCTGTTTGTGTCCCTCCCCAAAAGCAAACCTGTTTTGCCCATTGTCGGTATCTTCTGGCACGAGGCAGAGTTGTGACATGGAGAGAATGTGAAAGCAGGCACCTGGGTTTGTCCTCATCTGTAAAATGGGCCAGTGATGTCTCCTGTGCAGGGCTGTCATGCGGATTGCGTGAGATGCTGTGTACAAGTATCCAGTACATAGGACCTCAATAAATGACGGCTGCCAATGACTTTGGTGCCCTTGTCTTTGCAACAGAAGAGAAATCGCCCCGGAGGGACGAGTCGGACGAGGAAGAGAAGCCATCTAAGACTGAGAGGACGCCCGTCAGCCATCCTCAGAGGATACCTGTGTTTCCAGGCGTGGATCCGGCAGTGCTAAAGGTACAAACACTCACCAAGAGCCCCCTGGTGGATGTGCCCCCTACCACGGCAGCAGATAGGACAGACTCTTCCTCCCGCCTCCTCCCTCCTTCTTTCATTTTTATTTTTGAATAGTTTAAGTCTCAAAGGAAGTTGCATAAATAGTACACAGAAGTTCTGTGACCCCTTCTCTTCCCTTCTCCCAGTGATAATGTTTCATATGACCACAGCACCTCGTCAACAGTAGAAAACAGGCCTTGGAACAACAGTGTTCACAATACTATTAACTTATGTGGATTTTACCCACAGCCCTGTGTTGCTCAGTCTCCACTCTCTGTCTTTCCTCAGCTCCCAAACCTGCTGCTCTGTTTGGTCTTATAGCTAAGGCTCCTTTGACTCTTCTGTAAAGTGGGCTAATAATTCATTTTAGGTACCAGGCCCGGTATTGAGTGTCAGAGAAGCAGGAGTGAATAAACTCAGCTTCCTGAGGCCCTTGAAGGCTCCTGTCTGCTTGGGAAGCTAGGCACAGAAAATGATCATGTCACTACCAGGTGGCCTGGGAAATTGCACCAGAACCACCCCACACATACATGAATTACACTGAATGCTGACTGGAACCTTGGAGGGGGGGCACTGGACTAAGCAGCCCCCACCCCAGCCCCAACAAGCACCCATTATAGTTCTGGGATGAAATGATGCTTAATTCAGGGGAGCAGGGGGCCACTTTTGCCCCTCCTCCCCAGTTCTGTGCCAGATACCATGTAGTTGCAAAATCACCTTATGCCCCAACAGCCCTGTAGAAGGTAATTCTTCTTTCCCATTGTTTTGAAGGAGAAATTAAGGGAAGAAAACCTGGGTTGTTTGTGGAATTTTTCAACTCTGGATGTTCTACACGGGCTGCAGAATCCTCCCATGGGATGCCCGTGGGTCTGTTTACTCCTTTAGTCAGTGGAGGTTTTATTTTTCTGTGTCACTTCTTGCAAGAATAGAAAGTCGACAAATAGTAAATGCAGACCAGGTGTGGTGGCTCATCCCTGCAGTCCCAGCACTTTGGGGAGGCTGAGGTGGGAGGATTGCTTGAGCCCAGAGTTTGAGACCAGCCTGGGCAACAAAGTGAGTCCCTTGTCTCTACAGAAGAAAAAAGGAAAAGGTAGAAAAATTAGCAGGGCGTGTTGGTGGGTACGTACAGCCTCAGCTACTCAGGAGCATGAGACGGTAGGATCACTTGAGCCCAGCAGGCCAGGGCTGTGGTGAGCCGTGATCATGCCACTGTACTCTAGTCTAGGTGACAGAGTGAAACCCTGTCTCAAGAAAAAAAAAAAAAGGTGGATGCATGCTTGTCTCTGTAATTGATTGTATAGGCCTCAGAATGTGAACATCTTTCAGCCACTATTCTGTGCCACAGGTGTTCTAACCTTTATTTTTGTAAGCATGAGAACAAGTGATCTTACAGGCCAGCCTGACACAGGAGGCAGGGAAAAGACCCTGGTGACAGGTGGGGAGAGGCCCTGGGGCTCCCTTGTGGAGGTACCGAGTAACTCCTGGAGTCCCTGAGCACCGGTTGTTGAACCCACTCCACTCGGTGATCACGAGGCTGTTGCTGTCTGCTTAGAGTATGACCTCAGACTCCTTGGGCCTGACGGCAGTAAATTAACTCAGTTCATTGCGGCCACGGCCATGCTCAGCAGTCATTAATCCCTGAGGGAGGCTGCAGGGTTTGTTCTGAAAAGAGCCTCGGAGTTGGGCATCAGGCAGACCCCATGTGAAGCCCAGTTCATCAGAGCTGCATGACTTCAGGCAAACTGCTCGACCCATGAACTCCAGACTCTTCCTCTCCAAAATGGGAAAGCCAGGACCCATCCTGAAAGGAACCTTTTGCATGTGGAATGAATTAACATTTCTCATGTAACTTGAGTCTTCTGGAGCCCAAATGAGGGGCGATCCGAGCACAGGAGAAGTCTGGACGATAGCAATGACTGCTGTTACTGGGGCCAGCCCAGCACTGCCTGAGAGACAGAATCCACTGCCACCCCTCACACCCCAAGCTCCCCAAGGGAATTTTGTACACAACACCACACACACACACACACACACACACACACATATATATTTTTAGACAGAGTCTTACTCTGTCACCCAGGCTGGAGTATAGTGGCACCATCATGGCTCACCATAGCCTCAACCTCCTGGACTCACGCAATCCTTCTGCCTTGGCCTCCCAATTAACTGGGACTACAGGCACAGGCCATCACATCCAGCTAATTTTTGTTGTTGTTTTTTGTAGAGATGAGATCTTACTATGTTGCCCAGGCTGGTATCAAACTCCTGGGCTCAAGCAATCCTCCTGCCTCTGCTTCTCAAAGTGCTGAGATTATAGGCACAAGCCACCACACCCACACATCTTAAGTTATTCCATCTCTTACTCGTCTTCCAAAAATGCATGAAAATCCACCCTACCATTTTCCTGCAGGACTCTTATGACTGGTCAACACATTCATTTTATTTATGTAGACTGGGGAATAAGGAACTTAATGAGAAGGATGCAGCCTTCTCTCCACTTAGGGTTCTTGGGAAGGTGAAGCAGGCAGTGTGTTGCATGCTGAGACACTGTGCATTGTGCTTTTTAGCAAGAGAGAACGTGGCTCTGTGGATTTCTAGTGGCTGTTTGATCTTGAAGGGGAGGGTAGAATGCCAACCTGGCTTGATTTTTCTTAGCCACCATGTGTCCTGCCTGGGTCCATTTAGGCTCAGGGGCCCCAACAATTGCAGAGAGACAGTGTCATTAGATGGGGCCTTCCCCAGACAAAGGGTGGTTTACAGACTCAGCTCTCCTCTCTCCCCAGGCTCAGCTCCACAAGAGGCCAGAGGCGGACAGTTCGGGTGAGACCCTCAGCTGGGCCCCCCAGCCCAAGAGCCCCAAGTCCCCCTTCCAGCCCGGGGTGCTGGGCAGCCGCATGCTGCCCTCCAGCATGGACAAGGATGAGAGGTGAGGGGTCTTGGGGAACGAGGGCCCTTCTCCTCCCAAACTCAGGATGTACTTCTCGAGAGGTGTTTGCAGAGGTTTATGAGCTAATGAAAAGCCTTTTTTTTCCTCTCCAGCAGCAGCTTTGTTCACATGAACTTTCAGCACTCTGATATCTAAGGAATACAGCAGAGGCAGGGGAAGGCAGCCAGGAGGCAGCCTCCCTTCTTCCCTCTTCCCTGCTACCTCCTGCACAGAAAGACAGGGCTCTGTCATCAGAAAACTACTATCTGGTTTAGCCCTCTCCAAGCCGATGGGGAAACTGAGGCATCCTTCCTCCTCTTCCCCTCTAGGGAAGTACCTTTGTCTCAGGAGGGAAGGTGGGCTCGAGGGCACAGGCAGGTTGAGCAAGATCAGTTTATCTCAGTCCAGGAATTTTGGCAGCTGGGTGGAGCTTAAGAACACGGGGTCTAAGGTCACACTGCTGGGGTTCAATTCCAGCTGTGCTGGAGTTCAGTTAAGCTGTGCTGCTTAAGACCTGCCACTCGACCTCTCTGAGCCTCAGATTCCTCATCTGTAAAATGGGTTTACTAACCATTCTAACCTCCCTAGGTGCAGAAGAAACAAGGAGTGTATATAAAACTCTTTGCATAGGCCCTGACACATAGAAATGCTCAGTAAAGCAGAGTAGAATTCTGCTAACACACGGGAGTTAGGGGTGTTTCTGATATTCGGGCTGTCATTGTAATAAGGACTGTGAATAGAGTAGGAGTCAGCAAACTGTGGCCCACAGGCTGAATTCAGTCCACTGTATGTCTTTGTTAATAAAACTTTGTTGGAGCCAGGTACAGTGGTTCATGCCTGTAATCCCAGCACTTTGGGAGGCAGAGGCGAGAGGATTGCTTGAGTACAGGGGTTCGAGACCAGCCTGGGCAACTTGGCAAGACCTCACCTTTACAATAAATCAAAAATTTAGCCAGGCGTGGTGACGCATGCTTGTGGTTCCAGCTACTTGAATGGTTGAGGCAGAAGGATCACCTGAGCCTAGCAGGTCAAGGCTGTGGTGGCCGTGAGTGTGCCATTGCACTCCAGCCTGGGCAACAGGGTGAGAATCTGACTCAAAAAAAAAAAAAAAACTTTATTGGAAACACATCCACACCATTCATCTGTGTGTTGTCCATGACTGTACTTGTGCTGCAGCTCAGAGCTAAGTGGTAGCAACAGACACCCTCTAGCCCACAGGGTGGAAGCAATTCAGTATCTGGCCCTTTACCCTGCTCCTGTGGTAGAGGGAGGGCTTGCAACGTAGACTTGAGGAAGGGTGTCTTAAAAGGTTTCCAAGAGAAGGGGATGCTTAAGCAGAGTCAGGGTGGACATTTAGGCCTCAGCTAGATGAAGGGGCTGTGAGGAAGGATCCAGGCTGAAGCCACAGCATGAGCAAGTGCCTGGAGGCCTGATACTCTGGTGCGTGTCACACAGCAGAGTGCCCGGTGGGAACGAGGAAGACGAGGGACTGGGGAGACAGGGCCATGGCTGGGAGGGGCCTCCTTGTTCTGGCAATGCCAGCGTTCTGGCCCCAGAATCAGCAGGGGGACTCTGGCTTTCTCTGTGGCTGGGGGAACCCCCAGACCCACATCTCAGAGACACATCTGGAGGCCCAGGCTTGTGCCACTACCATCAGGCAAGGCTTAACTGAAGCCAGAAGTACCTAGACCCTGGTCTGCCCACCCACAGGCCCGTTCCTCCTCATTCCCAGGCTGGCAAGCATGGCAGCTCGAGGTCTGCCTCCAGACCTGCAGATCCACCTCGGCCGTTGGCCCCTGAGCCACAGACCCTACCCGCTGCCAACCTGGCCAGCAACTTTTCTGATCTCTCCAGGGCCACAGGGCCGGAAGCCTTCTCTGAGATCAAAATAAGTCAGGTCCTTTGTACACGTATGTTCAATTATAAAAGCCACACGTTTACTGCAGGAATTTCAGAAACTATAAAAAGAATAGAAAAAAAAAGAAAACTGTCCACAGTCCTGCCCTGCAAAACCCACTACTGTCAGTGTTGGGCATCTCCCCTTCATTTTTTCAATGCAGTTGATCACAGCACCTATGTAGCTTTTGTCCTTGCTTCGTGTTTCATGTGAACATTCCCTCATGCCCATTAAACAATCTTCATGTGCGTAACATTTTTCTTGAATAACATTTTAGAACGAATAATATGTTATCATTACAAGAAATTCTGACAATACAGAAAATGACAGAGTTAAAAAAACTCGGAAATATTACTGTCTGGATGGTGGTTACTCAAAGTGTTTACTTTGAGAAAATTCACTGAACTGCGCACGTATGATCTGAATGCTTTCCTGTTTGTTGTTCTTCAATTTCAAAAGGCTAAAACAAATCGTTGTTAACATTCGACACACAGAAGACATCTGTCTATATCTTACGGGCTTTATATTCTTTTCCAGAGAAACGGAACCAACCGGATGTGTGTGTGTGTGTGTGTATGCAGTTGGTCCCTGCACAAAGCAGGCACTGGCGTGCTGACACCTGCTCAGTTCGAAATCTGCATGTAATTGTTGACTCCCCCAAAACTTCACTACTAACAGCCTCCTACCAGCTGGGAACCTTACTATAGACAGTCAGTTGACACATATCTTCTGTGTCATATGTATCACATATTGTATCCTTACAAGAAAGTCAGTCAGGGAAAAGAAATTATTATGGAGAAAATCATGAGGAGAAAATACATTTGCCATTCACAAAGTGGAAGTGGGTCATTATCGAGGTCTCCATCCTCATCACCCTCAGGTCGAGAAGGCTAAAGAGGAGCAGTGGTTGGTCTTGTTGTCTCAGGGGTGGCAGAGGTGGGAGAAAAGCCTTGCATAATTGAATCCCGGCAGTTGAAGCTGTGTTCAATAATCAGCTGAATATACTTGCACATATGTGGGCATGCACGTGTCCATGCATATATGTACGTGTACACACAGATCTGTGTCTATACACACACACACATACACACACACACACACACACACACACACACACACACACATTGATTTTAAGGGACTGGCTCACATGTTTGTGGAAGCGGGCACATTCAGAACCTGCGGAGTAGGCAAGCAGGTTGAAGACCCAGGGAAGAGGTGCAGTTTGAGTCCAAACGCTCAATGCTGGGAGAATTCCCTCTTCTTCCTGGAAAGCCTATCTTTTTCCATTAAAACCTTTGACTGATTGATCGAGGCCCACCCATATTATGGAGGATAATCTGCTTTCCTCGGCGCCTACTGACTTAAATGTTAACCTCATCTCAGAAAATCATAGCCTTACAGAAACATCCAGAATAAAATCTGACCAGATATCTGGCCATCATGGCCTAGCCAGGTTAACACGTAAAACTAACCATCATAGGCACTGACCTGGGTAGAGAGATGGACGGATGGTCAGTGTTAGGGTGACAAATGGATGGATGGAAGTAATTTCATGAGATGATTTTTTATAGCTGCAGATTACCTCGTGGAATGGGTATATCGTGATTTATGTAACCTTCCCCCATTTGCTGGACACCAGTTGATTTCTCCTTCTTGCTCATCAATCATGTTAACATGGACATCTCTGCCACCTGGGAATGCCCCAGCCCCACCCTAGCCAGTGATAGAGAGTCAGGCACCGCACAGCCCTGCTGGCACGGAGCCCACAGTCTGGCTCACGCTAGTCTCTTGCTGGCCTTGTGGTTTCAGGTCGGATGAGCCCTCTCCCCAGTGGCTAAAGGAGCTGAAGTCCAAGAAGAGGCAAAGCCTTTATGAGAACCAAGTTTGACCAGGTACAAAGGGGCTCTGCTGGGGAGACTCGGAAGAGCTCTGCAGTCCGAGGAGCAGGGAACTTAGGCCGGGGCAAAGGTTCAGAGACTAGGGCTGTGTGTCCAGGAAAGAGAAGGCTGTGTACACAGAGAAGTGTGGGCTGGGGGGGTGTCCTGATTTCCTGTGAAGAGAGTGGTAGAGGTCTGCTTGCATTTAGGGAGGAAGCAAAGCTGAGCAGCCATGAGTGGTGATGGCCTGGGCTCTGGGCTCATGTGCTCAGCTGGCCCATCTCGCTACATCTCAGTCCCCTTTGATGAGATGAAAGGGTGGGGGTGTTTGAGGTTAGCGTCATCTGAAATGTTTCACATGTTTATGTGGGGAATGCATTCATGTCCAAACTGTGTAATTGAAAATTAATTTGAGGACATAAACATGAAAGAATCAAGCAATCAGACAGACCCTGGTATAAGTTCCAAATGACTGAACGTGGCAAACTTCAGTTTCCTCATCTGTAAAATGGGTTAACTGTGCTCACATTGCCCTGGGGTTCCCAGGGCTCTCTGAGAACACATCTACCTGAAGTGCTTGGCTGAGTGCTGCCTGTTCGTCCTCAGTGTAGGAGTGTGTGGTGTGTGTGCCATCAGAGTCAGCGTTGATGTGATGAGCACAAGAGACTTGACCATTCATGTCCACATGCCCAAATTTCACAAAGCTATGGAAGCAAAGCCTTCTCATAGCTCACTCAGTGGCAGAACCTGAGCTGAATGGATGCAGTACTGTTCTGACTCAAGTTTTCCTATTTTATGTGGATATTCATAGTACACTGCAGGTATATTATATGCTTGATTGTGGGGGTGTTACATTATATATGTATATATGCTCATGTTATTTATACACATATGAATGCGTGTGTGTGTGTGTGCATGTATGTATGTATGTATGTATGTATGTATGTATGATGAGCTCAAAAAAGTTATAAATTCCCAATCTATGCACCAGGGATTTGGATAAGGCACCAGGACCTGTGTTTATTTTGTGTTTAGTGCAAAACCCGTGGTATGTCATTTAAGCCTCCAACAACCCATCTGAGGAAACTGAAGCCCAGAACTGAGATTGGAACACTGGCCTGGCCCTAAAGATCACATTTGTTCCACTTCTCACCTGTACCCACACCGCTCACCCCAAAATCTCTTTTCTGGCCTTAGGCTTCTGGGGGTGGCTTTCATGGAGGATATTAGAAAAGGTTTTAAGCCTTGATGGTAGAGAGAAATGGCCCATGTTCCCACTGCTGACACCAGGACTGTCCCTTCCTCTCCAGACAGGAGACACCGCCACATCTAATCAACAGAAGCCTTAACTGTCAGAGCCCGCAGATGAAGCCCAGCTGCTGCCGTTTCCTCCTGCATAGTGCTTACGTGCCTGGGCCCTTCCTATTGGGTGAAGAACAGTGTCCCGTGCCCCCTGCATCCAGGCACGAAGACCCATCTTCCATGAGCCTCGCTCAGCCCCCAGATGGCACTTCAGGCTGGAGAAGACGCCAGGCTGCCCAGAAACGTCCACGCGGGTGTTTGCACTTTTTATGTAAAAATTTGCATTCCTGCCCACCCTCGACACCTTCAGCAGCTCCAGGGACATCCATGTGAGGCTGGACCATCTCCCTCAGTTCTGGAAACACCTGAATTGTGATAGCACCTCTTTGCCCCACCCCAGGGCAGGTCTTTTTAGGAAGGACGTTTCTGAGGGAGGAAGATCAGCCCCTCCTTTTCCTACTGTGATCTCAGTCAAGGAGAAAACACGTTACCCCTGGGTTGGAGCTTTTGATTGTTTTTTTGGTTTTTTGTTTTGTTTTGTTTTGCGATTTCCTTCTTCCCCTTGAGGAATCAGCAGTTTGACTTTTTAAACATGCCCTCCCTGGTTATTTCAAGTGTATTTATCCTTCTAGTGGGACTGTGTGCTTAATTGGCATGTGGCACTGTATGTCATTTTTATTTGCTTTAGGAGACGATAAAGCAATAATTCAGCCAATTTTCTTTGAAACTTGATATGTATATATGTTTTTATGTTAAAGGACAGGAGGAAAGATGTGTGAATTGTTTGTCTTGAAGTATCAAATCACCTCAGGTTATCTTATCCCTATCCAAACTTTTAAAAATTTTAATTGTCACTCTTATACATATTTCCTGGTTACTTTTCACTTGAGCTCTGTAGGGTGACCTTTGTTCCTCAGCCTCAAGGGTTCATAAGCTGCAGCCCGGAGGGCGGTGCCTTTGCCACTTAAACATCAGACTTGCCCCCAGGAATCTTTTTCTCCAGTCTTTTTTTAACACAACGTGGGCTACTGGCATGGAAGGACCTTTCCAGATTGGCTCCAAAACGGATGTGTGAATGAGGGGTACTTTTTTTCTTTCTCACCTCGTTTTCCCCCACCCAATCTGAGCACTTCTCTTGCTCCCAACACAAGTCTTGCTGAAAATCCTTCTCTGTGGGGGAGTCCCCTAGGCCAGGGACCCAGGACAGAAATGCTGGATGCTCTCGATTGAGGAAGCATAAGGCCAGCCTGCCTCCTTTTCTCTTGCTAGCTAGAAGTTCCTTCCTGGGAGTCTCCCAAAACCCCAGGGGCTCCAGACCCTCTCTCCTCTGTCCTTCCTTTTGGAAATCCTCAACCCTTGCCTCCTCCACTTCTGAAGCCCAAGACTACAGCAGACGACTCAGATTTGCCTGACTGACCACCTGCTGTGCCTGGAGCTGCCATAGTCTTCGTGCCAACCTTGCCTGGGAGACACCCATTGTGAGATGCTTGGACAGTCCTGGACCATCCTGCGACTGCTGGGGCCATGTGGCTAGTGGATCCATGCATAGCACTCACTGGAGATGGAAGCCGGGCACACGGGTGCCCTCCACCTCACCCTTCCCTGCTTCCCATGAGATGCAAGTCTCTCGGAAAATTCATTATTTGCAGATGGTGTCAAAACATGCTGCTCTTCCCACTGGCCGCTTTTCCGAGAGTTCATTTGTCTTTCCATTTCATTTTTGCCCCTCATTTCCCTTTCCCCTTCCCACCTCTTTTCTCTCTTGGGGTTTGGGGGGGGTAAGTAGCAATCCTCTGTTTCTCCAGATTAAGGTAAACACCTGTGTCCTGGTGAGAAGTTGCAGTTCAGCACCAGGGACAGCCACCCGCCCACCACCCGCTAGAGGCCTGCGAGTGAGCTCTGGCTGTTGATGGGCAGTTGCTGGGCTCTGTCACCTGCCCAGCTTTTACATCTGGACACCTCCTGCGTCTGAACTTGGGTGTGTGGCCATGTTTGAGGATAGTTTGTCCTCTCTTCATTGAGTTAGTGACCAGCCAGTGCTCTCTGACCACTTGGGCACCTAACTCCTCCAGGAGCTGCTTCTGTTGATGTTTTTTAAGATTCAGTTTAAGTTCTTTCCAAGTCAATAAGCCTCCCCCTTTAAAGCACACTCGTGTTTTGACCCCAACTCACTTCTTGGCTACTACCTGTCTCTCCCTCATTTGGAAAGGGCCTCTTGGTGCCATCACAGGCAGTGTGGGAAGGCTTTGCTCTTAAGCATATCAACACTCACAGCAAGACTCTCCATTCTTCATGAGATATTTTAGCCCAAGATGCGACAGGAAAGAAGACACTTGGTGATGAAATTGACCTGGAGATCTTCTGCCTCAGTGGGTTGGAAAAAAAAAAACAACTCACTGAATCTCGTGTTGATTAGGACAAACGAGTCCACCCCCTTGAAACTGACCAGGGCAAGCCCTGAAGATCTTCACCTCCTTTGATTCTTGCAGCCTCGTCTCCTCCAGCACCACAAGACAGGCAATCGCAGGGGTCAGGCATGACCCTCTTTCTGTAGGCAGGCTCCCATGTTCTCTGAGTCCTGCTCCCAACCAATGCAATGAAGTTAGAAGTGAACCACACGGGAGGCTTTGCAGGTAGCTGGGCAGATGGGTGCTCACTTCTCTTTCTAAACTAGTGAGCTCTTCAGGGCTAAGCAGGTGGCTGTTGGCTAGTTTCTCAAGTTTCTCTGGAGCCCTCTCTGGAAATCTGTCTTCTTTTAAATGAGCTGAGTATGCCTTAATCGTTTGTGTGCAATCAAGCCAGCGGCCCCCCATCCAGGTCTCCTACCCAGGGGCTTTGACTCTCCTCAGATGAGAGAATCAGAGTCAGTCAAGCAAAATGCAGGTTTCTGTGTGTTACACGCTCTTTCCCCCTCCCCCACACATCAGCATTTTGACAGCTGGTCTTTGGATAGATCTGTTTCCTCTGCAGTAGGTGCCCTTCTTCATGGTCCTCTGCCTAATGAAGCAGAGGTCTTTGCCTGTGAAATTCCACACCAAGGCCTCAGAAGTCAGTGTTGTGGAATTCCTCAGTGCCACCCGAGCAATTCTGGTGGAAGAGAAACCCCGTGGTGTTCAGGATGTTGTGGTTTTGAGTGACTGTGTCCTGGCAGCCTCAGGTCACCCAGGATTCAGGGAAAGGACAATCGGATGGCAACGTTCCCCAGGGGGACTCACCAAGTCCCATGTTTTCAGGCAGGTACATTTTCCTTCATGCATCAGCAGTGAGGCCAATGTCAGGTTATTGCTAAGAAGGAGGATGGAAGCAGGCAGAAGCAGAGGATCTAGACCCTAGAGGCTGAGCCAGGGATCTGGAAGGACCCTTAGTGTGATTTTCCTAAAGAGTCCTCAGCTGCTCCCACCTGGTACCCATGGCTGTCTTGTCAATCCATGCATTCAGATTTTCAGTCCTGATAGACCCCCACGTGGCTTCTGGAACTAGGCGTAGTGACAAAGTTTAAAGTCCCTCCTCCCCAGTTTAGATGTTTACATGCAGCAAGGCGAGACATCCTGTGGCCTCTGAAGGTGCCGCTGCCCCCTCCCACCATGTGTTAAAAGTATGGAAGCCACCATCCCTGGTGTCACAACTCTGTGGGGCAGGAGGAGCAGTACCCAGGTGGGGGAGCTGCTGGTGGCAGGCAGGACCCACTCCTCGCCCAGAAGGCAACCTGCCTTGGGCTCCATCCCCTTCGTGAGGGGGACCCCTTGCCCTGTGCTGGGAAGCTGCTGGGAGTCACCCCGGAATTCTGGGCAGGCCAAGGTTCTGGAAGCCTAGAGCCACGTGAACAGCCAGGGGGCATGAATGTGCCATTCCGCCCACCCCCACACTCACTCCCCTGCTGAAGGAGGAGCAGAAATCCAGGCTCTCTGCTCCGGAAAGTAAGCCTAGGGTGTCTGGCAAGTCTACCCTTGAAGTCAACACCCCTCATCCTCCCCCCTTGGCCTTCCCAGAGTCTCCTTAAATAGTTGTGTTCCCACCTGTGCTGTAGCATCTTCTGTGCCCGGACGAACACTTCCTTGACAATCCCCAGTGGCATCACACCAGCTAAAAGTGATGCTGTTGTCTAAAGAAGAATTTGAGTTTTGTAACGACCTCCTTCCACATAGCCTTACAGATCCTGCATATAGGGGGCTCACAAAAGTAATATATTGCATTATGGAAGATACTTTGTACCGTGCTGTTCCCTAAATCATACCAGTGTCCCAGAAGTCATGCACTTCTCAGGTGATTCTGACCCTCAAAATGCTTTGTAAGATGAGGTGCGGGTGGAAATCTATTTAAATATAGTCTATATTTTCCTAACCTTTCTTCCGGGTCCCTCTTCAGATATTTGAGTCATGATAGAAAAAGAACCCGAGTTCTGTGTGTAGGAGAGAGATGCTTCCTGCCTGCGGGTTCTTGCAGTTGCCTTATGAATTCACAAGCTCTAGGAGTTCTGAGTGGAAGGCAGACGAGAGGCCCTTTATCCGATCCCAGAAAGAATCTCTAACCGTGTGACTGAGAATTCATCTAGAAAAACTTATATTTTTAATGTAAAAAAAAATACGGGGCTTTCTGGACTTCACAGAGTATTGGATGTCTACAAGTGCTTTTATATTTTGTAACTGTAAAGAGGTTTCATATGCACAGAAGAGCAGTTGGGAATCAGTCCACTGCAGTAAACAAGATGACCTTTGCATGTACAAAGATGTTGCATTCAGATGACGAAAAAAGCAAATAAAGCTTTGAAGCAAGTTGCACTGGAGAAGTCGGTGTGTCTGGGTGTGGATGAATGGTGTCATTGGGCCCCAGGGGCACTGGCTGAGTCAGTCCCTCTGCTGTGCTGAGCTGTGGGCTGGGCAGCTGGAGGGCACTGCTGGGGTCCTGGGAGAGGGTGTCTACCTGGAATGGGAGGCCATGGACACAGGGCGGGGGGCCAGCTCAGACCGAAAGCGGAGGTGAGGGTTAAACAATGCCTATGGATCTACCTCAGAGCCATGCATGTAGTAGGCCGTCAATAGATGGTGGCTATCATTTGTGCCTTCCAAAGGAAGAAAACAAATCTTCTTTGGGTTTGTTACAGCATCCTATGGAAACAGTTGAGTGGGTTTATACCCAATTCAGAGGGTATGTCTAGGGTGATCTGACTTAAAATTTAGGCCATGTGGTACATGGAAAATGAAAGGTGTCCCTCACTTTAAGAATTTTCCAGAGGTGTCACGTACCCTAATAGGAAAATGTGGTACTGAGAAACCCCAGACGTCTTCACCCTGCCACCGCCTGTGTAGGCTGTCGCGAAGCATTGCTTCTTAGCAGTACGAGGTGGATGGTGATCGTGACATTAGTGGCCAGAGTTTAAGGCAGTAGTTCTCACCTGAGGGGTTCATACCCTCCAAAGCATACCTGGCGCTGATGGGAGATATTCTTGGTCACCCCAAGGAGCAGAGGAGATGCTACGGACAAGTAGGGGAGGCCAAGGATGCCACTCAGCAGCCCAAATGCACAGAACAGCCCACGCCCCCACCCCCACCCCACCTCAAAGGACAGTCGGGTCCAGATGGCAGTGGCCTCCAGGTTGTGAAGTCTGGGTTCAGATGTGGCTTATGAAAGTGCTGAGCACATAGTAAGTCCTCAGGACTCCACAGGCTCTGAAGGGAGTCCATTCCCACCCCTGCCCCGCTCCTGTCTTAGCCTGTGGCAGCTGCATTTCTTTCTTTCTTTCTTTCTTTCTTTTTTTTGAGTTGGAGTCTCACTCTGTCACCCAGACTGGAGTGCAGTGGCCGCTCCCGGCCACTGCAGCCTCAACCTGCTGGGCTCTGGCGATCCTTCCGCCTCAGCCTTCCAAGTAGCTGGCGCTGGAACTACAGGCGCGCGCTACCACGCCCGGCTCATTTTGATTTATTGGAGAGATGAGGTCTCACCAAGTTGCCCAGGCGGGTCTCGGACCCATGGGCCCAGGCTATCCACTCACCTCAGCCTCCCAAAGGTGTGGGATTACAGGATGAGCCACTGGTGGCTGCGTTTCAACTCTGCTCCCCACGATCCTCAGCAGGAAGTCGCCCCTTGGCTTGAACTGCAGACAGTATGCAGGGTCCTCAGGACGAAAGCCGTGAGGTGCAGGCAGTGCATAGAGTGCTTTGCTTACACGATCTCCCAGTGGCTCGAGTCGAGAGGAGGTTTTTAATTTATGGGCGAGGAGGCCGGAGCTCTGAGGCCAGGAGCTCACCCAAGGCCACGTGGGTCTACCTGACTACTGAAGCCAGCTATCACCCAAAGGATCCCACTGCCCCCTCTAGGGGCATCGGGGGTTTACGCTGAGTTGAGGATTCATCCAGAAACAACTAACAGTAATCAAAGAAAACTTTGTTGTTGAACAAGTTACTCCTCTATTGTTTTATTCGTTCAGTAATCATTAATTAAATACCAATCACAGGCAAAATTATGCTTTGTGAGACACTTTAAAAATGTCTGGATCTTCGTGACCCGCCTGGGCAACTTGGCGAGACCTCATCTCTACAATAAATCAAAAAATTTGCCGGGCGTGGTAGCGCGTGCCTGTAGTTCCAGCTACTTTGAAGGTTGAGGCGGAAGGATTGTTGGAACCCAGCAGGTCGAGGCTGCAGTGGCCGGGAGCAGCCACTGCACTCCAGTCTGAAGCAACAGAGTGAGACTCCAACTCAAAAAAAAAAAAAAAAAATGTCTGGATCTGTAAAATGGAATCATAATTCCTCTCTAAAGGTAACTGAGTGAGAATTAAACAGTGCTTATGAACCTGGCATATAGTAGGTCTTCAATAAATGGTAGCTGCTGGCTATACCTTCTACAGGAAGAAAGTAAGTCTTTGTTGTGTCTGTTACAGCGTCCTGAGGAAACGTTTGGATGGATTTACATCCAACTTGAAGAGTATGTCTAGAGTGATCAGACTTAAAATTTAGGCCACATGACACCTGGAAAATGGAGGGCATCTGGGGTTCCTCACTTTAGGAACTAGGGTCTTTCCACAGGTGTCACGCACCCCAACAGGAAGACGTGGCACCAAGAAAAGGAATGGGGGGCACTGGAGAACTTCATACCCCGATGCCCCTTGCCCAGTGAGGTTGGGCTTCCCACAAGCCAGCGAGGTCCCTCTGCCCCCAGGAAGTCATCAGAGGCCATGGCTGAGGAGACAGGCACTGGGGGCCTCCCGGGACCCGCTATTGGAGTGAAACGGCCTGGACAGAATCGGGTGGACAGGGTGCTGCCTCAGCAGGCCCCGATGTGCTGGGCTGTCACAACGCGCCCATAAATAGGATGCTCCTTGTGAAGGCAGGCCGAGTCTGCAGACGGCCGTGGCTCCTCTGTCCTTCCTGAGGCGGCAGCAACAGGTTCACTCGGGGGTGGGTGGGGGCAGGGAGGCAAGTGCAGCCTGGCAGGCCCAGGCCTCTGGGGGGCTCTGTGAGGCATGCGTGGCCAGCCCCTGCACAGGGGGCCTCTGGGGGACTCCCATGAGGGGCTCAGATAGCCCGGCAGGGGGTGGGGCGGGTGTCCCCCATCTGTATGGGAGAGGGCGACATCCAGGTCCGAGCCCCTGGGTGTGCACTTGGGGCAGGGGCCTCTAAAGGCCGAGCACCTGAGGGAAATGGTGAAAGCAGATGCTGCCAAGTCCCCTGAGAGTCCCCATGAGCTGAACTGAGCCCTGTGTCCTGCCAAGGCTGGGCATGGACAGAACAGACAGCCGCAGGCTATGCAATCTGGGCCCGTGTCCAGAGCAGAGGGGACACGCAGCTTGTGTGCCAGAAGTGGCCTTGTTTGGAACCCTGAGGGTGTAGATGTGGGTGTCTGAAGTGTGTGTGTGTGTGTGTGTGTGTGTGTGTGTGTGTGAGAGAGAGAGAGAGAGAGAGAGAAAGAGAGAGACCAACCTGTGTGTCATGGGTGAGATATGACTGGCCGTAGGAGGTTGTGTGAATGTGTATGCACATGTGTGTGTGCTAATAAACACAACAGTCCTGTGTGTGTCTGTGTGTGCCACAATCATGAGAGACTTCTTCCCTGCAACTACTGAGGCTGCCTGTGTTGTACATCACTGTCCCCAAAGTGTTGGAGGGGCTCTGTTTTTCTGCATCTCTGTCTCTTATGTGGCTGCCACACAGCACTCCATCAGTGCTGATGGAAAGAATAGTCAATCGGAGCCATGGACACTGGGCTGCAGGTGTCTGAGGGCCTGGTCTCACACATGCTTTCCCTAGATGTCTGTCTTTCCACCTCCCACCACTCGTGATCTCCCATCCACCCAGTTGCCCAGGGCCTGGCACTGAGTAGGTACAGAATCTCAGGCGAACAAAATAGCCAGTGAACAAAGGACAGCCTGGAGTGTGGAGGCAGAAGAGACACCCCGAAGCCCACCCTCGGGCCTACGTCCCGACCTGGCACAACTGCAGAGAGCACCCCCACTGACTTGGGGCAAGGGCAGAGTGTTGGATCCAGGCCCAGTCATCCAATTCCTTGGGGAAGTGGCCTCACTGGGCTGAGCCTTGGAGATCCCCTCTGTAAAATGGGGCTCCTGACCCCACAGACTGCCTCAGTCCACATTGCCCATGGAAGGTGCTCACTGGACATTTGTGGAGTGGTTGGATGACCAAATGTCGATCGTAAGATGGCCACATCCCATGGGCAGCAAGTTTCTGTAGGTTGTCCTTGACTCCAGTCACGTCCCCACCGATGTCCCCCATGACCCGCTTCCACCCGGTGACCTGCCTTCCTTTGCTTTGAAGCCAGAGGTGTTCCCAGGGAGATGGCGGAACAGCACGGAGCGCCGGAGCAGGCTGCAGCTGGCAAGAGCCATGGAGGCCTTGGGGGCAGCTACAAGGTACTGGGCAGGGAGGCAGTCCCCGGGCACAGGCCAGGGCAGCTCCCGGGCCTCGAGCTTGGCTTCCCAGCCAGGCAGCCTCTCTCCAGAAAGGAGCAGCTGTGCATACAGCCAGCCGGGTCAGGAGCGCACTGCATGCAAGGGTCCTCTCACCGCACCCTTTTAGAAACTGTTCCGGTGACCTCTCTGCAGCTCCCTTGGCGGCACAGTGGGCGTGGTCTCCTACATCCTGCCTGTGTCCACGGAGCGCCGAGGCCCAGGAGCCTCCGGAGACGTAGCTTTGAGCTCAGACACTCCTGCCTGGCCTCAGCCTGGTTTCTTGCCCTCCCTGGGCCTCGACAGCTTCATCGTTAAAACGGGTATGGGACTAGGTGTGATGGCTCATGCCTGGCATCCCAGCTACTTGGGAGGCTGAGGAGGGAGGATCGTTTGAGCCCAGGAGTTCAAGGCCATGGTGAGCTATGATTGTTCCACTGAACTCCATCCTGGAGGGCAAAGTGAGAACCCGTCTCTTAAGACAAAACAAAAAAACAGGGATGACATCCACAGTCCTCAGCATCCAGAGGGCAAAAAGACAATCCTGTTAGTACAGCCCGCTGGCAGAGGGCAGCACATGAGAAATCCGGGGGAGGTTTGAATTGGTTAGCTCTACCCTTCCAACCATGCCTGGGCTAGATCATTTGGTGGGCTAGTTGACTCGGGGAATGGATGGGGCAGGGGCCTTTCCGGGGATACCCTGGTGGCTTCAACAGGAGCAGAGGAGGCCAGGAGGGGACGGCAGCAAAGAGGCCTGCTTGGCTCTGGGCCCAGTTCCTGGGTGACATTGGCCCAACCTTGCCTGGGACCACCAGCTCCTTCATGGAGATGGCGCAGGATTGGCCTAGTGACATCTAAGGGTGTTGACACACTTCCTAAGAGGCAACTGCCCACCGGGAAGGTGAATATCACTGCTGTCCCTTGCTAACTCCCATTGTCACCTGTGGGCTTGTCCCTGTCCAAGCCAGTATGGGGAAGAAAAGAGCAGTTGGATTTAGTGAATTCTGATGCCACCAGGTGCAGCCCGCAGCAAGTGTCTCACCCTTTCTGAGCGACTTACCTCCCTTTTGTAAAATGACCAGAGCAGATGTTCCCCAGGGACCTTCTGCAAACACAGTCTTGCTTCCATGTGGGCGAGAGAAGCACAACCGTAGTCTGCCTCCCCTGCCCCTCCTTCCCAGGTGAGGGGCAGATACAGGTAGCCCCGAGACTGCAAACACGTGTTTCATTTAAGTGGGACCGTTTCACACGAAGAGAAACGTAGACCTCTGCCCTCTCTCGAAAAACTGGCACTGGGCGCTTGTTCCCTCCCGGGCGGAAGGGCTTCGTGTCCCGACCGTGCTCCCTTGGTTGAATCTCGGTCCCTGACCAGGTTTAATGGGCCCGTGGGGGTGGGGGCGCGCTTCCCGCCGCAACCACCAGGGGCGGTGCGGGCCGCCCTGCGTAGCTCCGGGGAGCGCGCGGAGGAGGGGGACACGGCTCCCACGCCACGGAGGGGGCTGCGGACGGGAGCCCCGCCCGGGCGGCTGCTCAGGACGCTGCCCTGCCAGGTGACCGTGTTCGAGCTGGAGAACTTCCAAGGCAAGCGGTGCGAGCTCTCTGCCGAGTGCCCCAACCTGACCGACAGCCTGCTGGAGAAGGTGGGCTCCATCCAGGTGGAGTCTGGGCCGTGAGTACCTCAACCCCCAACACACCCCCCAGCTCCTCTTCACGGCCAGGAGTCGGAAGGTCCGAGTCTGAGCTCCAGATCTGCTGCGGGACCTTCGACCTTTCCCTTCCCTCTCTGGCCTCAGTTTCCCCATCTGTAAAAAGAGAGCATCAGTCCTAGCTCGAGATTTCCGAGGCAAACGGCAGGATACCGTGCAGGAAGGACAGAAGGCAAGCCCGCACCTAGCTTAGTGACCTATAATAGCTGGGGCCTCCTATTTACCATTTTTAAGACAGTTATCACACCGACAGTGTAACATGCATGATGTTGTTACATCCTCACAGCCTCACTATGGAAAAGGTGTCACCCTTATCCACACTTTATAGGTGAGGAAACTGAGGCCAAAGGGGAGGAATGGTCGAATGTCCCAACCGTGTCCACAAGGCGGACAGCCAGGCCCTGAGTGCTCATCTTTGGATTGAATGTCCAGGCTCTGGCATTCACCGCCTGGGTGACCTTGGGCACGTTGCTTCACCCCGGGGTGCCTCTGTTCTCTCATCTGTCAAATGGGGATAGCAATGGTACGAGCTTGAGAGCTTTTGTGGAAATAAATGGAATGACATAAATAAATGATAATAACGATGTAATTCAAAGAAGAAGAGGAGGAGGAAAAGGAAGTCATCATCACCTATGAAACACTTCCTGTGTGCCAGGCATTGTGCTGCAGACTTCCCCGAGCGCCACGCACAGCGCTGGCCATGAACTACATTCCTGGAACATTTCCTGGGATGGTTTTCTGGCCCAGAGTCCCAGTCAGTTCCCAAAATGTCCTAGCAGCTCCTCCAGCCACAGGTCCAGGAATCAGCAGCGGGGTCGGAGGAAGGGTGTAGGTCCCAAGCCAGTGCTCTGGGGCTCTTCCCTCACGAGCCTTGGTGCCCCCTCAGCCACAGAGGCACTGACACAGGCCTCCTCCTCCTTCCACAGATGGCTGGCGTTTGAACGCAGGGCCTTCCGCGGGGAGCAGTTTGTCCTAGAGAAGGGGGACTACCCTCGTTGGGACGCCTGGTCCAACAGCCACAACAGTGACAGCCTCCTGTCCCTCCGGCCTCTGCACATTGTGAGTATGGCTCCTGCCCACTTTTGGGAGCTCCTGGGAGCAGGGACACTGAGCATGGGTCTGGAAAGCTCATTGCATGAGCAGGGCTTGGTGTACGGGCCTGGTCTGGGGAGGGCCCTTGCATTTCTGATCTAAATGATTGTGTGGAACAAGAAGACAGGGCCACGGATCAGGCGTTGGGCTGGGGGCACCAGGGCTCACATCTTGACTTCCCTTTGTAACCTGACTACAACTGTGAGTCACACGGTCCAGTCTCGCTTCAGTATTGTGGTCAAAGGATGCAGTCCGAAAATGGCTTCAGAGAGTCACTTCAAAGCAGTGTAAGCGCTCCGCTTGCATTTCTCCAGCACCTGAAAGGGACGCAGTCCACAGGCACACTTGCAGTGCTGCTCTTCCTTCTCACCTGCTTCCCTCACATTCAGTGGCTGCCCTGGCCCATTTTCCTTGTTGCAAAACTAAGTCCTCAGAAAGCAGTGGAGGGGGAAACTGGGAGGGTTAGCCCAGAATCTGGCTAGGAAAGAGGGAACGCTCATCTGTTATTACTTATCTCCTTCCTCCCTCTGTGGGCTGCAGTTTCTCTATGATATAAAGGGGTTGAATAAGATCGGAAAGGTCTCCTTTCGGTTTCAGACTTTATGGCCCTAAGAGTCCTAGTAGACCAGCTCTGGGGAATCTCCCAAGTCCCCCATTTCTCCCACAAAGAAGACAGCTCCTGAGTTCCCTCCTTCCTGCCGCAGATTTGGGTGTTATTTTGTGGTGACTTGTTGATTCCTTACAGGATCTGGGGCCTCCCTGACCTCTGTTCTGCGTGTGGATGAGTGGATGGATGGATGAACAAATGGGGGATGGATGGATGGATGGATGGATGGATGGATGGATGGATGAATGAGTGGGTGGATGGATGGATGAGAGGATGGATTCTTCCACTCATCAGAAGAACGATGAGTGGAAGAATAGATGGGTGGATGGATGGGTGGATGAACTGACTGATGATGATTGTGGGCCAGCTCACCCATGATCTTGCCCTCAGGATGGCCCGGATCACAAGCTGCACCTGTTTGAGAACCCAGCCTTCAGTGGCCGCAAGATGGAGATAGTGGATGATGATGTGCCCAGCCTGTGGGCTCATGGCTTCCAGGACCGTGTGGCGAGTGTCCGTGCCATCAACGGGACGTAAGGGACCCAACCCTCACTTTGGCCCTGCCCTGCCCTACAGCTGGCCATGCTTCTGGCTCCAAGTAGAATAGAGTTTCTCACATGATAAATGCTCCTGCTCCTCCAGGCCTTTCCCTCAGCCACCCTGTCTCCATCCTGGTCAGAGCCTCACTCTGGAGCCCCCGTGGTGTGAATGTCCAGTTGCCTGCACTCCTGTGCCGTGGGATTTCTGAGCAGCCTTGACTCTTAGGAAGTTTTTTTTTTTTTTTAGTTAAGTGTGTGGAATACGTTCTGTCTGCCGTTTCCCATTTGAATCCTTCCTCCTTTCCTGACCATCCTAGGCCCTTGAGCCGATTCTAGAAATGGTCCCCCTCCCCCACAATCCTTGTCCTTTGTGCCAGGGGGCCCCGGATGTGTGTGGCTACCAAGGTGTGGCCTGAGTCACACAGAGCACAGCAGGCTTATCACCTGCCTTCTTCTAGGCTTAATGCTATCTTAGGATCACCTACCCTTGGTCAGTGGTTACATCATACTTGGGCCTTGAGAGGTGCCTCCTCTCCCTGGTAATAATTTACTCAACAACTTTTACTGAGCACCAACTGTATGCTGGGTGTGAGGATAGAGGGGACATCAAGAATGACACATGCCCTGCCCTCAAGAATTAATTACATAGACTGTTAGGGGGACAGACTAGGTATTCACAATTTATTGCCATCAGGATGGCAATGGGATACAAGGGGGCTCTGAGAGTCCCAGCAGGGCACTTGATTCAGCCTGGGTTAGTCAGGAAGGACTTTTTGGAGGAGACATGTAAACATCTAAATTGAGATGTAAAGGATGCAAATGAGAGAAGGGGAATAAGGGTGAGGCAAGGAAGAGTGTTTCAGGCAGAAGGAACAGCATGTGCAAAGGCTCAGAGATATGGAAGGTTTAAGGAAAGTTGAATAAGGGAGTCTGGGGTGTGGAATATGAGAGATGAAGCTAGAGAGGTTTTGTGGAGGGTCATGTGAGCAGAGTAAGAAGTTTGGAATCATCCTGAGGGCACTGGGGAGCCAAGGAGGAATTCAGGCAGGAGGAGTGCATGGTCAGATGCTTGGTCTCCTCGGCAGGTGGGTCGGCTATGAGTTCCCTGGCTACCGTGGGCGCCAGTACGTGTTCGAGCGGGGCGAGTACCGCCACTGGAACGAGTGGGATGCCAATCAGCCACAGCTGCAGTCTGTGCGCCGCATCCGCGACCAGAAGTGGCACAAGCGGGGCTGCTTCCTCAGCAGCTGAAGGGCACCCGGACCTCAAGGGCCATGGCCTGCCCTGGGGGGCAGCAAGGGCAAGAAGAGGAGGCTCCAGGGCCGTGGCGAGGGCCTGCCTGTCCACCCTTCCCCAGAATCTGCTCAATAAAGCCTGGGGTTGGTCCCCCACCTGCCATGTTCCTCTGCATCACTTCCTGCATGGGCGGGGCAGGCCGGAGGAGGCTCGAGGGTTCCGATCCCAGGAAAGAACTGTGAACTGTGCCCGCACCTTAGGCTCTAGTCCTTGGGGCAGAACCACAGGCGCCTGCTGCCCTGATCTTGTGTTTGTCTGCTCTGTCTGAGTGCCAGTCCGTCCACTCGCCACCCCCACTCCCCACACACATCCGTCGTTGATCCACTCTCCCACCCATCCATCCAGCCATCATCCTTTCATCTGTCCTCCCACCTACCCATGCACACATCTATCCTTCCATCCATCCACCCATATAGCTACCATCCGCTTGTCTGTCCGTCCATCCATCCGTCCTTCTATCCATCCATCCACCCTCCTGCTCATCCACCCGTCATCCAGCCAGCCACTCACCCGTACTTCCATCCATCCATCCCTCCATCTTTCTATATTTCCTTCTTGCCTTTGATTCATTCATCCTTTCTTCTACTCACCCATCTTTCTATCTCATTTATCCATCCATCCATTCACCTATCCACCCATCCATCCATCCATACCCACATCCATCCATTCATCCACTCACCCACCCACCCCTCCATCCATCCATCCATCCAACCATCCCTCCACCTTTCTATATTTTCTTCTTTCCATGGATTCGTTCATCATTCCTTCCACCCACCCATTTTTAAATTCATCTCCCCATCCATTCATTCATCAGTTATTCTTTCAGTCTACCTGTTCATTAATCCATCTAGCCTATCTCCCTCCTATTTATCCATCCATTTATCATCCATCAGTTCATCCATCCTTCCACCCTTCTTTTCTCCCATTCATCCATCTACTCAGAATCTTGCCCTCCATCTCTATGGGTCAATCTCTGTTGTCATTAATTTATTCAGAAAGTGCCATGACCTGTTCAAGGCCTGAGGACACAGCACAAAGTCAACCTCAAGGTTCTCACCTTCTATGGGAGAGACAGAAAATAAATAAATGTAGGTTTTGAGTATAAAGTTGGGAGGTGGTAAGTGCTAAGAAGAACAATAAAGTGGGGTGAGAAAATGGAGGTGATGGGGTGGTGACCAGGGAATTCTGCTGAGGAGGTGACATGTGAACCAAGGCCTGAGTGAACCATGAGAACATTCTAGGCAGAGGAATAGCAGGTGTGACGGCCCCAGATGGGGTTTGCTGGCCTCACGGGAAACAGCTAGTAGGCCTGGAATGGAGGGAGAGACTGGGAGAGGGTTTGAGGGGGCAGGGGCAGGTCATTTAGGGCCTTGCAGACCTTTTCTCCGACAGTGATGAGATCCATGGAGTGTCTGAGCAAGTTGAGCCATGGTTTTCCTTGGGGCTTAACAAGATCGTTCTGGGTAGGGTGCAGGGAATGCACTGAGTTGCTGAGAGGGGATGTAGAGTGACCACTTGGGAGGCCACTGCAGAGACCAGGTGAGCCGTGCCGGTGTGGCCCGCCTGAGCCTCTCTCTCTTTCTCAGGCCTCTGTATCTCTGTCCCCTGCTCAGAGGTCTTCTGAATCCTTGGCTGGGAGGGCTGGGCCCCTACCAACCTCCCACTAGTGACCACTGTTCTGTGCCTCCAAGCTTTTGTCCAGCTGGTGGTCATTGCTGGGATGCTGAGTGGGAACCCCAGGGCAGTGCAGGCACAAATGAGTCTCTTCTGTCCCCAGGTGAGAGGCAGAGGGGGCGTCTAATCTGTCCGTCGGTGGGCAGCTGGCTTCCCGGGGGACCAACCCCCACCCCCACTCTCCATGAGCCTCATTTCCCAGATTTTGTTCCCCGTTGTGCTTGCAGCCCATTCCAGCCACCTGCAGCCTCCTGGCGGCTGACACAGGAGGTGCGTGGGAGGCCTCTGGGGGCCTCGGGAAGGTGTCTGAAGGGCCACAGCAATTTTCAGTTACTTCAACCTGCATGTTT
>NW_007260378.1:433844-449156 GCF_000164805.1 Carlito syrichta
TAGGCTTTCTAAATCACAGCTTACCGAATTCCAGCCCGCTGTTTTGTATACACCATCTCCTTGAATCCTAAGGGTGTCATTGAGAGGCAGGCGTGGCTATTCATCCCATTTAACAGATGAAGAGGCTGAGACTCAGAGAGGCAGCGTTGCCTCCCTAGGGCCACGCAGAGGAGAGACGCAGTGGAGCTGAGACCCAGAACCCTGAGTGCTGACTCTAGAGACATCTGTTCCTGAAGTCCATACACTCTGATGCATCAGGGACGGAGAGTCGCCAGGAAAATACGGCAGACAAGAAAATAACAACAACAGCAGTTGGTAATCATAATCACCTCTGAGCCTCAAGTACATGACTGAGTGCCCTGCAGTTTTATCTCCAACCCACAGGCAGTAATAATGGTCTCCATCTGCAGAAGGAGACACGGAGACTCAGAGACCTGAAGCAAGTTGCCCAAGAGGCACAGCTTTTAAGCGATGAGACCAGGACCTGTACTGAAGTCTGTTTCCAAAACCCATTCCTCCACACTCGGCGGTTGGTGCAGTGGTTGGACAACCTCTGTCGCGGCTGCTGCAGCCAGTGGAGACTATGTTTACTGAGCATCTAAGTTCTAGGCACCAGGCCAGGAGCCGTCTGTGCCTGGCCTTGGCCAACACCAAGATGGCCCATGACTGGCCCCTGGGTGACTAGCTCCAGGGAAGGCCCTCCCTCCCTCGGACCAGACTCAGTCCCGGAGTCTGGTGCTGAGATGATTTCAGCTGTACCTGCAGACCACAGCAGCCCCAGATGGTCCCTGATGTCCATACCGACCAAAGCCTCCAAAACCCATACTCTAGTCCTGCGCTACCCTTGGAGACGGGCCGCCCACTGCTGAAATCACACAGCCAGGGAGGGGCGGAGCTGGGATTTGGCCCCAGGCATCTGACTCAAAAAACTTGCCCTTTGCTACATCCTAGACTCAAATTTTGTCTTCTATAGGGGCAGAGCCAAAGAGTGACAGGGAAGCAAGCGTGTCCCTCGGGGACAAGAAGATGAGGCTTAGTGCCAGGAGGTCACCATACTAGTTTGATTGAGAGGCAGTATGTCTGAGTTGGGCCCCGGATCTACACTGACTGGCTTCCTCTCCAGGCTCTACCACTTACTGTGTGCCTTTGGGCAATTCACTCAACCTCTCTGTGCTTCAGTTCCCTCATCCATAACAGGGAGATTATAATACCACCTATCTCGTAAGTTTGTTTCAAATATTAACATGAGCTTACTTTGCAGAAAGAACTTAGGACAATGAGTAAAACAAAATACATGCTATGTAAGTGTTTGTCATCCTCTTCCTCATGGCATTTGCTTGTTTGTTTTTTGTTTTGTTTTGTTTTGCTTTGTTTGAGACAGGGTCTTGCTCTGTCACCCAGGCTGGAGTTCAGCAGCCTGCCCATAGCTCAGTGCAGCCTTGAACTCTTGAATTCAAGTGATCCTCTCACTTCAGCCTCCTAAGCAGCTAGAACTATAGGCACAAGACATCACATTGACTGCTTTTTATTATTTCATTTTAACTTTTTGTAGAGACAGGGTCTTGCTGTGTTGCTCAAGCTGGGATCGAACTTCTGGCCTCCAGCAATTCTCCTGCCTTGGCCTCTCAAAGTGTTGGCATGACAGGCATGACACTGTGCTTGGCCATGATCATTTTTTGATAGCAAAGAAGATCACAGACAGGCTTCCAGAGCTCTGTTTCAGACCAAAACTCTGGAGACAGGCTCCATGATTATATGAGAAGAGAGACTTTCCTGTTAGTAACAGTTTCGTCTAAAGACACCTGTGGAAATAAGGAGATAAGGAAACTAGGCTACATGGCCACGCTCGGAGAATCCAGGCAAGGGCCAGCCAATACCGCTTCGTGGGGGGCCAGGACCCAGACCAAGCGCAGCCACATGGAGGGGGACCTGGAGCCTGAGAGCTCTCGGGATCTGGACAGCTGGTTCTGGGATCCCTCTCCTGGGAATCCCCCATAATGGAGCCTCAGCCAATGCATCCCAACTCTTATTTCTCCTGGGGTGGGCATCTAGCTCTTTCCTGTAGATTTCTGTCTCCCCTTTCCCCTGAGAACCATTTTTTTTTTTGAGTCAGCATCTCACTTTCTCACCCAGGCTGGAGTGCAGTGGCACGCTCACAGCTCACTGCAGCCTTGACTTCCTGGGTTCAGACAATCCTTCTGCCTCAGCCTCCCAGATAGCTGGAACTACAGGTTTGTGCCACCACACTTGGCTAATTTTTTTATTTTTGAAATAGAGATGAGGTCTCACTATGTTGCCCAAGTTGGTTCCAAATTCCTGGGCTCAAGCAATCTCACCTTGATCTCCCAAAGTGCTGGGATTACAGGCATGCGCTCCCCGGACGTCTTTGACCTGCCACCTGGACCGAGGCAGATGCTGGTTCCACTCTTCCCACCCCTCAGACCTCAGGATGTCAGTGTGCAAAAGCACTGCCAGTGGCCAGAGGACTGCCACTGCACCTGGGGACTACCTGCATACCCGGGGGCTTTCTCCTGCACCTGGGGCCAGCTGGAATGTGGGGAATTCATACCTCTTGGGAGCAGTCCCCATCCAATGACTGATGTGTACAAATACCCCAGCTCTCTGCCCCTCGGAGGAAAATTTTACCAAGCATTTTTCATTGCTTTGGAAACTAATGTTACTCATGGCCATGCTACATAGATGTATGAGAATGTCAAACACATATTCAGTTAATAATACTATTGACTTCCTATCCAAATGTATCCATAGTAAGCAGGAACTAATGCTTAATTCCTTTCTTATGCTATCTGACAGAGCTGTGTCGAAGCTTTTACATATTGAAACCACATAACACATTTTATTTTATGATTCCTTTGTACTATAGCTATCATTAGGACATTTTAGTAATTTATTTTTAAAGTTTGTATGTAGGCAGGTGGGTTGTATTATCAGTTTTTTTGTTTTTGTTTTTGTTTTTTGGAGTCGGAGTCTCTCACTCTGTCGCCCAGACTGGAGTGCAGTGGCTCACTCCTGGCCACCACAGCCTCGACCTTCTGGTCTCTGGCAATCCTTCCACCTCAGCCTTCCAAGTAGCCAGAACTACAGCATGTGCTACCACGCTCGGCTATTTTTTATTATTATTATTGTAGAGATAAGGTCTCACCAAGTTGCTAAGTCTGGTCTCAAACCCCTGAGCTCAGGCAATCCTCTCACCTCCGCCTCCCAAAGTGCTGGGATTACAGACTTAAGCCACCACACCCAGCTTGTATTATCAGTCTTTTTTCAAGAGAATACAAGGACTGTCACATGGCATTGTCATAAGAAGGGATGATGCTCATGATGGAGATGAGAACTCTCAACTTGACCTTCAGGCTCCTTACAGCTCTGACTGTTTTGAATCTAAGGACTAAACTGTGCTTATCCAAGGGGAACACGAAGACCCATTCTCTTCGTGGGAGCAGGAAGATAATAAAGTGGAAAGGATGGTGCGAGTCCTTTCTTTTTATGTATCTGTCAAGCTCTGCTGAGGCAACAAACAGCTCCCAATTCTTTTTCTTTTTTGAGTCAGAGTCCCACTCCGTCCCTTTCTCTCTCTCTCTCTCTCTCTCTCTCTCTCTCTCTCTCTCTCTCTCGACAGAATCTCACTCTGTGCCCCAGGCTGGAGTGCTGGGGTGTGATCATAGTTCACTGCAGCCTTGAACTCCTGGGCTCAACTCCTTAAACTCCTACCTCCGCCTCCCAAGTAGCCAGGACTACAGGCACATGCCACCACGCCCAGCTACTTTTTATTTTGTTTTGTGTTTTTGTAGAAATGTCTCCCAGGCTGGTCTCTAAATCCTTGCCTCAAGTAATCCTCCCGTCTCAACCTCCCAAAGTGCTGGGATTATAGGTATAAGCCACGGTGCCAGGTCATTCCTAATTCATGACGGTTTTAAACGACAAAAATTTATTTACGATTCATGCTAACTGTCTGATACTGGCCAGCAGAGGGCGCTTCTTCGCACAGTGGCTCAGGAACGCAGGCTGATGGAGGCTCTGGCATTTTGCAATACTACCTCTCAGGACAAGAGAAGAGAGGTTCAAAGCCTCTCTTGCAAAGCCTGGCTCCCGAAATAAGATGATCTCACCTAGAAGTTGCACCAGTCACATCTGCTCAGAACCCCAGGACCGGAACTAGTCACACGGCTTTCCCCCTTATTTCAGGAAGATGGGAGTAATCTGTTCACCTGAATTGGCTGCCTTCCTTTCCCTGCCTCATTCCCTCTCCCTGCTTCCTAATGCTTCCTGAAATCACCTTCCAAATAAATCGCTTGCACTTGAAATCTTGTCATAAAGTCTGCTTCTTGCTAAGACACCCTCACTCCTCATGTCTTTGTCATTAATTAATTCAGCCTGCCAGCACACATTTTCTGAGCACCTGCGAGGGACACAGAGGAGGTAACTGAGCCTTGGCTCAGGTCTTCAGGAGCTCATCGTCTAGATGGGTGAATTTCCCAGGTCACGTCAAAAGCAAATCACTTTGCGATCTTGGGAGCCTATTACTGTACACTGTACCACAACAGGGACAGTCCGTGTCACTTCCCACTGCGTCCACAGCTGACACATTTGCAGGATGCAGGAATGAATGAGGGAGTACAGAGAAGGACCTGGATTGCTGGCAGTTTCTGTCTTCACACCTCCTTTGAGTGAGAAGATGAAAAGGAAAATTTTTTTTAATATTGCAGTCCACACAGATGTCATAACAATGTATATTGTAAAAGCAATGGTTACTGAGGGCTTTCCAGGACCAGAGCCTCTGTCGAGGGCTTCACACAATCGGTTCATCTCACGAAGGGGATAGTGATGATGCTCTGACATCCGTGGACCACAATGTCAAGTTCTTCCCAGTGTGATGGAGAAGGAAACTTCCATTTGCAGGTGAGGACGCTGGGGTAACAGAAAGGAAGACGCAGAGGCTGAGGCCTTTGGAGTCTACACATCCTGAACTCTGGGTTCAGACCCCAGCTCCATCGCTTCCTGGAGTAAAGCTTTGAGTGGGGTTGGCCCCTCTCTGAGTTTACTTTTCTGTAAAAATAGAGATGGTGATCAAACCTCTCTACATTATGTTTTGCCATTTCTATCAGCCCATGGGAGCCCTGGCTGCTTCCTGGACAAGATTAATGCAAGGTGCAGGGACCAAGGACCTCATTTCTGATGAGGAAACTGAGGCCTGGAGGAGTGAACTTCACTACAATCCCCAGAGTTTAGTAGGAAGCAGTACAGTTTAAAGATTACGGGTATCTACCTTGAGGTCACACGAGTCTTAAGTTCAAGTCCTGGTCCTACCACTTCCTGGCCATGCGGCCCTGGACAAGTTGCTTAACCTCTGTGAGCCTCAGCGTACTGATCTATAACAGGGGATATTAATAATTCCTACCTCAAAGATGGTTGTGAGGGCTGTATTTAGTGAGACAGCAGGGAAAGGGTCTTCCAGGGAGCCTAGTAGGGGCTCCATCCACAAAGCTCTGCCCTACTATTCACCAAGTAATCTTGGGCAAGTTGCTTAACCTCTCTGAGCCTCAACGTTCTCTTCCATAAAATGTAATAAAATGCCACACCTCTTGGGTTTGTTGGGAAGATTAAAAGTATGGACAGTACCTGCCTTGTGTCAAACTCTCCTACTAGCTGAATGTTAAGAAGTCTTTCTTATTATTAGGACTCAGCCAGATCTTGAATCTATCAAATATTAGTTCAACACATATTAATTGAGGTTTATTATGGGCTGAATTGTGTTTAAACAAAGATCTGCTGAAGTCCTAACCTCCAGTACCTTAGAATGTGACCTTATGTGGAAATGGGTCTTTACAAAAGAAACTGGCCTGAAGTGAAGTCATTTCAGGGCCTAATCCAACACGACTGGTGTCTTCATCTAAAGGGGCAATTCAGATGCAGAGATAGCCATGCAGAGAGGGAAGATGAGGTGGAGACCCCGGGAGAAGATGGTCGTGTGGTTGAAGTGACACCTCTGGGTCACGTGGGGTTGCCAGCACATGACAGGAGCTGGGAGAGGTGAGGAAGAGGATAAGACCTGCCCCTGGAGCCGTTGGAGAGGCATGACCCTGCTGATACCTTGTTTGCAGACACCTTGTTTCCAGAACTGTGAAACAGTACATTCCTGGGTTTTTTTTAAGACGTTCTTGTGGTCAAATATGCATAACATGAAATTAACCATCTTAGCCATTTTTAAGTGTGCAGTTCAGTGGCACGGTTGTGCAGCCCTCGCCACCATCCGTCTCTGGAACTGCTTCATCACCCCAGACAGAAACTCTGAGCCCACTGAGCACTCATTTCCGTGGCCCTCCTCCCAGCCTCTGGTAGCCTCTTCCACTTTGTCTCTGTAAATTTGCCTACTCTACGTAACTTACAAAAGTGGAATCATACAATATGTGTCCCTTTGTGTCTGTTTTTTTTTTTTTCACTTAGCTTAACATTTTCAAGGCTCATCCTGTAGCATGTGTCAGAATTTCCTGTCTTTTGAAGGCCGAATAATATTCCATTGTATGGCTGGGCCACATTTTGCTTATCCACTCACCCGTTGATGGACATTTGGGTTGGTTCCACCTTTTAGCTACTGTGAATAACGCTGCTGTGAACATGGGTGTGCAAATATCTCATCAAGTCCCTGTTTTTGGTTCTTTGGGGTATATGCCCAGAAGCAGGATTGATGCATTATATGGTAATTCCATGTTTTTGTTTTTGTTTTTGAGACTGCCATACTGTTTTCCATAGTGGCCACATCACTTTACATTCCAAATTTCTGTTTTTATAAACCATCCAGTGTGTAATGCTTTGTTCCAGCAGTCCTGGGAATCTAATCCAAGCATCTACCAAGTGTCAGCCCCGGGATCTGGTGATACCATGGCAAACCAGGTAGACAACTTCTCTGTTCCCATGATGCTTATCATATCCTTTGACTGGAAAGACAGAAAAGAAATCAGCAACAGACTGTCAAGTGGTGACAACAGCCACAGACAGGAACAGCACAGCTCAGGGTATATGTATAGTCTGTGTGCACGTGTGTGTGTATGTATATGTGCAAGTCATGTGTGCATGCACATGTGTACATGTCTACACATGTGTTCATGTGTGTGCATGCACATACATGTGCATGGGTGTATGCAATGGGGAACTAGGAGATGGGGGAAGCAGGCATACTTAATCCGGTTTCCAAGCCTCGGAGGGCATGTGCACTGAAGGACGTGAGTGAAGTCCAGGTGCCCACGGGCAGCAGTGGGGCTGGCACTGGGATCTGAGAAGCCTCTCCTGACCTCAGGGACCTAGGGTTCTAGGAGCACCCCGCTTTAGGACAATAGGTGAGGAACAGTCAGAGGCCCTGAGTATATTCACTCTCCTTGCCCGGCCTCCTCAGCCCTGCACCATCATGCTCCTGCCCGCCGTGGCCACCAGACATGGCCCTGTGTGTTGCATGCCACCTGTCTCGGGCTTCTTTAAATGCACCGCACAGCTCCTGCACACTTGGAACTTTCTGCTTGGACTCTCCCCTAGCCCTGTTTCCCGAGCTACTTCTCCCCATCCCCAAGAGCTCTGCTTCCTCCCAGGAGCTTTCCTGAATGGCCCAGGCTGGGGTCAGTTTCCTCTCTGACACTGTCCCCTAAGAACAGAGCTAAGGACCAAGTGGATGCCTGACAAATATTTGTTGACTGAATAATGGATAGATGAATGAATCCCAGGCACGGCTACACCGCCCTGCTATACTTGTTTTTCCCCACGGTCTTGGAGAATTACCTCTGCATCATGCCCCGGGACCTGCCTGACCGCGGCAGTGAACCCCGCATGCCCCCAGTGCTGGCAGCCGGACGGCTGATGCATGCAAAGCGGGCATCTCCTTGCCCAGCCGCCTGACCACCCTGGCGCGGCCGAATCTGAAAGCTAATGACATTATTGTGCAGAGACACAATGTCTGTGGGCATTTGCTGACCCGTGCTTTGGTGCAAGCTTAATCCGGCATTCTCACCCCGCTTTTCGCAGGGATGCAGCAGTCACCCATCTTGGCACCAGCACCCCTGGGGAAGGTATAAATGCCACCTCCCGCCAGCTAGGCTTCACGGGCACTCGCGGGGGCTGGTGTCACTGGTAAGAATGCCTCTCTTACTTGTCTTGCCTTTTTTCTCTCATCCTCATCCCTGTTGGAAAGCAGGGGAGTCCTGGGTTCAAGTCCAGGTGCTGTCACTTTCCGACAAGGTGACTTTGGGCAGAGACTTCAACACTCTTGACCTCAGTTTTCTGTTATTTTAAATGGGGAGGGGGATCATAAAACCTCCTTTGTCGTGGGGATTAGCAATGAGGTGGGTGTATCTTCCAGCACAGTGCCGGGGTCTTAGGGGGGACATGGGCAATACTCTTTATTGCTATTAAACGGACCCTCAGCACACGCTTGTTGCCAGCCGCTGGGGAGGAGAGTGTAACTGAGGGTTTTGGAAGGATCAAGCCAGTGATGGTTCAGCATGGTTTCCAGGCTGGTGAGTCAGTTTCACAGTTATGGGGCACCCTTTGTGCCCAACTGTGGGGAGTGCTAGTGGGTGGGACACGGCCTTGGGGTCTTGGGAGCTCCCAGCAAGGGGTGACTTCAACACCACTAAAACTTGGTGGGAAGGACTCAGCTGACTCGGTGCTGAGTGTGTTCCAAGACTCTTGTCCGGGGCTTGCAGTTTTACGCATTATGTAGTTGGATCCTCACAACCCATTCACAGACGTTATTAAACACCATGACTGCCCCCATTCTGCAGCACAGACACTTGAGACCCGGAAAGAGGATGTGACCTGCCCAGGGCTTGCATTCTGGTGGGCAGCAGAGCCAGCCCCTGAGCGAAAAGAGTTGAGCTTCCTCTTCTGTAGCCTGAGAACACCGAGGACCAGGGAGTGTAATGTCAGGACCTCAGTCACCGTGACAAGCCTAGGGGGCTGGTCTCTTTGGCGACAGTGGCAGTTTGGCTCCCAGGGGACTTAACTGAATTTCTTCCTTCTGGGGGACATCCAGTCTTGGCCTTTTGGCGGAAAGGGCTTCTGAAAGGGAGTGTGATCCTTGTACAGGGAGGCCAGTTTTCCTTTCTTACTCCTGGGGAAACACAACCCAGGCTGACTGTCCCTCCTGCAGGAAGGGAGAAAGGCTGACAACTTTCCAGAGTTTTCTGATGTCCTCAACAGCTAAGGCGGCTCTCCCCAGTTGCCTGTCACAGTGCCTGGGTTTCCACCCACGCACCTATTTCTTGGCTTTCTGAAACCTGAGTTCTATAACAGATGAACTCACAAATGTGGGGGAATAAGACCAGGGGCGGAGAGGAGAATTCTGGGTACTGGAACGAGAAGAGGTGTCTTGTGGAGAGGGGGAGAGAGGAGCAAGGGGCCAGGGGCTCTGGGGGCCACTACATGGCCACACATGGTCAAGGCGTGGGCTTTCTTTATTCTACACCATTTTCTCCAAGTTGAGAAATGTCTGTGCAGAGGCAGGAGTTGTGCTGGTGACAGTCTACACTCTGTGCAGCATTCACTGCCTGGAGCTGAGTGATGGGGACCCTATTGGGACCCCACTTCAAGCTCCGGCATGTCGCCTCTCTTTCAGGAGACCTCATTTTTCCCTCCAGTAGAGCTGGCTGGGACAGAGGAGTGAAGCTAAGGATGGAAGTTTAGGCAGCTGCCGGTGGACCACCCCAGGTCTGGGATGAAACCAGTGGGAAACGAAGAGCGTTTGTGGCCAGAGGGGAGTGGTCCTCAGGCCCCCAGGGCCCAGAGAGGTCCTCACTGCCGCCTCCCCTGTCTTCCAGGTCATTCCTGCACAGGACAGTCCACCATGGCCTCAGACCACCAGACCCAGGCGGGCAAGCCGCAGTCCCTCAACCCCAAGGTGGGTACCTTTTGGGAGAAAGGGATGGACACGCACTGCCCCTCTCCCAGACTCAGTTTCTCTTCTGTGAAGTGAATGGGGCATCTTCTTTTTGGGGTTCCCCTTCTCTGCTCCTGACTGTCTTGAGACTCAGTCTCCCCCATCCACACACTGAGGGCTGATTCCGAAGCTTCCCTCTCCAGCCCATGGCTGGCATGCCGATACTCCCAGTGCCAGCTTCTGACTTTGGAGACTTGGGTTTCTCTTCCTCACTCACTGCCCCACACTCTTGTCCAGGGGCTCCCCAAGGCTGGGACAGACCCAGTGGGAGACGGGGCTTGTGAAGGGATGGCGGAGCAGTATGGTTCCCAGCTCCATACCTGCTGTGTGGCCTGGGCCAATCACTTGATCTCTCTGAGCCTCCGTTTCCGCCTCTGTAAAATGAGGGAGTCAGATTTACCGCATAGGGTGGTTGTGAAGAGACGGAGGAACCGGGTTCGGCCTTGCACCTGGCCTATGAGCGTGTCTGCCTAATGCCAGCGAATGGTGTCTCCTTTGCTTTTTCGCTCTCCTGCCCTCCTCGGGGCAGTGGGATCTAATCCCAATGTCTAAACCTCATCATCCCAACATGCCCAGAAACCTCTGGCAACAGCCGCCCACTTCCTGCCCGCCCGAGCCCCTCTGCCCGGGGAGTCGGGGGGCACAGATTCCATGCAGAACTGCCTTTTTGTCCGACTCAACGCCTCCCTGGTCAGGAAAGCCTGAGCAGATTCCTGAATGGCTCATCTAATGTGTCCCTTACAGAGCGTCCTTTCCAGGGGAAAGACAGACAGTAAACAAACTAATGAGTATACGACTCCAAGTAGTGAGAAGTGCTGCAGAGAAACACGAAATAGGGTAAGGGGTTCTCAAGAGTCAGGGTGGACGAGGAGCAGTTGTGTTCACACAGATGGTCTGGGAGGGCCTCTCTGCGGAGGTCATGTCTGAGCAGGGACCTGGGACAAGAGAGGGAGCAACCATGGAAAAACTGGGCACGTCCAGGCAGAGGCAGCAGCCGGTGCCAAGGCCCTGAGGTGGGAAAGAGCCGGGTGGGTTTGAGAAACAGTAAGAAGCCCTGTCCACTAGACACAATGTGAGCCATGTGTGGGATTTAACATTTGCTGCCAGCCACATTTCAAAAGCAAAAAGAAATAGATGACATTGCTTTTCGTATTACATTTGATCAAACCTGATCTATCCAACGCATGAGTATGTTAGTATATAATCAACATAAGAATCATCAGGGAGGTAGTTGACACTTTTTCCCCAGGCAAAATCTTCAAACTTTCATATGTATTTTAGATGTAGAGCTTCATGTGGCCTAGTCAGGCATGCTCAAGAGCCGGATGCAGCCAACGGCTGCCAGGTGGGGTCAGAGCAGGTGAAAAGGATGAACATGTGAGAGTTTGGCCTCCGTTAGATGGATCAGTCACAAAACCAATGAGCATGCTGAAGCCATCCAAGTGCAGGGAGAGGCTGTCCCTGGTCACTTGCCCATACCAGGGACCCCAGACCTATTCTGTCTGGAGCTGCATTTTACCAGGGTTGCAGGTGCTGCGTGCACATGTTGGAGTTGGCAAAGCACTGCTTCCGTTTCAGCTGCGCTAGACAGGCCTGGGCTCCAAGTTCAGCTCTGCCTCATACTCAGCATAAGCATGTCTCCCACAAGCAGAGCAAACACTAGGTGCTGATGGCCTGAGCTCTCGTCTCCCAGGCCGAGGCAACAATAACCAGTCCCTAACTCCCACCTTCTTAATTCCTTCTTGGTAGCCCTGAAAAATAGCCCCGATTCCCATTTGGCTGTTGAGGTAGCTGAGGCTCAGAGTCATCAAGCTGGTTCCTGGGGTGACACAGTGGACATAACGGAGGATGCGGAAGGGCCTGTATCTCCTGACCCCCATCTCTGGCCAGGTCAGCCACTGTACAGGCTGGACTGAGCCCCGGGAATGTGCCTCTAAGCCCCGTTGGGCATCCCTTTCCCTTCCTTTATGTGACTAATCCCCGGCCTGGGAGACAGGGCCCTGTTGATCCAGCCAGTGCTGACATGTGGATTCTGCAGTCGTGGTCCCCACCCGCGCTGGGAGTCTGCTGACTTGAGCTTATCTCTTTATCCAGGGGCAGCTCCCTGGGGATGTGTGGCTGGAACAGCTCTGCCCCCACGTTCCCAGTGGAGTCATGAAAGGGAGTGCTGACCTCCCAGTCAGTGCTTGGACATGGGCCTGGGTGGTCCCCTCACCTTGCAGAACTTGTTTCCCTGATGAGGGTCACCAGCCCTCTTCCCTGGGCTGAGGGGAGGACCCGGTGAGACCGGGGGAGTGAAGACCCCTTGAGAAATATTTCTTTTTTTGAGTTGGAGTCTCACTCCGTCACCCAGGCTAGAATACAGGGGCACGCTCACAGCCACCCCAGCGTCCACCTGCTGGGCTCCAGTGATCCTTCTCCCTCAGACTTCCAAGTAGCTGGAACTACAGGTGTGCGCTACCACGCCCAGCTAATTTTTTTTAGCTTCATTTTTAAATTTAATTTAATTTAGTTTTTTTGAGTTGGAGTCTCACTCTTGTCACCCAGGATGGAGGAGTGCAGTGGCCACCGCAGCCTCAACCTGCTGGGCTTAGGAGATCCTTCCATCTGGCTAATTTTTTGATTTATTGTAGAGACGAGGTCTCACCATGTTGCCCAGGTTGGTCTTGAACCCATGGGCACAGGCAATCCTCTTGTCTCGGCCTCCCAAAGTGAGAAATATTTCAAGGGGAAGGTCATAGGGAGACCTGGAAACTGTGTGGGGGCTTTGAGAAAAGTCCAAGGTACATGTAGTTTTATGGGTGATGTGGAGGTACCGGTCCAGGTCTCATGGGAGGAGGAGAAGCTCAAACAGTGTAGTCTAGTACCCTGCTATGCCTCACATGGTCCTTGGACCAGTGGCACGATCATCACCTGGGAGCTGGTTGGAAACGTAGAATCTGAAGATGCACCCCAGACCTGCTCCCTCAGAGACAGCATTTTATCAAGATCCCAGGTGCTTCATGCACATGTTAGGGTTTGCAAAGCGCAGCTTTATTTGCAGCTGTATCCGACAGGCCTGGGCTCCAAGCTCTGCCACCTACTCACTGGGATCTGAAGCGTACCTCTTTTTTTTTTTGAGTTGGAGTCTCATTCTGTTGCCCAGACTGGAGTGCAGTGGCTGCTCCTGGCCACCACAGCCTCAACCTGCTGGGCTCCGGCGATCCTTCCACCTCAGCCTTCCAAGTAGCTAGAACTACAGGCGCGCGCCACCACGCCCAGCTAATTTTTTGATTTATTGTAGAGATGAGGTCTCGCCAAGTTGCCCAGGCGGGTCTCGAACCCGCGGACTCAGGTAATCCACTCACTTCAGTCTCCCAAAGCACGGGATTACAGGCTGAGCCACCGAGCCCGGCCTTGAAGCTTACCTCTTAATCAATATAAGTATATATCACACAAGTGGAGCAAATACTAAGTACCAACCACACAGCTCCCCCGAATACTCCTAACTACACCATGAGCTAGGTTCTGTGTTTATTTCCCATTTTACAGATAAGGGAGATTGAGGTTCAGAGAGGAGGGATGCAGGAGCAAAGTCTCACAGCTGGTAACCAGCAGAGAAGGGCTGTCTGATTTCATGCTTGGTTTGTGACTCGGAAGCGGGGAGCCCATCGGCATCCTCTGAGGCTCTCCGGGCTTGCTCCTTCCTATCCCCACTGCCCTGTCTCATCTCTCTCCATCTTGACGGGAGTCTGACTCTCTCTTCCTGTTGCAGATTATCATCTTTGAGCAAGAGAACTTCCAGGGCCACTCACACGAGCTCAACGGGCCCTGCCCCAACCTGAAGGAGACTGGTGTGGAGAAGGCAGGCTCCGTCCTGGTGCAGGCAGGCCCGTAAGTACCCGGCAGCCTCACTGGTCAGGGCTGCCAGGACGAGGCGATCAGACTACAGTGTGGAGGGCGTCTGTCCTTGCTGTGCTCCTGACTCTCTGATCAGGAGACCAAGATTTGTGGTCTGGCAACCTATGGAGATAGCTCATGCTCTGGGAGTCAGACAGAGAACTGGGTTCAAATCCTGCCTCCACCACTTCTGGGCTATGTGACGTTGGACCAGGAATGTCACTCTCTGAGCCTCCGTTTCCTCCTCTGTAGGATGAGGATAGCCGTGACCTCTGAGGATGAAGGGAGTGAGCTCACGTGAAAAGCTTGTCACAGAGGTCAGCCACTTCCTCTAGGCAGGGGGAGACGGACATGGAGACTCATGGGCCTTTTAGAACTGCCAGTCTCTGGCTCCAGGAGTGATCTCACTCTCTTGGGAGGCTTCAGGCTGGATGTCCCAGCTCTGTGTCCACTCCTCCCTTCCCAAATCCTGGCAATCCTGGGTCTTTACAGATTTGCTGGCACATCTAGGGGCCAGGGCCCCCTCTGCCCAGGAAAGAAGAGGGGGTGGCTGGTTGTCTCACCCCGTGGCTAGCTGAGCACGATCCTGCGTGAGCCTGCAGAGGGCCTCAAATGCAGATTCTCCAGGGTCTCTTCTGTGATTTCCTGGCCACTCCTTCTCTTAAGGGGCCTCAGGAATCAGGGTGTCCACTGGTGGCTCCCACCGCATGGGTTAGTGAGTCTGGCATTGTCCGGAGTTCCTAGAGCAACACACGCCATTCTTGGGCTCTCAGGGAATTTCCCAGAGTGCAGTGTGCCTGCCTAAGTCAGAGTCTGAAGATGCACAGAGCACAGCTAAAGGAATCTACCTGTCAAGCTTTGGTTTTCCCACATGCTCGGGGACTTTGTCACGTCTAAGAACATGCCTTTCTGGATAACTGAGGATTTGGCTAAGTGTTGCATCTGATTTTCAGTTGTTTATAAAATAATTCAATGGAAGAATTTTCCAAACAGATTTTACATTCCTCTGCTTTCTTTTTCTCTTGCTTCTTTCTTCTTTTTGGTTAGGGGTCTTACTCTGTCACCCAGGTTGGAGTGTAGTGGCACCATCACAGCTCACTGCAGGTGTAGTAGCACCATCACACCTCAGCCCATCAAGTAGCTGGGACTGCAGGAATGTGCTACCATGCCTGGCTGATTTTTTTTTATAGAGATAATGTCTCACTATGTTGTCCAGGCTGGTCTCAAACTCTTGGACTCAAGTGTTGGTCTCTCAGCTGGACTCGGTGGCTCAGCCTGTAATCCCACGCCTTGGGAGGCTGAGGTGAGTGGATTGCCTGAGCTTGCGGGTTCGAGACCCACCTTGGCAACTTGGTGAAACCTCATCTCTACAATAAATCAAAAAATGAGCCGGGCGTGGTAGCGCATGCCTATAATTCCAGCTACTTGAAAGGCTGAGACAGAAGGATCGCCGGAGCCCAGCAGGTCGAGGTTGCGGTGGCTGGAAGCGGCCA
>NW_007260378.1:449176-459469 GCF_000164805.1 Carlito syrichta
CCACTGCACTCCAGTCTGGGGGACAGAGTGAGATTCCAACTCAAAAAAAAAAAAAAAAGTGTTGGCCTCTCAAAGTGCTGGGATTATAGGCATGAGCCACCGCACCCAGCTAATTTATACACACACACACACACACACACACACACACACACACACACACACACACACATATAGAGTGTTTGATAATTTTATTAATTATTGTTTATTATTTAAAATTAAGATGATATGATTTGGAGCAAAAAATCCCATATAACTAATCTTACCCCTCAGTGGTAATCATTGTTAAGATTTAGGTATAAATTTAGATTTTTTTTTTCTGTGTGTGTATATATACATATTAAATCAATCTTAGATTATACTATACATAATGCTTTATAACTGTTTTAGAAAACTTTACAAGATAGCATGAATTCTCTCCTGTCATTGACAGCATGTTATGTTGGTGTTCTTCAGAGTGGTGTGAGGAAAATCTATGTCAGAATCACCAAGGGGAGATGCTTTGACTTGCAGGTCCTTGGGGCCTACTCCAGCCCCACTAACTCCAACTGGGGTCTGGAGCCCAGGAGCCTACACTAAACAAGCCCACCTGGCCATAGTTACACGTGGTTACGTCTGAACATGCATGTCCTATGTCTTATTTACCATGGCTTTGTAACATTCTGTGATTGGATATACCATATTTATGTAACCAGGCTCTGACCGTTGGATATTTTTGTTGTTTTGATTATTTGATATTATAAACAACACCATGATGAACATCCTCATTCAGATATCTGTGAGCTCTTGACAACTGTTTTCTAAGGACACATTGCCTAAAGAGACTCTTCTAAAACAGGACAATAAGCATGATCTCCTTTTGTATTAATGACTTTGATTGCACCAACGGTCACACAGTGCTAGGCATTTTGAGGTTTGTGCCTTCTTTTTCCTATTTTTCACTTTTCTGTAATGGCCATGCATGCCTGAAGGTAATCCTTCCCTCTTTAGTGTACAATTTCTCCTCTGCTGTGGACCTAAAAGGCTGTTAGAGTTTGTGTAAAGTATGAGTCAAGAGACTAACAATAGGCACGAGAGAAGAGTCAGATCTGAAGCAAAGGGATAGAATGATAAAGTGTATGACCTCTAGACACAGGGGGGTCTGGAGTCTGTCCTCAGAGGTGGAAGTTATGCAAACCTCTTCCCAGCTCCACGCCCAGTGGTGTCTCATGGCTTGCTTGAAATGTGCCTTGGTGGGAGCATTTATTCCAGGGGCATTGGCAAATGCTACAAAAGCGGGTTTTTGTTTGTTGTGCTTTTTGAGAGTTGGCTATTAATTTACCAACATGCTCTTGGCTTCAGTGCATGGGGTCTACAAATGGGCATTTGGTTCTGGGCCGTCTTTTGGACTTCCTCCTTATTCTTTAATTGGGTTTCAGAGGTTTGAAGGCACCGCAACTCTGAGTTCTGGATAATGGAGGTGATCCTGCCCGTGGATTTACTGTGTTTGGATTTAGATGGGGCCACTACTTTGGGCTAGGCCAGAGCGAGTTGTCAGGGTCCTGCCACAGGAAGCTTGGAGTGGAACTGACCCATCTCCCCTGCTCTGTGTCCATTGCAGCTGGGTGGGCTACGAACAGGCCAACTGCAAGGGCGAGCAGTTTGTGTTTGAGAAGGGTGAGTACCCCCGCTGGGACTCGTGGACCAGCAGCCGGAGGACAGACGCCCTCAGCTCCCTGAGGCCCATCAAAGTGGTGAGCGCCCGCCCATCATCCTGCTTCCTCTGTTCCTCCTGTTGCCATCCTGGAGCAGAGGTCCGGGGACCCAGAAGGAGTCTTTGCCTCTAGTGATGGTCACTGGGTGACCTTGCAGAAGTCATTCGACCTGCCAGAGCGTCAGTCTCCTCATCTGTAAAATGGGATATTAGTGTCTACTGTCCTAAGAGTCCAGTGTGACTAACCCTGAGGGTTGCTACATTGCACAACTCCAGAGGACTCCATTCGCAAGACACACAATGCTCCAGGGGTGCTACTCACATTGTATTTTATGTCGATGGTGTTCCCCACGGCTGTGCAACTCCCACCACGGAGTGATTGCTCACTCAGCGATGGTCAGCATAGATTTTAAAGGGAATTCTGGGTTTGGTGTGGAGGCGATGTTGGTTTGCCTTTTATTTAAGACCCGTGCCCCTGGGCACTTCCCAGTGCTTCTCTGATGCAGATTCTTACTAGCGTGTGAGTGTGTGAACTCTCAGGGAGGGGAAAGGTTCCATGCTCAGTTACACATCCGAATCTTCCAAGCCCAGTCTAGTCCCTCCCAGAATGTGATGGGAGATTGGAAAACACTGGCCTTAGCATCCCAGAGATGTGTTCATCTGTTGAGTCTGTTACTCCCAGCTGTGTGACCTCAGGCAAGTCACATTACTTCTCGAAGCCTTCGTCTTCTCACCTGCCAAATGGCATATGAGCAGTTTATAGGATTAAATGAAATAACTAAGGAAAATATCGGAACAGGAGGATGGTAAGCGATTTGGAGATGAAGGAAAACCAGTATGTGTAAAGTGCGTACTGGAGCCACACATGTGTGCATATGTGTTCACGTGTGGGTGGCTGGGCAGATCATGGCTGCCATTTATGAAAGAGGAAGCTGAGGTTGTAGGAGGGAAAAATGACACTTCAGAATCAAAGGCTCCCTCCCCAAAGTGTAGAATATTGGAGTGTTACACGAAAAAGGCCCAGGAGAAACTCAACAGGGTCGCGGTCCGATGGCAGTTGTCTTAGACACATAGTGGGTGTACTGGATGGAGGATCATGGGTGGAGCAGGCTAATCTCACCTCTGGACCATGAGGAGGGGGTGGGAAGGATCCCCTGGGCCCCTCGCCCATACTCACTTTCCCCCTTCCCTGTCAATAGGACAGCCAAGAGCACAAGATCATCCTCTATGAAAACCCCAACTTTACGGGGAAGAAGATGGAAATCATAGATGATGATGTGCCCAGTTTCCACGCCCACGGCTACCAGGAAAAGGTGTCGTCTGTGCGGGTGCAGAGCGGCACGTAAGTGCACGCCCAGCCCTGGTGTGCCCTGCCCCGGAACCCAGACTCCGGAGTCCTAAGTCCTGCTTGGTCCTGAACTCAGATGATAGCGCACATGTCACTGGACTCTCTCGACCTCAGTCTTCCCCATGGAAAGTGGGTAGAAATCATCATATGTGGCCTACAGCCCCTGAGGTTCCATCCAGAGCTGTGTTTGGGGCAACACCCTGCCTCTGGAGTGGAGGAAGCTTGACTTTAACCTCAGCCCCACTGAGCAGGATGGGGTCTCTCAGAAGGGCAGCATGAGGCAGAGGAGGGGCAGGTTGAGGGAGAAGGATGGGGTGAGGTGAGTCTTAACCCTGCTACCTTGGACTACGTGAATTCCTGTTTGGGAGCAGAAGGTGTCACTTTCCATGGAAGTAAACTTCTTAGGCACATAGACCTTGGCCATCAGCATCGAGGGATTTCCCACTGTGGAAAAGCTGGATTCCACAGGGGTCCACAGATGATTTTTGTGTGCTGGTGTCGGCCCGTAACAGCTTGTATTTGAAATTTCTGTGAGCTAGTTGATTAATTATTGGGAACTCGAAATCAGCTACTGTGGGAGTATTTACACCACAGAAATTGGCAAACACTACAAGGTAGGGCTTTTTCCTTCCACAAGAGAGCCCGTTTAGCAGCACATGCTGTTTTCTTGGGGTTTGTTAACCTCCTAAAATAACGTGCCAGGTTTTGTGTTCATATTCCCTTCATTCACCCATTCATTCATTGACTTAATTTGTCAAGTGATGTCATGTGCCAGGTACTGTGTTAGGTGCTCAGTGTGTGAAGGGAGATTAGAGAGATCTGCTATCTGCCTTGTGTAGCTAACAGACTAGAAGGGGCAACTGTTAATAATTTGAGAATCTGCTGGGCATGGTGGCTCATGCCTATAATCCCAGCACTTTGAGAGGCCAAAGAGGAAGGACTGCTTGAGCCAAAGAGTTTAAGACCAGCCTGAGCAACATAGTGAGACCTCATCTTTACAAAAATAAAAATAAAATAGACAGGTATGGTGGTGTACACCTGTAGTTCCAGCTACCCAGCAGGCTGAGGCGGAAGGATTGCCTGAGCCCAGGAAAGTGAGGCTGCAGTGAGCTGTGATGGTGCCACTGCACTCCAGCCTGTGTGACAGAGTGAGTCCTTTTAAATAATAATATTAATTATTATTATTAGTCAAGAATCCACACAATTCTAAGCTACTTTCTTGAGGAAGAGACTCTAGAATAGAGAGCTCAAGGAAGAGTAAGAATTGTAGGGATACAGAGGGCAGGAAGGGCATTCCAGACACAGAGAACAGCATGTGCAAAGGCCCTGTGGTGGGGAAGAGCCTGGTGGATCTGAGGAACTCTAAAAGGCCAGGGTGACTGGAGTGCAGAGACAGGGACACAAGAATGAGAAGTAGAGCTGGGGGAGTCCACAGAGAATGGCTGGCAGGTCTGTGTAGACCAGGACTGTGTGTCATTTCCTGGGGAGACCATAACTTTCATCAGGTGCTCAAAAGAGTTAGTGACCACCTAAAAGGTAAGTACCCCAAATGGTGAGAGGGTTACAGATGGCTCCTGGAAACTGCCCGCTCCCATTTGAACTTGCAGCTGGGCTTGGAGGTGGGATAGGAGAGGACAGAGGTGGGTGGAGGGGTCATATTCTACACTTCAATGAGCTTAAGATCACGCCTTGCTCTGATCCCAGTGCCAGGCCTTTCATTCAGGTTTGCGCCAGGAGGGAGTGAGCTCCCCATCAAGAGGAGGGAGAAAGCAGAGGCCCAGTGCTTGAGGGTGGGGTGGAAAGGGGTGTCCAGCTCAGCACCACCCAGGGAGTGTTGTCGTGGTGAGGAGGCCGTGCCTTTCTAATGGCTGATGGGCGCTCTCTCTTTCCCTTCCCCCCACCCTACTTCCCCTCCCACCGGCCTGTAGGTGGGTTGGCTACCAGTACCCGGGGTACCGCGGGCTGCAGTACCTGCTGGAGAAGGGAGACTACAAGGACAGCAGCGACTTCGGGGCCCCCTACCCCCAGGTGCAGTCTGTACGCCGCATCCGCGACATGCAGTGGCACCAGCGGGGTGCCTTCCACCCCTCCAACTAGCACCCTCCCCTCACCCCTCCTTCCAGGGTCCCAGTTGGCTGCTGGGATCCCGCCATACTCCTGACGAGTGAATAAAGTGTGACTTGCAAATTGTCTACTGCGGGTCTTTTATCCCCAGGTACAGCTGGGGTGTGTGTGTGTGTGTGTGAGTGTGTGTGTGTGAGAGAGAGAAAGAGAGAGAGAGAATGAGAATGAGAGAGAGATAATTAGTGAGTGGCTGAGCTAGGGACAGAGCAACAGGCCCTCACTGGGCCTTACAGGTCTGTAGTTACTTAGCTGTGTGACCTTGGATGCTCTCTCCATCTCTGTTTCTTCATCTGACTTACAACTCCCTTGCCCCGTGAGTGGCTGGCTTGGCAGATCTGGGCTCCCTTTTACAAGATAGCTGAGCACAGTTGCTCAGAGGGGCACGTGACAGGGGCCCCAGCCCTTAAAAATGTATCCACGGCCAGGCACAGCGGTTCATGCCTGTGATGCCAGCACTTTGGGAGGCTGAAGTGAGAGGATTGCTTGAGCCCAGGAGTTTGAGACCAGTCTGGGCAACAAAGACCTTGTCTCTTTAAAAAATTGGCCAGGTGTGGTGGCGCACACCTCTAGTCTCAGGAGGCAGAGGCAGGCGAATTACTTGAACCCAGGAGCTTGAGGCTGTGGTGAGACAGGATTGTGCCACTGCATTCCAGCCTGGACAACCGAGTGAGACCCCCAACTCCCAAAAACAAAACAAAACGTATCCACGGCCAGCCATTCCCACAAGACTCTGCTACCTTGAGTCTGTGAGGTCCTTTGGATATATCAGAGGAGCCAAGAACCCTAAGACCCCCACCTCATGGGGAGAGCCATCATCACGTGCTGGTGTGTTCGCTGATCCCTTCCTTCATCATGGGGCTGGGGAGACGGTTAACAAAGTAAGAATCCACTCAAATCTGAGCTGCTTCCTTGAGGAAGAGATGCTGGTGCTGAGCTGGCCTTGAGGGTAGTCCAAGAGAAGACAGAAACAAGGTGACTAAGTTGGTTTCCCATGGCTGTTCTAGGCACTGGCCAACGACAGGGCTGCAGGCCAGTCTGTGACTTCTCCCAGCCTTGATGTGTTTGTTGCAAAAATAGGGGAAATGGTACCTTCCCAGCAGGCTGCACAAGGGCGATGAGATGATGCAGGCGTTCGCTCCATAGACTAGTTTTGTTTCTGCTTTTTCAGTCAAGGTCTCACTCAGCCTCCAGGGCTGAAATGCAGTGGCATGGCAGCTTCAACCTCCTGGGCTCAGGAGATCCTTCCACCAGTAGATGGGACTACAGGGAGTGTGCCACCACGCCTGGCTAATTTTTTTGGGTGGGGGTAGAGGGGAAATTTCACTATATTTCCCAGGCTGGTCTCAAACTCCTAGGCAATCTTCCCGCCTTGGCCTCCTATAGGGCTAGGATTATAGGCATGAGCCACCACACCCGGCCTCCATAGACAAATGTTTTGTTGCTTATATACACGGCGAATATTTGCTTCCTGGTGCATTTCTTTCCATTTTTCTTTCTTGTATCTTTTGATGTCATTTCACATTTTAATGCAAACAGCAGTCCTTTTCTTTCTGGGTTGTGCCTCCCATGTCTTAAAGGGATTCTTCCTAATCCCAGGTCACCCATGCATTCTCTAATATTGTTTTTCCTAAATGCTTTCAAGTGTTGCTCTTCATGTTTAAATTCTTAATCCTTCTGGAGCTGTTTTGTGTATAGCATGCAGTAGGGAACCAATTTCTGTTTTTTACTTTGTATAACCCTTGTCCTAATGACCGAGGAGTCCACTTCCCCCGCTGTGGTGCAATGTCACCTCCTTAGTTTATTACATTCCCCTGTGCACATGGGGTCTATTTCTGGGTTCTCTTTTCTGCTCCTGGAGTCTACCTGTTCATCCCTGTGCTTTTACTGCGTTGTGTTAATCACTCTTGCTTTGCCATCAGTCTTGAGGCCCCTGAATTCGTATGTTAAAATCCCAACCTGGGGACCTCAGAATGTGATCTCTTTTGGAAACTGGGTGGTATGGGCCCCTAATCCAATATGACTGGTGTCCCTATGAAAAGGGGAAATTCAGCCAGGCTCGGAGGCTCAGCCTGTAATCCTGCACTTTTGGGAGGCTGAGGTGAGTGGATTGCCTGAGCCTGCGGGTTCGAGACCCGCCTGGGCCACTTGGCGAGACCTCATCTCTACAATAAATCAAAAATTAGCCAAGTGTGGTAGTGTACGCCTATAGTTCCAGCTACTTGGAAGGCTGAGGCGGAAGGATCGCTGGAGCCCAGCAGGTCAAGGCTGCGGTGGCCGGGAGCGGCCACTGCACTCCAGTCTGGGTGACAGAATGAGACTCCAACTCAAAAAAAAAAAGGGGGAAATTCACAGGGTGGATGCCAAAGAGGAAGATTGGGGTGATGCTTCTACAAGCCAAGGATGCCAGCAACCACCAGAAGCTGGAGAGAGGCAGAGAACAGAATCTCCCTCACAGCCGTTGGAGGAAAGGGCTGCCAACTCTGCCAACACCTGGACCTTGGACTTCTAACCTCTAGAACAATATATTCCTGTTGTGCAAAACACCTGGTTTGTGGGTCTTTGTCCAGCAGCCCAAGCATACTCTACAGCCATGGTGGGAGGAAAGAGCTGGGGACATCAAGAGAAAGACGCTTGTGGGGTAAATGCAAGACACATGCCCTACTCCCTTCCCCTGCTGATGACTGTCCCTTGGTCAGGAGGATGGTCCCAGGCCAAGACTATCTGTGCCCAGTCAAGAAGCCCTTGGAACTATGCACACCTGTGTACTCAAGGCAGTCATTAAGAGGATACATCCCTATTCCTGCTTCTTTGCAAGTAATGCTACTTCATGTGTTTTGCTCCCTTTCCCATGCTGGGGGTATATAATCTCTCCCCACATCTCTTGGGGTGAGAAGAGCTTTGTACCAACCAGCCACCATCAGTCCTTCCTGTGAGAAGTAGTAAACCCATGTCTTTGCCAACCTGTCCTCCAGGTGATTTCTCCAAAATAGGTAAACATTACGCGAGTGTCCTCTCTGATTTGGGGCTCTCGCAATACTGGTTCCTTCCTGGACCAGGCAAGGCCAGCTTCTCGAAGTGGGCGATCCAAAAAGAGCTGGAATTTGCCAGGTAAACCTTGGGGAGGACAACAATCTTGGCAAAGGGAGCAGGGTACGCAAAGCTGGGCAAGCAAGACAGCATGCAATGTTCTGGTGTTCCACATGAGGTGAGCACTTTACAACACAGACACTTCAGAGGGCAGCTGAGTGCAAGGTCCTGAAAGACGGAAGAAGAATGATGATGATGATGATGATGGATGCATGTGTGGCAGGTGACACTTCTGTTCCAAATAGAGTCACCGAGGGTGGCTTGAAGGTTGGGGTGAGCCGCACAGCTGGGCATTGATGCTGGCTGTTGGCCGGACCTCAGCTGGGCTGGCATGTTGGAGACCCACACATGGACACTCCACGCAGCTTTTGGCTTCCTCACAGCTTGGTGGCAGGGCTTGAAAAGTGAGTATTCCAAGAGAAAGGTAGAAAGCTGTGTGACCCAGCCTCGAAAGCCACACAGCATTGCTTCTTCCTCACTCTATCAGAAGGGGCGGCTGTCCGGTGGGGGAGTCCAGGTTCAAGGAGGAGCAAGCAGCCCCACAGGCAACGGGAGGAAGGCCAACGCGTGGGATGAGATACAAGAGGCCGCTGTCTTGACAGAACACACCCTCTTCTCTGCCAGAGAGGGGAGGAGACACCAGGAACGGGCACCCCAGGGCGTCGAGGCCTAGGTGCGCATGGTCCAGGCAGAACGTCTCCTTTCCCCTCAGGGTTGGACCTGACGACCGACCTCAGTCCAAAGTCGCGCTCACTCTGCCTGAGTGTGTCTCTGTGTCCTCTCTCTCTCCCTCTTTCTCTAGACCTGCGTCTACTTCTGGCACCCCTGCTCTTTCTCTGCTCGCTCTCTCTCAAACTCTCCCTTCTTCCCTGATTGCTCTCCTTAACCTCCCTCTTGATGGCTTTCTTTATCATTTGCGTTCTGTCCTGCTGTTTTACTCTCTCTCGCTCTCCATTTCTCTGCCCCTTTCTTTCCTCTCCTTATCTCTCTGTCTCCCTGCCTCTCCCCTTCCCCTGTTCTCCTCCCCCCTTCCTCCCCGACCCCTGCCCTCTCGGCGGACGGCTTCCCTGCCTCCGGCCTCTGCCGGCCGCGCCCGCCTCTCCCTCCAGCCACCTGGGGCGCGCTTCCCCTTCTCGCCACGAGGTGTCAGCAGAGCGTCGTCCTCGGGGACCCCGCTCAGAGGGCAGCGCCGCTCCGCCCTGATTGGCGGCGAGCGCCGTCAGTCACAGCAAGTCCGGGCTGGGCGGGGCCCGGGTGCCGCCTTCCCCGCCCGGACAACGAGGCCTGGCCGGCCGGAGCTGGACGGCTCTGCGGGGTCCAGCCGCCTACTGCCGCGCGACTCGCGAAGTTCGTTGGGAGCGGCCGGGAATAAGAAAAGCTCCAAGGGGCAGTTTGCCTTGGGAAGGTCCCCCGGATTCTAAAGTCCCTTCTCATCCCCACGTCCCTGGAAGCGCCGCGAACCATCTGACTTAGAGCGCGGGTTCCAGCCTCGGTTTCCTTCCAAATGGGGGCCACAGTCGTGCCGTCTCATGGGATTACCGGGAGAAGTCGATGAAATGACGCCCGTGAAGTCTTTAGGGCAGAGCCAGACGTGCCGCGGGGGCCTCAGCAAAGGGGCGCGATGTGGGAAGCGCTTAGAAGGCTCCTGGAAGGAGGAGCCTGGGGTTTTGTAGGAGGAGTAGGAGTTTGCCATGTGCACTGGGACTCAAGGACCTCCAGCATATTCATTCATCAATTCACTCCTTCACCATTCACTCATTCACTCCTGTCCAAAGGCAAAATGACAACGAATTTCGTTTAAATATCTTATTTGACTTGTATTTGTCATTCTAGAAGGGCAACGCGTCACACTATGCAATAGAAGATGTGTCGCAATGAGCTGATGGAGGAGGTTGGCTTTATAGACAGAAAGGAGCTGAAGGAAACTGAAACAGGGAACAAAAAGCAGATGGGTGGTGTCAAAGTTACCTTCCCTGGAAAGGTTAAAGCAGCGGGTACTTCCCTCTCATGCCCGGCCTGGTGGAGGACTTGGCGGTTCCCTCTC
>NW_007260378.1:459489-467305 GCF_000164805.1 Carlito syrichta
CGGGCGGAGGAGGGGTCCATTTTGCTTTGCTTTGCTCTGCAGGGCCTGGTGCAGAGCCTGGTCTCCAACCAGAAGACTCCTGCAAACGCCGCAGAACTCTAGTCTTCTCCTCCCGCCTGCTCCGCCTCCCCGGGCCTCTTCCTGGGTCCCTAGTCTTCCTCTCCCTTCTCTGCGCTTCCTCCTAGCCCTCTGATTTCTCCAGCTCCGCCCCACCCCTTTGTCATCCTCCTCCACCCCCTCCCCCTCCTCACTCCCAGGTGGGCAACTGAGCCACGCCCAGCCCCACTCCCCCGCCTGATGGGGGCGGGGAGGCGCAGCTGGACCAGGTGGGCTTGGAAGGGGAAGACCATGGGCTCCAGCAGGCCTGAGGATGGCTCGCGGGCTGACTCCAAACATAATAAGGACAAGTAACTGTATTTTTGTGCCATGACCATCTTGTCTTTACCCCGCTGCCCCTTTCCCTTCCCAACCTCTGGTAGGCTAGCCACAGCAGGCAGGTCTAAATTAAAGCAGGCTGAGCATGGGGACGTCTTTCTTGTCAAAACCCAATCTTCGCCCATCAACCGGGCACACCAGACCAGACCTCCTTGCAGCCTGGAATGTGGATGGGCCAGTGCAGGAAATCACATAAACAATAAGGAGTGACCCAAAACACAGACATGATGTTCTAAGAAAAGCTCAGACCTAGTTGGGCAGTGACTTTCATTATGTAGAAGATCCTTGTGACCTTAGAAGGTAGAGAGATTGAAATGCGCAGAGAACAGTCAGAAGGTCTCTCTTTCTCTCTTTCTTGCTCTTCCTTGGTTACAGTCCCTTCATGTACCTGCCCCTTTAATAAATCTCTTGGTTCAGACCGGGTGTGGAGTCGTTACTGGTGCCAAACTTCTTTCAGAGATGGTTGTCAAAATGCCAAACTTCCTTCAGAGATGGTTGTCAAAATGCGTGACCTGAAACCCACCCCTCTGAGCTCATTGTTGTGAAATTACATAAAACTTCTTGTCAAAGGCAAGGATGTGCCCCTTCTCCTAAAGCATCCACACTTTCCTTGGGCATGCCTTTTCTTTCTAATAAATTATTTCTTTTTTTTTTTGAGTTGGAGTCTCACTCTGTCACCCAGACTGGAGTGCAGTGGTCACTTCTGGCCGCTGCAGCCTCGACCTGCTGGGCTCTGGTGATCCTTCCGCCTCAGCCTTCCAAGTAGCTGGAGCTACAGGCGCGCGCTACCATGCCCAGCTCATTTTGATTTATTGTAGAGATGAGGTCTCACGAAGTTGCCCAGGCGGGTCTCGAACCCATGGGCTCAGGCAATCCACTCACCTCAGCCTCCCAAAGGCGTGGGATTACAGGCTGAGCCACCGAGCCCGGCTCCAAATTATTTTTTAAATGGCTGACTTGTGCTGTGAGCAATATTGGTAGTTGCTACTTTTTCTTGGTGCTCTTCTGTACTTTTTGAGTTTCCAGGAAGTTTCTTCTGTCATTATCCTGACATGGTGCTGTCCTGCTCACCCCTTACTGACAGTGACTTCTAATAATTTCCCGCCCACAGGAAGCCCTTTGAAAGGTGGAAGTGGAGACAGCGCTGCCCTTGAGAAGCCCACAGCTCAGCCATCAGCCCTGGGCCAGGGGTTTCCTGCATCCTCGGCCATATCTGCCTTCAAGTTTTTCAGGCAAGCAGGCCCATTTCATTGAGTGAGTTTCAGGACCAGAGGGGGAAAAAATAAAAAACTTTTCTTGCTTTCTTGGCCCACCTTTAGCAGAAATCTGCAAGGGGTGAATCTTGAAAGCAGGGGAAAACCTGTGCACTGAGGGGTGTGGGGGGCTTGCAAACAGGGAATGGTGAGAGGCACTTTCTTCCTCTCAGATAAGATCTCATCAGGAAGACCAGAGCTGCTCAAGATGTCTCAGAATCTGCTGGGGATGCAGACTGTCTCCCCACCCACCTACTGTCGGGGTATTTTCTGTCAAGGTGGGACTTAAGTGCTCGGGGATTGAGAACCCTCCCGGGTGAGGGAGCCTCAGGGCAGCTGGTGGGGAGTGGACGGGGTGTGGAGTGTGGAGGGGGAGGAGAGCTCCTCCCCGCACAAAACTGCAATCCAGAGGTTTCTGACCCCTGGGAATACTGTTGAGAGCTTCCTAGCTTCTCTGTGTAAGAGTGTAAGAAAAGGGAGACTCAGTGAAGCCGACCTCCTGTGAGTGAACCCCCAGGATATCCATGGTGGCCTGGAGCTGTGGTTCTCAAAGTGTGGTCCCCAAACCGGCATCATCACTGTCATCATTACCCAGGGTTTTGCTAGAACTGCAGATTCTCTTGGGAGGCCGAGGTGAGGGGATTGCCTGAGACCACGGGTTCGAGAATGGCCCAGGCAACTTGGCGAGACCTCATCTCTACAATAAATCAAAATATTAGCTGGGTGTGGTGGCATGAGCCCGTAGTTCCAACTACTTGCAAGGCTGAGGCGGAAGGATCTCCTCAGCCCAGCAGGGGTAGCCGTGAGCGTGTGTTCCAGTGCACTCCAGCCTGGGCAACGGAGTTAGACTCCAACTCAAAAAAAAAAAAAGAAAGAAAAAGAAATGCACGTTCTTAGCACTATGCTAGACCAGAATCAGAATCTGGTGTCTGTGTGTGTATAAAACAAACCCCTCCCCCACAAAGGATCTGATGCAAACCCAAGTTTGAGAACCACTGCCCTTGGATTTTTTATTTCTTTAAATTGTTCACCTTTCTGTATTCTTTCATTAAAATCGGCAGGTGGTATTCATTCTCACAGACCAGCTATTGGTTAATGCTGTGTCTTCATGAAGTGTTATTCTTTTTCCATTAAAGAAGACAACATTGAGTAGATTGGGTTCGCATTTCCTGTCTTTCCACTAATTCAGCAATGAGGAAAGCCCGGCCAATGGCCTACACTGCCATCTTCCAAGGGAGCAATTTCTGTCCAAAAAATTGGTCCAAATATTGGCGAAATCCTCCTTTTCTTCTAGGAAGTATGTTCCAGGCAGAGGAAACAGCGTATGCAAGAGCCCTGTGGTTAGTGGGCTTGTGCTGGGTACAAAAAACAGGAAAAAAAAGTTTATGTATGTGGTTGGAAGCCGAAGAGCTAAGGGGAGGGCTGGTCCACACAGGTCTTGTGAGTCAGTGCCAGCATATTCCATGTGCATGCTGTTCATGACTATCATATATCCAGGGGGCATGTTGTCTTCATTGCTGCTATCCCTAACTTGCTCCACCCTCTGGTAGTTCCTCCCTCACCACACCCTCCCCAAACCCTTTTTTTTTCTTTTGTTTTGAATCAGAACCTCACTCTGTCGCCCAGGCTGGAGTGCAGCGGCTTGCTCATGGCTACCACAGCCTTGACCTGCTGGGCTCAGGTGAGCCTTCTCTTCAGCCTCCCAAGTAGCTGGAACCACAGGCGTGCGCCACCACACCCGGCCACTTTTTTTTTATTTATGATAGAGACGAGGTCTCCCCAAGTTGCCCAGGCTGGTCTCGAACCGCTGGGCTTAGCCATCATCTTGCCTCTGCCTCCCAAGTGCTGGGGAGCCTGAGCTACCACACCTGACTCCCCCACCTCCTCTGCAGGTGCAACTGCAACGATGATGCACAACTTGTTGGGTCCGGCTTCCCCACTAGGCTGGAACTTCAGGAGGACAGGGTAGGCTGGTCAGCACTCCACACCCAACACAGTACACACTCCCGGGCCCAGAATGAGAGTGCAGCAGGTACCAGCTGGGCATGTGTGCACGAACTCCTGCCTCCCTGAGTCCACCTCCTCCAGGGGGTCCTCGGAGGCTACTCAGCCATTGTGATGGCGTGGAATGTCAGCGTACTTAGACCACTCTGGGCACCTTGATTGTCCTGGACTCTCGGTGAATGAATGGCTGCCTAGGTGAAGGCAGGTACCTTGCAGGGCTCTCAGCTTCCATGTTTCTCCTTTCTTAGCACCTCTCCTACCCCCTCAACACACCCACAAGTGCCCCGAGGTTGTGGATCTTGATGACAGTTCAGTGGCCATCGGATCCTTTTTCTTGAATGTTGGTTCCACATTAGAACAAAGTGCTTCTTCATTAGAATGAAGTGCCACAATTTCGTACAAGACAAGCTCACAGGAGGCGTTCACTGAGCAATTGCTGACTGGTTTACACGCTCTCACCTGTAGCAACCTGTGGGTTATTCCCATTTTACAGACGAGCAATTGAGGCTCAGAGAGGGGGACATGAAAAGCTGGGGTCTGAATACAGGCTCTCTCCGCCCCCAGGTGGTTAGCCTCTCTGGATTCCCTTGAATCCCCACACCCCTAAACCCCTGCCAACCACTCCAGGCCTCTCGCCCGCTGCCCACGGTCACCACACAACTCTGGGACACAGAACTTCTCTCGGGTGCAGGGATGGCCAGAGGTCAGGGATGCTTTTTGAAGGCGCCAGTCCTGGAGCTGTCGGTAGGCGGGGTGCCCTGACCCTGCCTTTAAAATAGGGAGCCCGGCATAGCTCTTGCTGCACTCCACACTTAACACATCACACACTCCCTTGCCAGCCCTTTAATGCTGGCGGGGCACGCTGGGCAGCTCTGGACCATCGCTGTGGGGAAGCAGGGTGGGACTCCAGGCCCAGGGCAGAGCCAGGCGCCTTCCTGAAACCAAGCCTTGGCTCCCCTCTGGAGGAGGGAGTTGCTGGGCGTTGGACTCGGGGGTCTGGACATTCTGGCAGGGCTAGCCTGCAGGAGGTGCCCGGAGGAAGGCATGTGAGTTCTCCCGCGGGTCACCAGAACTGCCATTCCTCTTCTGAGTGGCTGCTGCATTTTGGTTAAACCCACCCACTCCTCACAGTTCCCTGGCCCAGGCCCACATCCTCTCTTATTCATGCAATCCCGGCAGCCTTCTCACAGGGCGCTTGCACTCCTTCGGCCCCCCTGTAGCCCCACACAGAGGTCAGAGGATCTCAAAATCTGCTCATGAGACCCTCCTGCTTAAACCTGCCATGGCTCCTTAGGGACCTCTGGATAAAGATCCTAATCATTGACTCACCAGTCCTTGCCTTATCTCTTCGGCTTCCTACCAAATAAATAGACTCCCCCCCCCTTTCCTTTGTACCCCTCACGAGCCTGTTAGCCACAGGACAGTTGCACATTCTGTTTCTTCTGCCTGGAACATACTTCCTTCCCTAATTCACCCCTTATGCAGGCTTCACATCTTGGCTGGTGTCCTCCCTGGCTTCACTTGCCAGGCCAAGCCTCTGATGATGTGCAATTTTCTGCTCTGCTCACCTCTCTCTAGAAGCTCTAATCACACAGGTTGCTTTATATGTATTCACCCAGCTCCTCGATCCACTTTTTTTTTCTTATTATAAAGACGTGGGGTACAGTTAAAGGTTAGATATACAAACGCTGATTATGCAGGTACCCTTGTTAATGAGGTGTGCCCCTCCCTCCCCTAGCAGTTTCCCTCAACTGCCAGTCCCACCCCCTCCCTTGACAGTTTCCCACTACTGCCAATCCCCTTCTTATAGTATTATAATTGTTCAAGGTCCACTTATGAGTGAGAACATATGGTACTCTGTTCTTTGTTTCTGTGATAGATCACTGAGTATGATCGTTCTATCTTCCTTTTCCAGACTCGATAAGGGCAAGGGCCCGGCCTAATTTTGCAGTCAGCACATCCACAGAGCAGGGCACATAATTGACTTGCTAGATATTTACTGAAAGGATGAATGAGTGCTCACACTCAGAGACAAGGGCCTGACCAATCAGACAGCCTCCTTCGACCTAGTTGTGTCCAAGTAAAAGGCCATGGAGAAATCAGGTCAGGCAGCGGGATGAAAAGCTTGTCTCGTTCTCTCCGCATGTGCTGGTCCCTTCATCTTCGGAGTCAACTCACTGTTCAGGCTCCAGCACAAATGCTTCCCCCTCGACGAGGTGACCGCCCCTACTCGTCCCTTCCAGAGCACAGACTCCGGAATTTGTCATGGTGACACTTCACAACTGTGTGCCTTAACCAGCCAAGCCTCAACATTCTCATCCAAAAACAGGACTCATGGGCTCACTCAGCAGGAGATGGGCCTGCAAAGTGGTGAGTCCAGACCTGGGGCCCAGAGGTTGAAGAATAAATATAAGTTCTTTTTAAACTTTTCGTGACCCTGCCTACCTCACGTGGTACCAGGATGCTCCAGCCATCTCAGTCCAGAGAGTGTCAAGAAAAGTATCCAGGCCGGGAGCGGTGGCTCATGCCTATAATCCCAACATTTTGGGTGGCTGAGTTGGGAGAATGACTTGAGCCCAGGAGTTTGAGACCACCCTGGGCAACCTAGCCAGACCTCGTCTCTACAAAATATTTTTAAAAATTAGACCGGGCTCGGTGGCTCAGTCTGCAATCCCAGCGCTTTCGGAGGCCGAGGTGCATGGATTGCCTGAGCCCGCGGGTTCCAGACCTGCCTGGGCCACTTGGCGAGACTTCATCTCTACAATAAATAAAAAAAAATTAGCCGGACGTGGTAGTGCGCGCCTGTAGTTCCCGCTACTTGGAAGGCTGAGGCGGAATGATCGCTGGAGCCCAGCAGGTCGAGGCTGCAGTGGCCAGGAGCGGCCACTGCACTCCAGTCTGGGTGACAGAGTGAGACTCCAACTCAAAAAAAAAATGTATCTAAAGAACAGTTTCCCAGCCAGGCTCAGTCAGCACTTTGGGAGGCTGAGGTGAGTGGATTGCCTGAGCCTGCGGGTTCGAGACCAGCCTGGGCAACCCAGTGAGACCTCGTCTCTACAATAAATAAAAAATTAGCCAGGCATGATAGCATGTGCCTGTAGTTCCAGCTACTTGGAAGGTTGAGGTGAAAGGATCGCCGAAGTCCAGGAGGTCGACTCTGCGGTGGCCAAGAGCATGTGTGCCACTGCACTCTGGCCTGGGCAATGGAGTGAGACTCCAACTCAAGAAAAACAAAAACACTTTCCCGACAGGGCAGGGCTTCTCAGCCTTATCAGTCTAGGTGTGGGCACTGTCTTGGGCACCGCAGATGTGTACAGCACCCTGGGCTCTCACTACTAGATGCCAGGAGCAGCCCCGTGTTGTAACCACCAGAAATGTCTTCAAATGTATCCTGGGGATGCGATCACCCCAAGCTGAAAACTAGATGAGCAGTAGGAATCTTCATACTAGGGATACGTTTATTTTTTAGAGGCTGATGGGGGGGGGTCACAACTGGTGGAGTTGCAGATGAGGAGGTGAACATTCAGAATAAATGACATAAGGTAGGGGTTTCCTGCACCTTCTGCATGAGACAGACTCTGAAGACCTATTAGGGACGGAGACGGTCAAGTGTCCCATCTCACAGATGGGAAAACTGAGGGAAGGGCTTTGTTACTGGGCAAGTGGTGAGACTTGGGGGACTAAAACACACCCAAATAAATGCACATGCATTTCACATGTATATTAGATACATATCGCTATAGTTTACATATTGAAAGGTACCTATAGAAACCTAGAAGAAACTTAGCTTATTCCTAGTCTTTTTGCCTCGGTGTAATGATTAGCAAGTATTCAGACATTCTACTGCAGGACAAACAGCAGCCTATCCCATGCCCCCTAGGCAAATCTCCTTCAGATACAAGATCAGGACAGCACAAACGACCACTCCACATTTGGTCAAGGAATTTGTGAATTGCAAATGTCTAACAAATCTCTTGCAGGAATCGCATTCCCCCCCCAGCCCTGTGAACTACATGACACAGATAAACCCCACCATAGCAGCAATCATGTGACTAACCCACCCATCTGCCTGCTGTCCATCACCTGACGTCATACCCGCTCTTGCCTGCCCTTTCGTGATGATG